>NC_091232.1:11653083-11810583 GCF_040958095.1 Procambarus clarkii
AGCGAGCTATTCGCTAGAAGCTTTAAAAAAAAAACTTTCTTATAGCTGTAAAGTATAATCAAGAAAATGTTCCTGTTGCAAAGAGGAACATCCATTGAATTCTCATATCGAACCGTTGAGGTGTACATTGAAGAACCGGTTAGTACATTCATGAACAATATTTATTTGTATATTTCTTGGTATCATTTTATCACAATATACGAGTGTGGATAGGGTAGGTGAGGCTAATGGAGCGTGAGGTCAAGGGGATGACTGTGGTGGAAGTCCACTACGGGATCACCATAGCCCGTGCTATTTGGAACTTTTTGTTCCAAGTAGCTGAATCTAAAACAACAACGATTGTGTTAGACAGTGCGTGATATCCTGAGATGATTGTGGTAGACGGTGCGTGATATCTTGAGATGATTGTGGTAGACGGAGCGTGATATCCGGTGGGATGAACGTGAGAGCCAGTCAGTGAACGAGAGAGCGAGCCAGTCAGTGAACGAGAGAGTCAGCCAGTCAGTGAACGAGAGAGCCAGGCAGTGAACGAGAGGGCCAACCAGCCAGTGAACGAGAGAGCCAGGCAGGGAACGAGAGAGCCAACCAGTCAGTGAACGAGAGAGCCAGCCAGTCAGTGAACGAGAGAGCCAGCCAGTCAGTGAACGAGAGAGCCAGCCAGTCAGTGAACGAGAGAGCCAGCCAGTCAGTGAACGAGAGAGCCAGCCAGTCAGTGAACGAGAGAGCCAACCAGTCAGTGAACGAGAGAGCCAACCAGTCAGTGAACGAGAGAGCCAACCAGCCAGTGAACGAGAGAGCCAACCAGTCAGTGAACGAGAGAGCCAGCCAGTCAGTGAACGAGAGAGCCAGCCAGTCAGTGAACGAGAGAGCCAGCCAGTCAGTGAACGAGAGAGCCAACCAGTCAGTGAACGAGAGAGCCAACCAGTCAGTGAACGAGAGAGCCAACCAGTCAGTGAACGAGAGAGTCAGCCAGTCAGTGAACGAGAGAGCCAGGCAGTGAAGGAGAGGGCCAACCAGCCAGTGAACGAGAGAGCCAGGCAGTGAACGAGAGAGCCAACCAGCCAGTGAACGAGAGAGCCAACCAGTCAGTGAACGAGAGAGCCAACCAGTCAGTGAACGAGAGAGCCAGCCTGTGCATGAATGGCTGGAGTCTGCAACATGCACAAGATGCACCGTCACCTCAACATCCTCACCAGAGAGGCAGCCAAGAACATATAAGGTCTACAGAGCGAGACAGCGTCACTCGGAAGGTAATTGGCTATTCTTAAAGAATACGCGCGAAAATAATCGTGTAGTTTGGGGTATGGCAGAGTGCACGCGTGTTGGTAATCAATACTAGAGTGACCTAGAGAGCGGGAGGACCAATGTCAGTGACCAGCTGGCGCAGGCGCACAAGATGCTCTGTACCACCACGTTAACTAATCGTCAAATGAGCATCTCTAAATTGATATAGTTGGTTTTACGGTGAGATCTGGTGATATTGTGATGGATATAGTTATGGTTGAGTGTATTTATATCGTATATGAGACAGTAATGGTGTACACTGATCTTCAACAATAGAAGCAAACCCCCCAGTGTTTATATTCCCGTTTTCTATGAATGATCCCTTATGTTATATTCAGTGTTGTCTTATTTTTGGAACTGTTGAATATTATTCCAGCAACTGAAAACAAAATATATTACGCAAAATGCAATATAATAAACATTAGAGAAATAGTTTGTTCAATTCATTCCATGACAAAATCCGTAAAGCTACGTGAGTAAGTGTGAGATGTGTATCGTATTAGTGTGCATATCTCTGGTGAGGCACACTGGTGACGTTACTGTCACGCTAAGTGTGTCACCCTCAGGAAGGAAGGGAACTATCAAGGAAAAGCGTTGTTGTTGTTGTTTAAGATTCGCTACTTGGAACAAAAAGTACCAAGTAGCGCGGGCTTTGGTGAGCCCGTAGTGGACTTACCTGGCACAGGAGCAGGGCTGTAACGTGATGGAGAGAAAGCGCCAAATCATTACGACAATATAGCACTGGGAAGGGGTCAGGATAAGGATTTGGGGAGGGCATAATGCTAAGGCAAGCACTTCCCGTAGACTTTACTACTCTTGGTGTAATTAAAATTGAAATGGCTTGCCCAGTTATTAGACCTTTCAGACCAGTTGGCATGAGGTACCTGGAGCTTTGCAATTACTTTATTCACTCTCGTATTCTTGAAGATATCCTCACAGTATACCCAAAATTTGCCAGTGCAGGCTATTAAACACATGGCCCTGTATGACTAACCATCCTGCGAGATGGGGACTTGTATTACCACTGCTACCTTATTCAATCTTGTGTTGTTGATATCCTCAAAATGCATCCGGAGTCTGCCAGTGCAGACCGCCTATCACATGTCTCTGTATGACTAACCATCCTGTGTGATGGGGATTTTATAGCATCACCTAGTTAGCTTTTTTTGACACACTGTACTCCACTTCATATAGTCTAGGGTAGCTGCACTAATGCAGATGTACCTCATAACTTAATAAAAAAAAAAAAAATTGAAATGGCTCAGGGGGTACCTGAGTAACAGAACCGCCTCAGTCCTTTTCAAGGGGGTCAAAAGTAAACTCTGTGCACCCTTTGAGTTGGGTACACCCCAGGGTGGAGTGCTAAGTCCCACACTGTTCAATGTTCTGATGCACAAATTAACAATTGATATTCCCACACTACCTGACGAAGCCGTCATTTGTTATGCCGATGATATATGCATTGTTGCAAATTCCCAAACTAGACTGCAAGCTCTACTTGATTCATTCGCTGCTAAAAGCATTGAATGTGGTCTTGTTATCTCTATAACTAAATCCAGAGTTCTCCATCCCAAAGAGAAAACTCATGTCCCTATAGCTTTCAAGGTCAACAGCCAGAACATTGAAACGTGTGGGCAGCACAAATACCTTGGAGTTGGTATTAACAGTGACATTGTAAATGATCTACACCGTAGGTTAAAAGAAAGACTAAAACCATTGAGAACACTTACTGGTAAGAATATTGGTATCAATATTAAATATGCTAGACTATTCTATATGATGTTTGTTAGATCTCTCGTTGATTATAATGCTCTGCACTTAATTAATTTCCCCTCCTCTGTGTTGGACAAACTTGAAGTAATACAGAACGAGGCCATGAGGATAATTCTTGGTGCCCCAAGATGCACAAGAATCATCAACATGAGGGAAGAACTGAAGTTTCCAACTATACTAGAGAGAATAATGCAAGTTAACACTACCTTCTGTCTTAAAGTCATGAGAGATCCTACATCTCCTGTATTGCTCAGAGACAAATTATTTAGTGCTGTTAACACCCTTTTGACTGGTGCCGACATACCAACTCACTCCTTTTATGATAATTGGCTGAGAAACAATGCTTACAATCTCATTAAACTTAACATTCCTTTTAAGTGCAATCTACCAGTCTCTGATATTCCTCTTTATCTGTACCCCACCATTCAAGTATCATACACACCTGTCACCAAGAAAGATAATGAGAATCTTGCTCTACTCAAAGCTGTCACACTTGAAACAATTGCCTCCTCCATCGAGAGTCTAAGATCTCACGAGCACTGTGTCTACACCGACGGCTCAGTCCAGTCTTCTACTGGACGGACTGCAGCGGCATGTAGGTTTTATAGAAATAATATTTGCACAAAGTCTGTCAGTGTCAGGTTAAACAACTGGCTGACCTCCACACAAGCAGAACTAGCAGCATTACATTTAGCAACCAGCACATTAAAAAATATTGGAGGAGGAATAATATTCTGCGATTCAAAGTCTGCTCTTCAAGCAATCGAAAACTTCTCTTGGAAGATCGACAGCAAGAACCTCATACTCCCAATTATAAATGACCTAATTGATGCACAGAGTAAAGGGTCTCGAATCTCCTTTGTATGGATACCTTCACACATAAATATAACCCATCATAATGAGACAGATATTGCAGCCAAATTAGCGTGTAACAAGTTTGAAGTTGAATTAGATCTAGGTATCCCCATCTCTGCTGTCAAAACTGTATTGGTCCAAACACTCAGATCTGATAGGAAAGAACTTACTGACTCCCAACGACCTGAAAGTACTAGTATAAAAAGCTATGATTTGTTCAGATCTGAAACCTACATCTATGGACAGCACAAAACGTCCACTAGACTGTGCGACACAGTGGTTGCAAGGATCAGGTTGGGTTACCGTTACCTGTGGCAGGTGGCTGCAGGTGACGGGTCTCCCAATCCTGAGCACTCCAGTTGCAAACTCTGTGAGCAGGAACTACGGCATGATCTCCCGCACTACATCACTGAATGCCCAGTTATTAGACCTTTCAGACCAGTTGGCATGAGGTACCTGGAGCTTTGCAATTACTTTATTCACTCTCGTATTCTTGAAGATATCCTCACAGTATACCCAAAATTTGCCAGTGCAGGCTATTAAACACATGGCCCTGTATGACTAACCATCCTGCGAGATGGGGACTTGTATTACCACTGCTACCTTATTCAATCTTGTGTTGTTGATATCCTCAAAATGCATCCGGAGTCTGCCAGTGCAGACCGCTAATCACATGCCTCTGTATGACTAACCATCCTGTGTGATGGGGATTTTATAGCATCACCTAGTTAGCTTTTTTGACACACTGTACTCCACTTCATATAGTCTAGGGCAGCTGCACTAATGCAGATGTACCTCATAACTTAATAAAAAAAAAAAAAAAAAATTGAAATGCTGAAATCAAATAACCTGAGAATGTTTACCGATTCTACGGAATAATTGGAGATTGGAACGTTTGCAAGAGTGTCAATCAAGCACTTGTGGAGAGGACTGGAGAGGGTGTGGGGAAAGTGGGTGTGGGGAGAGTGGGTGTGGGGAGAGTGGGTGTGGGGAGAGTGGGTGTGGGGAGAGAGGGTGTGGGGAGAGAGGGTGTGGGGAGAGAGGGTGTGGGGAGAGTGGGTGTGGGGAAAGTGGGTGTGGGGAGAGTGGGTGTGGGGAGAGTGGGTGTGGGGAGAGAGGGTGTGGGGAGAGAGGGTGTGGGGAGAGTGGGTGTGGGGAAAGTGGGTGTGGGGAGAGTGGGTGTGGGGAGAGTGGGTGTGGGGAGAGAGGGTGTGGGGAGAGAGGGTGTGGGGAGAGTGGGTGTGGGGAGAGTGGGTGTGGGGAGAGAGGGTGTGGGGAGAGAGGGTGTGGGGAGAGAGGGTGTGGGGAGAGAGGGTGTGGGGAGAGAGGGTGTGGGGAGAGAGGGTGTGGGGAGAGAGGGTGTGGGGAGAGAGGGTGTGGGGAGAGAGGGTGTGGGGAGAGAGGGTGTGGGGAGAGAGGGTGTGGGGAGAGTGGGTGTGGGGAGAGAGGGTGTGGGGAGAGAGGGTGTGGGGAGAGAGGGTGTGGGGAGAGAGGGTGTGGGGAGAGAGGGTGTGGGGAGAGAGGGTGTGGGGAGAGAGGGTGTGGGGAGAGTGGGTGTGGGGAGAGTGGGTGTGGGGAGAGTGGGTGTGGGGAGAGTGGGTGTGGGGAGAGAGGGTGTGGGGAGAGTGGGTGTGGGGAGAGAGGGTGTGGGGAGAGTGGGTGTGGGGAGAGAGGGTGTGGGGAGAGAGGGTGTGGGGAGAGAGGGTGTGGGGAGAGAGGGTGTGGGGAGAGAGGGTGTGGGGAGAGAGGGTGTGGGGAGAGAGGGTGTGGGGAGAGAGGGTGTGGGGAGAGAGGGTGTGGGGAGAGAGGGTGTGGGGAGAGAGGGTGTGGGGAGAGAGGGTGTGGGGAGAGAGGGTGTGGGGAGAGTGGGTGTGGGGAGAGTGGGTGTGGGGAGAGAGGGTGTGGGGAGAGAGGGTGTGGGGAGAGAGGGTGTGGGGAGAGAGGGTGTGGGGAGAGTGGGTGTGGGGAGAGAGGGTGTGGGGAGAGAGGGTGTGGGGAGAGAGGGTGTGGGGAGAGTGGGTGTGGGGAGAGAGGGTGTGGGGAGAGAGGGTGTGGGGAGAGTGGGTGTGGGGAGAGAGGGTGTGGGGAGAGAGGGTGTGGGGAGAGAGGGTGTGGGAGGAGGGGGTTGTGGTAGGAAAGGGTAAAGGGGGGGGATAGGTGGAAGAGGTGGTTACACTTCCAGGGCTCGCCAGACGCAGGCACCTGGCAAGACAAACACGGGCAGCAAGACATGTTTACATTCAGAGCGGGACTAACCAGCAAAGACTAATCGTCTGCTCTAGGGCCTGCGGTGCCCTGGCAGTCATACTCAGGTTGTGCGCGGGATTTGTGGCGATATTTTCACTCCCGTTGCTGCATATACTGGCGAGTTATCTCTGAAAATAAGGGCCGGAAGTCTTAGCTGAGGTGTTGGAGTGAGCGTCGCGCGTGTCGTCCAGTGCTTATTGCGAAGCAGCAACATAACTTAGCGTACTGACGGGCTGTTTAGATAAAACGTTCACAAGTATTATATGAAACATCTATTGAAACGTAATTTATTGTGACGTGTCTTTGTTCCCTGGATAAAATGCTAAGCTCTTGGAATTAGTTTTTTTTTATTAAATAAATTTGGGTACACTGAAGATAATCTCCTGGACCCTTCGATATACTGTGGTCCGTGTTTCATTACGGACCACTTGGCATCCCTTAGTTCATAATGCTGTAGCTTTAAAATCTGGACGTCCCTTGTGGTAACAATGACTGTTCTCATTGTTCCTAAAAATCGTATGGTAGGTTCAGGGGCCCAGAGGCAGTCTTAGTCCCAGTAGATCCAGGGATCCGGAAGCTAGTGAAACACCGGTAGATCCCAAAACCCATTAGATAATGGGGTGTCGTTAATCCTGGTTGGTCTAGCGGTCAAGGAAATAGTGTGGAAATCTTCAAAACCGAGGACCCACAGTTACTTTCTGTTTAGGTTTTATTAGTTCTAAGGTCCAAAGGAGGTGTGTCGACGCCTGCAAACTCTAACGACTCAGGACACAGTGTAGAGCTGCGTTAGCACTGGGGACAAGGAAGTAACGTAGGATCCAGTAGGTCTGAGGGACCAGAAGGTAGCGAAGAGCCCCCTGAAGGTTCACGAGTAGTGTGGCCCACCCCAACCCCGATAGGTATATGAGTTGTTTAGTCATTGGATGTTGTCAATACTTAGGCAAGACCAAGGTTCCTGGAGGTAGTGTGGGCTCCTAGTGAGTTTCTGCTCCAGGTAGTTGTTTAATGAGTGTCACTATAATGATGCAATTCTCGTGAAGGGAAGGGAATTGTCAGGAAGGAAATCGGTAAGCCATTACGACTATATAGCAAAAAATAATGTAGAAAAGAACATGAATATGTGTAACGAAAGTGTGTGTGTGTGTGTGTGTGTGTGTGTGTGTGTGTGTGTGTGTGTGTGTGTGTGTGTGTGTGTGTGTGTGTGTGTGAGAGAGAGATTATATATGCATGTGAATACCCTTGCATATAGATTTGCATGCACAGGGTTCCTTTCAGTGATCGCACGCCGCTTATGAAACTGCCACACAAGACTGCGGGCCATACGCAGCTTGTCTACATCTCCGACCAGACCTCACCACCGCGGACACTGTGTATAATTAAAGATAGGACACGTACGTCGTTGCCTCTCGCGGTCCCTGTGTCGTCCACGGAGCTCCTACACCTCCGTGTCTCTCTGTCCTGCTTACTGAGCTGCGCTGAACGCTCTCCAGATCGCCAGATGACCCAATCCAACATTACTTATGGTAATTGATATTTTGTATGTTATGTGATATATATAACTGATAGGTATTATGCAGAATGTCACAGAACACGGGATCTGGAAATGTAGGAATAACCATTATTAATGGGAAACTAATTTCACTACTTTCGCCCTATGAGTTTGGCGAGACACAAGCATGGTGGCACATAACCATGACCAAAGCAGGAAAAGATACACAATGAAATAACAATAACGAAATATATCTTTGAACAAATCTTTGGAGCAGAGCGGTGGGATCCAAGCAAACCACATGTTAATTAATCTATAAAATTTTAACCAGCGTCACTAACATTTATGAACATACAGGACACTGTCTTATCGCAAATTTATTCACTGTTTGGTGCAGAAACAATTGCCTGAGTGCTCAACACATGAATGATATTCCTGCCTGAAGACGAGAACTGTAATTGTCTTGTTGATGAGAAGCAAAGACTATGATTGGTCTTCTCAGACTTATCCATGAGTGGTTATCTTGAGGTTATCTTGAGATGATTTCGGGGCTTGGCGTCCCCGCGGCCCGGTCCTCGACCAGGCCTCCTTTTTGTTACACACATCCCCCCAGGAAGCAGCCCGTAGCAGCTGTCTAACTCCCAGGTACCTATTTACTGCTAGATAACATGGGCATCAGGGTGAAATAAACATTTTGCCCATTTGTCTCCACCTTCACTGGGGATCGAACCCGGAACCTCCGGACTACGAATCCGAAGCGCTCTCCACCCAGCTGCCAGGCGCTGTCAGGTGTCGTTGGTGGCAGAGTAAACTTTCCTAGGCCTAGTATAGCACATATATGTACTATATTAGGCCCTAAGATAGCGAAGATTAGGCCCTAGGATTTCTTCGACAGGTTAGGTTAATTAGAAAGCTATTTGGGATAACTCAGTAATACTAAACTTAAACTTGTGTGGTCCAACAGTATGCAGGCGATGAGTCACAATAACGTGGCTGAAGTATGTTGACCAGACCACACACTAGAAGGTGAAGGGACGACGACGTTTCGGTCCATCCTGAACCATTCTCAAGTCGATTATCTTGACTTAAGAATGGTCCAGGACGGACCGAAACGTCGTCGTCCCTTCACTTTCTAGTGTGTGGTCTGGTCAAGAGTCCAACAGTATATGTTAGTACGTATGAGCACACAGTTGCTACTAGTACTGTCATTACTGGAGCACGTACTGCATGGGCAGACATTTGAGGTAATTGTTTTGTCTTCACTGGAGCGACCACCAGATATACCGGTGTTACGGCCTGTCTCTAGATCTGGTTTCCACTTGCGGTGTTCTCCAGTTGTGTTGTGGTCGTGCGAGTGTGTCCCGCGACTTCCTGATAACCGCAAGTTTAAGGACAGGTTCAGAAAAGACCCGAGTTAGGTTAAAGATATTATCAGGAGAGCGCGCTAAGCCACCTTGGCTTTATAACACTTGGATTGGGACTTGAGGACAAGGAGCTGGGACTTGAGGACAATAAGCTGAGATACGAGGACACTGAGCTGACATACGAGGACAATGAGCTGAGATACGAGGACAATGAGCTGAGATACGAGGACAATGAGCTGAGATACGAAGACAATGAGCTGAGATACGAGGACAATGAGCTGAGATACGAGGACAAGGTGCTGGGATATGGGAAGAAGGTGCTGAGACATGAGGACTGGGGTGAAAGACGTTTAGAAATAAGATGAATGATTTTTGCAACACTGTTAGGTAACATACATCGGGTCGTTAAATTATTTCCAGCGATTTTGATTGTCCTTAGAGATAAATAAGAACTCTCTCTCTCATGGGTCAATATGGTCTCACTAGTTCACGAGATCTCTCCTCTGTTGTAAACACATCACTATACGGTATAGTTCATAGTTTTGATCTTTACCTAGTAATGGTTTTCGTACTTCAAAATGCAACCGGGTACTAGCAGACAAAAAGTTGGTACCAGGCAAAGTTTACATTTTGACTTAACAATTTTGTTTAGAAGGAAAATATGACAACAACCAAGTCTAAACTTGGCTAGACTTGGTATAGCGTATATATGTACTAAACTCAGCTTAAGATGGCGTAGGTTAGACCATGGTGTAGGGCAGGTTTGGTTTGGTTGTAAAGTTACTATTGTTAGCATGGCATTTGGAGTATGCCAATAGTTCAAACCGTGAACATTTTTGGGCACATTTTTTTCGGACGGTCAAGCGATATATAGTTGTTTTATGTGATAGTGTGTTAGTTTGGCAGGCAGGGCTGGAGTAAGTGAACAATGGGTATCAGGAAAACAGCCTGGATATGAGGTAGGGTACAGTGTCCAGGTCTGTGTGGGCGGCTTTAGTCATGTGTGTGGGCGTGTGAGCATTAAGGCGTGGGTGTGCGTGCATGAGGGCGTGGGTGTGTATGGCTGGGTAGCGTGTTGAAGAGAATCAATACGGGGGTAGAACCAGCAGCGTCACTGTTGAGAGCTTGGCAGTTACTATATTGCTGGCAAGGACACCCACCCTCACACACACAGGTGGACTGCATTAGGTAATGATGTGGTGGAGGCAGGCTACATATCATATCTACATTTGCTACATATAAGAGCCCAGTAGGCTCAGGAATCTGTACACCAGTTGATTGGCAGTTGAGAGGCGGGACCAAAGAGCCAGAGCTCAACCCCCGCAAGCACAAATAAGTGAGTACACACCCTTTCACCGTCCCCCACACACAAACTCACCCATTCACACACCCACTCAAAATACGCTTACCCACTCACACTTAAGCATTTACATACACTCAAGCACCCATTCATACACTCACGTACTCACTCACTTAATAACTGGTGCCACAAGTAAGTGAATGAGTGAGTGGCACTCCTGGTCAGGTGCCAGCAGTGCCTGACGACCTGCAGTGTTGCTACATAGGGTCTGAAACTGACCTTGGGCACGCTGGTCCCTGGCTCAGTGCCAACCAGTAGACCATCTTAGTGCCAAGTAGTTTAAAGAAGAGCGATGAGGAGATGCCAGTCTGGGTCAGCTGACTTAACGACGTAAGACATAACTACCCAAGATGTTTGGGTTGGTGGGAAGGAGGTTACGAGAGTCGGTCTGTCATTGGTTCTCTTTTCCCTTCTTTCTATCTCTTGAGTTTCTCTACGTTATAAACATTATTATTGATCTAGCCTTTCTGTACATTATAAACTTCAGTGTGTCACCCCCTATTAGGATGTCTAGGAAAGGAAGGTCTATTGATTTCGAGAAATTTTTGTTTCTAAAATTGTCTTTGTTAAAACAGTATTTATAGATATATTTCACTCTAAAGTTGGTTGTGTGTGTACGTAGTTGTTAGGATTTTGTTTCCCGCTCAAGGTGACCTCAAGGTGCTCAAGCGGGAGTCTTTCACGGAAGGTTTAACTTCCTGAAATCCGTGGTGGTGGCGCGTTGTTTACCTGTTGATCGCGGGGCCGCCGCTAGGCAGACATGTGCGTAGCTCTCTGGTGCAACGAAACTGGACTCCCTCGGGATTTATCATATCTACGCTAGAAGCTATGAATGGAGTTGACTTCCGCTATCACCTCTTGAGGCTCCTATCACTTGTTCGCATCACCATTTTTGTTTAAGACTGACAATAAATCACAACAAAATCGAGGCTCTGTCGTCTCACCGTTAGTCTTCCTCGTCTTATCACATGTGGACAGGAACAACACCCACAGTTTCCTGTCATCCTTCGCTGACAACGCCAACATTACCATGAAAATTTCCTACTAGAAGACACGGACAAATTTACATCGAAGTCAGTTCACTACTTATACTCTTTGGACTTCGTAAAGGCAGTCAAATTGAGAGCTATTGTTCTGACTTGTAATACCTTCTTTTCTCTCTCTCTGCGAGGTACATACGCGCAGAGAAAATACTCTGTAAAAAAAACTAATGATCTCATCTTTTGTTTTAGTTGCAGTGGCCTAAATATAGTTTTTTCCTTATTCTTCATATATCAGATGCAAATGTAGGAATTTGGTTTTATTATTAATTTGTTTATTAGTCGTGTGTATATATATATATATATATATATATATATATATATATATATATATATATATATATATATATATATATATATATATATATATATATATAATTAATAATATGCACTTCACATGGCGTTGGTGAGTGGCAGTACACCTCATGAGGAATATAATTCACGAAATTAAGATAAACAATTGAGAAGCGGCCGTCTCTGGATGACAATTTATTCAAGTTACGAAAATGAGAACAACTGGAATTTTAAAGGAAAATGAAGGACGAAACGAGAGAAAATGAGAGAATGTGAGGAACCACGAGAAGGTGAGCCGCGATCTCTGGAACTTTAAGTTAAAGGAGACCTGCCTGGTGGGTCCATGGACTGTGGGTATTATCCACGTCAATACCAGAGGCTCGAGGAGCGGAGATGGTGACGGTGGATCTGAGGCAATAGTGAGACGGAAGATGTGGTGATGGTGAGAGTGAGAGTGGAGGGGAAATGAGATGATAGTGATGTGGGTTGATAACGACGAAGGGGGTGGGGAAGGTGACAGGGTGTGATGACGATGGAGGGATGCCAGGCGCTGACAGTGATGAAGGTGATGGTGTGATAACGGAGAGTGTGTGTGTGTGAAGGTGATAAGGCTATTATGATTGGTGATTTGCTATTATGATTGGTGATTTGCTATTATGATTGGTGATTGCTAATGAGATGAAGATGATTGATGATGTGAATAAGTTGTGGTATCTGACGAAGATGTCTGAGCGACACACAGGTGCGCGACACACACGTGCATGACACACAGGTGAGCAAGAAGGTTCAGAGGTATGTCAGCAGGCTAGTCCCCGAGCTGAGAGGTATGAGCTACAAGGAAAGATTACTGGAACTAAACCTTACGACACTGGAAGACAGAAGTCATTCTGTGATCATGTCTTAGGGAAGACATGATCACAACCTATAAAATTCTAAGAAGAATTGACAGGGTAGATTGAAGATAAACTGTTTAACGCGGGTGGTACGCGAACAAGGGGACACAGGGGGAAACTGAGTACCCAAATGAGCCACAGAGACGTTAGAAAGAACTTTTTCAATGTCAATTTAACAGGTGGAATGCCGAATGGAACAACCGGAAGTGATGTGGTGGAGGCTGACTCTATACACAGTTTCATGTGTAGATTTGATAGAGCCCAGTAGGCTCTGGAACCTGTACACCTGTTGATTGACGGTTGAAATTCGGGACCAAAGAGCCAGAGTTCAACCCCCGCAAGCACAACTAGGTGCTTACACTATTTTCATAAAGGTTCTGAATACCTTTATGTGTACTGTTGGTTCTACCGCTTTCATTATTATTATTATTATTATTATTATTATTATTTTTATTATTATTATTATTATTATTATCATTATTATTATCATTATTATTATTATTATTTTGAAGGTGACAAAATAAAGAAATCGAGATTTAAATTTTTTTAATGTAAATGGCTTGAAAAGGAAATTAGTTATCATTTACATATATTCACAAAGTACAGATGATCAACGGGTTCGATTCCCAGGCGGGACTTGAATGGCTGAGTTCGATCCCTTTCATATGATGCCTCTGTCCACCTAGCAGTGAATAGGTATCTTTTGAGAGGTAACTACTTGGTCAATAAACACCTTGATAAGCCAAACTACAGACTTCCTGACCTCGACAACAGGAAACTACCCGGAACATTGTGTGTTAGTGGCTTTGCAAGAATGTAAGAACACTGCTATTATGTACTCTAACAACTGAATGTACCCTCTTGTATATACATAAACAAACAAACATAACTAAAACTTTATACGTGATATTAAAAAATACTTGAGTTAGGGCTACAGGGAGATTGATAGCCACGACAGAAAACGGACTGAGAGGTTGTGGTATACTATTGTAGAGATCGCGAAGCCTCCATTTTATTTTTTTTACCTTGACCCTTGTTGGTAATTAATTGGCTTGTCAAAGTCCAAATTGTTAATAGCGTGGCTATGTCTGTGGCCAACGACCCAGTTGTACATGTATGGAAGAGCCAGTTGAAAAAAACAAGGTAAATCAAAGTGTCTTTAATGTAATTATATATTATTTTGAACGTACATATTCATGTAATGACATCGTTTAAACCTAATTATTTGTTCTAATACATTAAATTCTTAATTAAGTTACTTACTCATAGCATGTTTAACGTATCAGAAATGAACTACGGACGTTTACGCTTGTTGCCCATCAGAAAAATTAAATTCTCTATTTTGAAGAACTTGTAATAGAAAATGGACAGATAAGTCCATCTATGAGAGGATAATCCCGTAGATTTTGTTCAGCTCACACACCAACAAAATCACATGCCCTGTATGACTAACCATCCTGCGAGATGGGGACTTGTATTACCACTGCTACCTTATTCAATCTTGTGTTGTTGATATCCTCAAAATGCATCCGGAGTCTGCCAGTGCAGACCGCTTATCACATGCCTCTGTATGACTAACCATCCTGTGTGATGGGGATTTTATAGCATCACCTAGTTAGCTTTTTTGACACACTGTACTCCACTTCATATAGTCTAGGGTAGCTGCACTAATGCAGATGTACCTCATAACTTAATAAAAAAAAAAAAAAAAAAAAAAATCACATGCCTCTGTATGACTAACCATCCTGTGTGATGGGGATTTTTTAGCACCACGTAGCTAGCTTTTTGACACACTGTACTCCCCTTCTTATAGTCTAGGGCAGCTGCACAAATGCAGATAAACCTAATGTATTAATAAAAAAAAAACGCGAAGGGTAGATGATAGGGACTCGCCTGTAGGGTAGTGAACAAAAGAGTGGAGGTGGGCATGTATGGCAGAAAAAAAGGGGGCACAATCGGAGAGGGTGGGTGTTTGAGATGGAGGTGGCAGGGGTGTGGGCGTGTGGCTGGTCAGGGTAGACGTGGCAGGGTTTGGCGTGTGGGGTGGTCAAAAGAGGGTGAAGGTCGACGGGCGTGGGCGTGTGGAGTGATCAGGGTAGAGGTGGCGGGGGCTGGGCGTGTGGAGTGATCAGGGTAGAGGTGGCGGGGGCTGGGCGTGTGGAGTGATCAGGGTAGAGGTGGCGGGGGCTGGGCGTGTGGAGTGATCAGGGTAGAGGTGGCGGGGGCTGGGCGTGTGGAGTGATCAGGTTAGAGGTGGCGGGGGCTGGGCGTGTGGAGTGATCAGGGTAGATGTGGCGGGGGCTGGGCGTGTGGAGTGATCAGGTTAGAGGTGGCGGGGGCTGGGCGTGTGGAGTGATCAGGGTAGAGGTGGCGGGGGCTGGTCGTGCGAGGTGGTCAGCGTAGAGGTGGCGTGGGTGGCGCACGAGCTGGTCAAAGTGGCGGGGGTCTGGGTCATCGCCCTGCACTACAAAGCCGACGTGACTGAAGACAATGCGAGCTTCCAGGAGCCCCGCTATGGCGCCAGTGTGTGTGTGTGTACTCACCTTGTTCTACTCGCCTAGTTGTGCTTGCGGGGGTTCACCTTTTGTTCTTTGGTCCCGCCTCTCAACTGTCAATCAACTGGTGTACAGATTCCTGAGCCAACTGGGCTCTATCATATCTACATTTGAAACTGTGTACTCACCTTGTTGTGTTTACTGCGATCGGTCTTCAGCACCTGGTCCCCTCATTTTAATTATCAGTTGATTAGTACAATTGCTGAATAACCTCCAATGTTTGATCTTATCTGTATTTGAATATGTGAATGAAGTGTTTCCCTATTGAAGACTGTGCAGTTGATTTTCTTTCTTCAAGTATAACTGTTCAAGCTGTATCATGAGTTTCACAATCCCGGATAATACAGATATATTAGTATGGGGTTTCTCCTGTATGACGCCACTCTTACGCTGCTCCATTTAATTTAACTTAGTTGTGTACGCTGAGTGCAGCCCAAGCTTCGGACGTCCGAATCCTAGAACCCTTAAATCTCGCCAAGTCCTCGAACAGTATCGTTGAAGGTGTTCTTGATTTGACAGATGCAGAGCTAAGACGCATTACATGACTGCGGCAAGAGGTTCTCTCCTCCCTTGTGGGTGCAACACGTGGTTCTCTCCTCCCCCATGACTGCAGCACAAGGTTCTCTCCACCATGACAGCTCATGGTTCTCTCCCTCATGACAGCTCATGGTTCTCTCCCTCATGACAGCTCATGGTTCTCTCCCTCATGACAGCTCATGGTTCTCTCCACCATGACAGCTCATGGTTCTCTCCACCATGACTGCAGTACATGGTTCTCTCCTCCACCATGACTGCAGTACATGGTTCTCTCCACCAATGACTTCGACATGTGGCGTTTTTCCCCATTGAATTACCAGGGGACGCTCCCCTGGAAAACCATTTTCAACCCATCCTCATTAAGTGAGGATCTCGGCACAGTTGCCGGTGTTCAACCTGGGCGAGGAAATGCCACGACTTCCCGTCCTATTGGCTGTGGTAAAGCTGGGTCCTAAAGGGTAAGGGAGTCTATATTGGCCACTTACCTTGCACTTCTCTTTGTGTTGCGAGAGTATATGTGCGTCGGGAACGACCATGCACACTTCAGAGGTCTCCTACTCAGAGTAATCACATTACGGTTCGAAACCTCATCACGGCTCCTAAGCATTTCCTCATGCCCCTTACTCTTACCATTGAATTATTCGTGCTTGTATTCTTTTATCAGGGACGGGAGAAGTGGGTGAAGATGGACGTGGTAGAACAAGAGCGGGTATAAGAGGAAAGAAGAGGAAGTTAGGGGAAGAAAAGATGAAAGACTAGATTACACACAATACTGAACATCTCGATGACGATAACTCGCCTTCAGTGTCAAGAGTCGAACGCTGACTCATTATTCGTTGTTTACCTTTATCAGGTAGTGTGGGCTTCACGCCCGGGTCTCCCCACCATCTGTGTCCGCTAGAAGAAACAAGAAGACAATAATTACTTCCACCTTCCAGAGGGAACTGTGTCCAATTCAACAGGTTTTCTGATTATTTGAATGGTTATCCCCGAGGCGGCTTACCTGGTGCTGGTTCTGGGAATCAATGTACCTGCGGCCCGGTCTCTGACAAGGCCTCCTGGTTCGTGGTTTGGTCACCCCACGCTGATGACATGCAGTTGCTCACAGTTTGAACTATGAGCCATTAACAGCCCTGTTGATCAAATATCCTTTGCAGATGTTCATCAAGTTCTCTTTTGAACACTGTGAGAGGTCGGCTAGTTATGTCCCTTATGGAGGTGTGAATAGTCTTGGTTCCTTAAAGTTGATAGAAACATCTCAGCGTACCTGTTGCACCTCCGCATTTCAACGGGACTATTTTTCACTTAATGTGATGCCTTCTGGTCTGCAGAGGAGTTATTTCCGTGTGCAGATTTGGAACCAGTCTCTCAAATATTATGTATTAAATTATTATGTATCTCTTTCGCCTGGGCTTCACTTCAAGTAGGATCTGTGTCCACTTGAAGAGAAACAAACTGCATCAGTTTCAAGAGAGAATTCGAGAGTCAACTGATTCTAAGACATTCCTCCCCCTTCCCCAGTGAAGGAGGGGAAGGAATGGTGCCCAACCACTTGGAGTGGACGGTAGAGCGACGGTCTCGCTTCATGCAGGTCGGCGTTCACTCCCCGACCGTCTAAGTGGTTGGGCACCATTCCTTCCCCCCGTCCCATCCCAAATCCTTATCCTGACACCTTCCAAGTGCTATATAGTCATAATGGCTTGGCGCTTTTCCCTGATAATTCCCTTCCCTCTAAGACATCCACTTACTAAAATGTGTTTTTTTTTTGTCAACGTTTTACATGCAGCACTAATGTGTCAGTAAGCGTGTGTGTGTGTATTTCTTCTTGACGTAATTGTACTTTGGGGGTTTAGTAGATTTTGGTAATTCTACTAGACTCTAGTCTGCCTAAAGAGGCAAGTGAGTTGGTGCTTCAGGCGAGTAGCGTCCAAGACCTGAGGAAATGTTCACCACTGTACTTACTCGCCGACCAAACTAGAGGATAATTTTATTCCTACTCGGGTATTGCGTTCTTCTAACTTGGCAGGAGGCTTATTGTAAATATATTATTAACTTTAATACTAGCAAATAGCATGTTAAATAGATGTAAAATTCGTTATCAATTCATGAATGCTCTTGTTCGAAGTTTCCCCTCCCCCAAGTTTACGGAAGTTTACGGAAATTTTACGGAAGTTTACAGAGCCTTATGGTCCCTGGACTCGGAGGTGACCTTAAGCCAGAGCGGTTCATGGAAGTCAGTGTAACGCTTCAACATAATATTATGAATTTCTCCAACTTTTATATGAGTGTCAGTTATTGGGCTGTGGCAGATGAAGGTGAGGGGCGTGGCTGGGACGTCCCGGATGACCTGGGGTGGGAGAGGGGGTTTGAAATGGTATTTTCCTTCCTTGTTGAAGTTCGGAGAAACTGTAGACAATCAGAAGACGGCTTTACGTTTATTTGGCTGTAATGCGCGGGCTTTACCATCCTGTACTGCTGTCCGCCGTCCCTTCGGTCCGCCGTCCGTCCGGTCCGCCGTCCGTCCGGTCCGCCGTCCGTCCGGTCCGCCGTCCGTCCGGTCCGCCGTCCGTCCGGTCCGCCGTCCGTCCGGTCCGCCGTCCGTCCGGTTCGCCGTCCGTCCGGTTCGCCGTCCGTCCGGTCCGCCGTCCGTCCGGTCCGCCGTCCGTCCGGTCCGCCATCCCTCCGGTCCGCCATTCCTCGGTCCGCCATTCCACCCGTATTTCATCCTACTTGTCTGCCAACCAACCAGCAAACCCTTCCACCCGCCCGCCCTATCCCTGCCCGCCCACAACCCACAACCCACAACCCACACAACTCTGGTTGCTGACTTAAGGAACCTCAAAGTTTTATTTTTTCCCCGAGACTCGGACTTGACACGCAGAACTCTGGACGGGTTTTTGCCAGTGGGGAATACTGAGTGTCCAGGGTATGTCTGCCCGGGCGTGGCAAGCACAGGGCAGGGCAAGCACACTGCTCCCTCGTGTTCATTGTCTCTGTCATTTCTCCATTCCCTTGTCATTGATGTTTGTGACTGCTTTCACCTTTATTATATGAGCTCATTCTCTCAAGCTACTCATTATTCCTCCTACTCATTATTCCTCCTACTCATTATTCCTCCTACTTTCTACTCTCCTATGTTCCTCCTCTTCCAATTCCTCCAACGTCATCGCCCCTCCCAACTTCTATTATCTCCCCCCCTTCCCCCATTCCATCCTGGGCCGCCTCCTAGCCCTCTCGTTGTTACTAATGCTGCCTTTTTCACAGCTCTATATTTGTTTATTTTGTTTAGATTATAGAAAGTAGTATTATTGGGACAGAACACTAATTATGAAGCAGGGCCTTGGCTGCATCTGTCAGTGAATCTGTTGTATAGTTGTAAGGGGTTTCTTAGCTGCTGAAGTTTGCTACAGAACTGTCGTTCCTCGAGTCGTCGACAGTACGTATACTTCCTTCTTCTGTGGCGTTGTGTGAGCCGGAGGTGGAGTCATGTACCCGGTTTAGATCTCTGTACCAGGCAGGTGATGGTATGGAGGGGCTGTGTGATCTCGCATGAGGAATCTTTGTTTCCTAATTCGCTTGATTGCTTTTTTGTGGTTAGAGATTGCTGGGCGTCTGACAACAGCGTGTTTCCTCTTGAGCTAGTCGGGCTTCATTAACATTTCCATAGATCCCTACATGAATAGGTTCTTATAATCATGACTGTGTTTTGAGAAAACCTGTTCACCTGTGATGGGATTTTCCCCCCTTACAATGACTGATGACTTTGTTGCATTCGGGAACGATTCTTTCCTAATGCTTGTCCCCTGGCTAAGGTTTCTTGCGGTAATTTTTCCACTACTGTATATTTAGTGGGGTGATCCAGTGTATCCCATGATGATTATATTTGTTTCCTTCTCGTTGTTGTCGAATTAGATTAATATTATTGGGTACCCAACCTAAAGATCTGAATAGAAACCAAGTGAAGATGTTTAGATCCGTCCTGGACTGTTTGTATTCCTGATTCAGGAATTTATTAATCTTTTCTAGTATTTCAATTGTTTCCAGATCCTGTGGTGCGAACACTGGTTGTTCTTTTAAGTTGTAACTTATCTTTAAATTGGCCTCAGTGTTCTCCACAAAGTGGTACAGGGCCTTTTTGAACATTAGCTGCATAAATGCAGATGTTCCTAAGAATGTTAATAACAAACTGGGAGTTAAATTAACAACACACATAAGATGAATAAGTATACTGGTTTGCAAACTGCATTGCTGAATTATGGAACAACTTCCCAGGTACTATAATAGTCATATAATATAATAATAATAATAATAATAATAATATAATAGTCGCTGGTTCGCTTGATTATTTCAAGGTTAGATTAGACATAACTCTAATATAGTGAGACTATTTATAGTCTTACGACTACCAAAACATTTGTACAGTCGTATGGTCTTGTGGTTAAGATACCAGGTACGCCAAGGTGCATAGCGCTCCTGGCTATCTGAGTTCGAATCCTTTTGGGCTGTGGAGTTTTCAGTTGCATATTGGCCTGGGGACCATTCAAGCTTGTTCGCACATATATATATATATATATATATATATATATATATATATATATATATATATATATATATATATATATATATATATATATATTTGGGTGAACATAAGCAGGAGTTGCCTTGTATGGGTTGATAGGTCTTCTGCAGTTAGTTAATTCCCATGGTCTTATATCAGAACATGAAAAAAAGCGAGACCATAAAATTTAGAACATAGTTTTTTTTACACGGTCTCACACACACACACACACACAAGGCATGAGAGGCATAAGTTACGAGGAAAGGCTTCGTGAAATGCACCTCACGTCGCTGGAAGACTGAAGAGGTCGGGGAGATATGATCACCACGTACAAAATTCCCAGAGGAAGTGATAGGGTAGACAAGGATGGATTATTGAACACGGGTGATACACGTACAAGGGGACACAGGTGGAAGCTGAGTACCCAAATGAGCCACAAAGACACTAGGAAGACCTTTTTCAGTGTCAGAGCTATTAGTAAATGAAATGCACTAGGAAGTGATGTGGCGGAGACTAACTCCATAGACTGTTTCAAATGTAGATATATTTAAAAATGTAGATATGTAGAGTTCGCGAAGCTCAGGAATCTGTACACCAGTAGATTGACGGTTGAGAAGCGGGACCAAAGAGCCAGAGCTCAACCCCCGCAAGCACAACTTGGTGAGTACACACACACACACACACACACACACACACACACACACACACACACACACACACACACACACACACACACACACGCACACACACACAAGAAAACTTCAGTTTTATATCGGAATGGCTTCGTTTTTTGTCATCTTCAGGGCCATCAACCAAGGTGACTTGCATCGGTCGCTTGTACCTCAGCAACAGCTGGCGCCATCTTGGACCTCCACGCATAGACCTCACGTTATTTTCCAGTACAACAGGCAGCAATGGTCCTGTCTTGAGCGTTTCGCAACTGCCATTCAAGGATGGCAACACTGGTGTTGTCTTGGACGTGTACGCAGCTGCCATTCAAGGATGGCAGCACTGGTGGTGTCTTGGACGTGTACGCAGCTGCCATTCAAGGATGGCAGCACTGGTGTTGTCTTGGACGTGTACGCAGCTGCCATTCAAGGATGGCAGCACTGGTGTTGTCTTGGACGTGTACGCAGCTGCCATTCAAGGATGGCAGCACTGGTGTTGTATTGGACGTGTACGCAGCTGCCATTCAAGGATGGCAACATTGGTGTTGTATTGGACGTGTACGCAGCTGCCATCAGCACCAAACCTTCAAAGCATTACTAGTAAACATCACCAAAATATCAAACATGCCCTCCAGACTTCACCAAAACATTACTACCAAACATATAATACCACCAAACATCACCTCAGGTCGACTATTGTGGCAATTACCTTACGAGGTTATATTTCTTTGTTTCCCCCTGAGCTGTGCTGGGGGTCGAGGGTTAAGGCGCTAGCTTGCTTCATCAGTTTTCCTTCCTCTTCCTTCTTCCTTATCGTCATTCTTACTCCTTTTTTCCTCCTCCTTTTTCTTCGTCTTCCCTTTCTATTTATACTCCTACCTGTCTGTTCCTGTTTCTTTCCTTTTTACGCTACTAATTATTCTCTTTCGTTAATCTTGGCCTTCCAATTCCTTCATCGTCTTTCTTCTGTTATTACTTCCTATCTTCCGTTTCCATCTTCGCATTTCTTCACTGAATCTTTTAACATTGATTTATCATGTTGAAATTGGTGTCTCGTGCCCTTTAGTGTTTCCTGCCGCTTCGTGTTTGTGTATGTTTGCCTCGTAAATATTGTCGAAGATTGTCTTATTTTCCCGTTATTTCCGGATTATCCGGCACTTGTTCGTGATAGGATTCCTGGTTATATCTGGCGGCGAGAGAGAGAGAGAAAGAGAGAGAGAGAGAGAGAGAGAGAGAGAGACAGAGAGAGAGACAGAGAGAGAGAGAGAGATGGAAAGAGAGAGAGAGATTAATGTATGATGACTTACTGTAAATATATAGCTCTTGAAATAACACTTTCTCTGTAACTAGCTGACATTGTAACTAAAAGGTGTGAAGGATAGAGGAAATTGTTTATGTAATAATCTAAGATGAGGTCTGATAAAGACCTTTTGTGCCCTCTGTAATGCTTTTGCGCTACCGCTTACAGGATGAGTATGGGGTGCACAATAAACTAGCTGCCTTCGGCGGCAACAATAAAAAATCTGGCAGCGACAACCCCAGTCACCCCGAGAGGCTTGATGGCCATCGAATCGATTTAAGATTGAGACTGGGATCCTGGCGTTGCTTTTTTGCTTGCACGTTGACCTTGTGTTGTGTTGTGGTGTCCATGGTCCCTGATCCCCTATACCCCAGCCCTCCCTCGTGTCTATTGAATCAGTTGAGGGTCGACAACATTTGCGAGTGTTACGGCTTCCTCATCATCGTCATCAGCATCATCGCTGTGCTGTTTGTATTGGTGTGAGCTTTCTATCTGGATTATCTTAACGGGATTCTTGTCACGCCTTACTTTCTCTGATGCAGCCGACTTTTCCTCTGTTCCTTATAATGCTTTCTTCTTTGTTTCATTGGTTTTCCTGTCCACGTTCTTGCCCTCCGCCCACTCATTCTCTCTCTCTCTCTCTCTCTCTCCTTTTTCCCCCACACATTAAAGTTGACTCGTATCCGCATCTATTACTTCGCTAATTCGTTTATTCTATCATGTATTTCTAACATTTTAAATTCACATGAAATATTTTTGCTCCCACATATTTCATTTTTTCTCATATACATTATCCTACTTTTACCTTTTGTTGTATTTGCGTGCTCTGGGGCCTTATTCGACCACAAGGTTGTGTGCCTTTTCCTACCAACTCCGCAGCGTGTTGCTGCCCTGGATGTTGGCAGCGACGACGGGAGGTGCGCGGCAGACTTCGGGGAGGAGGCCGGCGGGCGGCGGCTCCAGGCTCATTGTTCGGGTCACAATGGCTGGGCGGCAAGCGACGGGGAGAACGAGGCGAGGAGACCATGTCAAGAAGTGTACCGGACGTTGGAACCGGGATGAGACTCGGCCACAGCGTTACCGTTATCGGGTCGGGGATGTTGGAACCGGGATGAGACTCGGCCACAACGTTACCGTTATCGGGTCGGGGATGTTGAAACCGGGATGAAACTCGGCCACAGCGTTGGCGTTATCGGGTCGGGGACGTTGAAACCGGGATGAAACTCGGCCACAGCGTTGGCGTTATCGGGTCGGGGACGTTGAAACCGGGATGAAACCCAGCCACAGCGTTGGCGTTATCGGGTCGGGGACGTTGAAACCGGGATGAAACTCGGCCACAGCGTTGGCGTTATCGGGTCGGGGACGTTGAAACCGGGATGAAACCCAGCCACAATATAACCAATATTGGCCAAAAAAAGTACCTTTTATCTATCTTTGTAATGAGATATTACCCATTATTTCCTGGGTATTTTAGCTTGGCCAATATTTATATATTTCCTGTATTTATAAAATGTTTAGTTCATACGCCATATGATTACATTATTTTGTGTGTGTGTACCTTGGCGGGTCGGCATCCGGGCGTGTTGGTAACTTGGTATCACGGTGAAATGGTGTTTTATGAGTTACATGCTCATCCTTTATTGTCATCCATCTTCATGGCTCTTTACCTGCAGTGGCCTTAAGTGGAATTACTGCCTCTTAGTGTGGCTGCGTCTCCTTCCTCAATATGACCAAATGCCCTATTGTGTCCGCCTCAACCTTCCCTATTGTGTCCGCCTCAACCTTCCCTATTGTGTCCACCACAACCTTCCCTATTGTGTCCGCCTCAACCTTCC
This sequence comes from Procambarus clarkii, assembly GCF_040958095.1. Lineage (NCBI taxonomy): Eukaryota > Metazoa > Arthropoda > Malacostraca > Decapoda > Cambaridae > Procambarus > Procambarus clarkii. The sequence continues at coordinate 11,677,136 of NC_091232.1, forward strand.
CTATTGTGTCCGCCACAACCTTCCCTATTGTGTCCGCCACAACCTTCCCTATTGTGTCCGCCTCAACCTTCCCTATTGTGTCCACCACAACCTTCCCTATTGTGTCCACCACAACCTTCCCTATTGTGTCCGCCTCAACCTTCCCTATTGTGTCCACCACAACCTTCCCTATTGTGTCCACCACAACCTTCCCTATTGTGTCCGCCACAACCTTCCCTATTGTGTCCGCCTCAACCTTCCCTATTGTGTCCGCCACAACCTTCCCTATTGTGTCCGCCTCAACCTTCCCTATTGTGTCCACCACAACCTTCCCTATTGTGTCCACCACAACCTTCCCTATTGTGTCCACCACAACCTTCCCTATTGTGTCCACCACAACCTTCCCTATTGTGTCCACCACAACCTTCCCTATTGTGTCCACCACAACCTTCCCTATTGTGTCCACCACAACCTTCCCTATTGTGTCCACCACAACCTTCCCTATTGTGTCCACCACAACCTTCCCTATTGTGTCCACCACAACCTTCCCTATTGTGTCCACCACAACCTTCCCTATTGTGTCCACCACAACCTTCCCTATTGTGTCCACCACAACCTTCCCTATTGTGTCCACCTCACCATCTGTTGTTATAGATTCAACTACTCGGAACAAGTTCCAAGTAGCACGGGCTATGGTGAGCCCGTAGTGAAACTTTCCTGGCACAGGAGTGGTGCCCTGTGACATGACCTCACCATCGTCGTGGATACCTTACCTGCTTCCCAGTTATCACCTTTTCTTCCGTTTTAAACTAACCTCAACTCTCTCTCCCTCAACCTTTGAAGCCTCGTTTCCTGGTATGGTTGGGCCGTGACCACGGTGACCTGGCTACACTGACCGTGTACATTCACTGGCAACACTAGCGTGCCCGCGCCTGCAGTTGCATGTGTCATGTTGTGAAGACAACCTTGCTTAGGGAGGCCAAATGTTACATAACTTATTTCGCATGCAAGGAACGCTCCCTTTTTTCCCGGTAATTGGACAGCTTTTGTTTATTTTCTTGTACGGAGAATTTTGAGTTTATTTTGTAACTTTAATTGGGTTATGGGTTGTTGAGTTGTGTGGTGGTGGTGATGGTGGAGTGTGTGGTGGTGGTGGTGGGTGTGGTGGTAGAGAGAGTGGTGGTGGAGGCAGCAGGTAGGGGGTCTGGAAGCCTACCCTTCCCCCCCCCCCCACAGTGAGCATGACTCCATGGGGCAACACATCAATGTTTATTAAATATCAGACCGACACCTTGCGTCATCCACTTCCTCGATCCCAAATTTCCATTTCCTCCTACACCCCTCCCTCCCTCCCTCACCATCTCTCTCCCTATCTCACCTTCCTCCCTCCCTATCTCACCTTCCTCCCTCCCTATCTCTCCCCCTTCCTTCTTCCCCCGCTCTCACCCTGCTTCCTCACTCCTCCCATATCCTCTTACTCTCCTCTTGTGCCCAGGAGAAGGTGAGAGGTGAGGAGAGGAAGGACTGGGGGTCGGAGAGTACTCCCACCACACACCTTTCTCCTCCCACCAGTCACGTCTCCTCAGGCGTTACCTTGGAGACAGTCACACAGTCTCTCCTTCGGTTCATTAAGGTGCGAGCTTAAACATTGCTAAACAAACACACACTCTCGTGTCTAAAGTGCCTTCATAAACATTTTTCATGGACATACTCGTGTCTAGGATGCGAGCCTCGACACTGATAAAGACCTCACCACCCGTCTCTTAGGAGTACTGATTTCATGCTTTTTTCTCCTCTAAAATAGATTATAAAGAACTACGACAAAGGTCATTGCTAGTCTATATATGACGACCTCCTTTTTAAGTTGAAGTTTCTTCATTTGACTCCTCGCTGGTGATTTTGTAGAGTACATGGCTCCTTATTCATAACTTCGGGTTTAATGTGTTCTTTTCATACCTTTGTCCTATAACGCATTAATTTAAGAGTTGATTACTCAATGGCTTTCGTTTAATCGCCTCTTCACTCTTATCTTTCCATATTTAACATGTTGATAAGTCGTAGTCTGTTGACAACAATCCAGATATTAATTCAAATCATGATTTTGCGAGAAAGATTTGACAGTCGGGTACCAGGGTAAGAACGATGCTGAATAAACCACTTTTGGTAGCTGGCCAAAGAACTAAACTCCAAGATTCTTCTTGGATCTCCAAGATAATAACATCTTCAAGAAAAAACTAGATATTTTTCTTCAAGAAGTGCCGGACCAACCGGGCTGTGGTGGATATGTGGGCCTGCGGGCCGCTCCAAGCAACAGCCTGGTGGACCAAGCTGTCACAAGTCAATCCTGGCCTCGGGCCGATCTTGGGGAGTAGAGGAACTCCCAGAACCCCATCAAGCAGGTATCAAGCAGATTAAAGAAAGTATTCTTGATTCAGTTTCAGCGACTTACTACATCCGATTAGAAGGATTCTTCAGAACTGGACTTCACTTAAAACGTGATAATTCTTTTGTATATTACATTATGTGTTCTTAGTTTATTAGGTATTTGAATCAATTTTGCACGTAAAGGACACATGTATGTCTGGTAGCATGATTATCTGTATGTATGAATGTATATGTGTGTGTATATATATATATATATATATATATATATATATATATATATATATATATATATATATATATATATATATATATATATATATATATTAATAATAATAATATAGAGATGATCATATGGTGCGGTAGTCACGGCACTGTGAACGTTTAGGGGTGATCTTGGACGTCGCGGGTTCGAATCTTGGTCGAGTCATTTAAGATTTCTTAGTGGTTTATGGGTTGCGTGTTCCTGCAGCCTTTTTTCATGTAAATAGCTGTATATTTTTCTGATAATGTAAATGAGAGAATGTTGGCGCCTTACGGTACGCTAATTATCCTTGTAATTTACGTTTTTGTTTATCTTTATTGTGTCATAGTGTGTTGTCATCCTATTGCCCCGCGTGAATTCTGAAATGTTTCTGCCATTTTGTCCACACTGCCATGGCCTAAAGCTTGCTTGAAATTGAAATTGAAATAAGTTTATTGAGGTAAAATACACACAAAGGGATGAGGTAGCTCAAGCTATTCTCACCCCCGTTCAGTACATCGTGTTAGTACATACATAGACACACATCACAAACAATAAACGTATTACCAAACATTCTGAGAGATAAACATCTACATTTCCTAAGTTTGCTTCGTGTGACGAGAATTCATGACCTCTGAGCTAATATCTATTCAACTAGTCCACGCACCCACCATGCACACCTGCTACACCATACCCTCCCCCACACCTGCTACACGATATCCTCCCCCTGCAAGCTAACTAATCCACCCCATCACAGCTGCTACCCCACACCACACACACACCTGTTCTTAACTCGCCAACTGAACACATCCCAAATATACGTCCAATCTTTAATATAAAATAACCAACAAATAAATAAACGTATAGCCTTACGGGCTATTCATGTCCGTGCCACCTCTTGGGTGGCTTAATTTTTATCAATCAATCATGTATAACCGCAACAGTACTTTTACGTTATTTCAACGCCGATACGACGTCGTTACAACGCCGATAGAACGTCGTTATGACGTCGTGATTGTAGGAATGTTCTGGTAACGAAGCTGCACCAGGGGAACACCTGTATATCCTGGCTCTGTGTGAAGAGTTAAGTAGACCTAAAGTCACCATTACCTGCTGCAGTGATTGTGATTGTAATGGTGAAATGTTACTTCAATATTCCTCGATGGTGATACTAATAGTGGGAGCGACACTTGTGATATGTATGATATCGGTTTGTCATGGTGGTAATGACTGAGATGATGATTGTGATAGAAATAACAACGTCACCTTCATTGCTGCAACTACACACTCTCTCTCTCTCTCTCTCTCTCTCTCTCTCTCTCTCTCTCTCTCTCTCTCTCTCTCTCTCTCTCTCTCTCTCTCTCTCTCTCTCTCTCTCCCTCCTTTTCTCCCTTATCATTCGCCTCCTTTGTTGTTGTTCAGTTTTTCTCTCTTCATTTTCCTCGTGTTTCTCCTCTATTTCCTCCCCTATAGGCAACTCATTAAATTACTCAAGTCCAACAAATCTCGTTCCACAGTATAGTCGCCCTTCGCCTTTCTTAACATGGCTCTTGGCAACTTTTTGTGGGATGGAGGGTGGCAGGTGCTGTGGTGGCAGGTGCTGTGGTTGTGGTTTGCTGTGGTTGTGGTTTATTGTGGTGGTGGTTGTGGTAGCTTAGTGATTTCGTAATTTACTGCGGCTCTAATTGTAGGCAATGAGAATTATCGTTGTGTGTGCTTGGGGGGGAGTTGTTGTGTCTGGTAGCAAGAGAACACATGCCTTACGGCGCACAGTGGCCATGTTGTTTCCTGGGGACGGTGGCTCTTGTCGCTGGTGATGCTATAATGATTATATCTGGATAGATGAAGTTAGGATAGTTAAGAAGGAAGTTAGGCGCGGGGCTTGGGTATACTGGAGGGGGGGGGGGCGAGTGTTACGAGTACCACTCAATTGGTACTATTGCAACTGCTGCTACTATTGCAACTACTACTAATGATGGTACTTTATCAGCACCAAGTACTTCGACTACCACAGTAGTCTCTCGGGGTTACTGTTGATAGTTTCGTATCTTAAACTGTCTTGTTGTGCCTAATGTTGTATTTTGTCTGCAGCCGCTTGTTGTATTTTGTCTGCAGCCGCTTGTTGTATTTTGTCTGCAGCCGCTTGTTGTATTTTGTCTGCAGCCGCTTGTTGTATTTTGTCTGCAGCCGCTTGTTGTATTTTGTCTGCAGCCACTTGTTGTATTTTGTCTGCAGCCGCTTGTTGTATTTTGTCTGCAGCCGCTTGTTGTATTTTGTCTGCAGCCGCTTGTTGTATTTTGTCTGCAGCCACTTGTTGTATTTTGTCTGCAGCCGCTTGTTGTATTTTGTCTGCAGCCGCTTGTTGTATTTTGTCTGCAGCCGCTTGTTGTATTTTGTCTGCAGCCACTTGTTGTATTTTGTCTGCAGCCGCTTGTTGTATTTTGTCTGCAGCCGCTTGTTGTATTTTGTCTGCAGCCGCTTGTTGTATTTTGTCTGCAGCCGCTTGTTGTATTCTCAACACAAACATGTAGTGAGATGAATCACTAACTCGTACTCACTCTCGCTTTTTTCCTTTAATGTTATATGAGAGAAAAAATGTGTGCGACAAAGGGAGAGACTGAGTGCGCATATGAGGGTGAACTTGAAAAATATTGTCAATAATATATTATAAATGTTGAAAATAAATGAATGTTTCCTACGATACTAAATTCGAATCTTAGACCTTGAGTCCAAGGTAGTAGCACTCGTTTTTTTTCCCTGTTAAGGTCGAGCTTGTCACCGCTCGAGTCAAGCTTCACACACCGCTGGTTGCCTCATAGCAACTCATTTGTCCATTTTTGTTTTAATTCATTCCCTATATACCACACCATTCTTTCCCCCGTCCCACCCCAAATCCTTATCCTGACCCCCCCCCCTTCCCAGTGCTATATAGTAGTAATGGCTTGGCGCTTTCCTTTGATAACTCCCTCCCTCCCTACACACCAGTTTACACAAGGAGAAATGGATTTTTAATTGGGTAATACACAAATTTCGTAGTAGGTTATTGGTCATAGTCTATTCATTTATGTCTTTTAGCTATCTTGTAACTGTTTTTTATGGCTTCGTGAGACGGAGCCAACAATGGGAAAGAACTGTAGGGCCAAATAATCAAACAGGAGGCTTCATGAAGCACAAATAGAAGCTCCATGAAGCTGAAACAGGAAGCTCCGCAAGATGATGTCGAACTAACAAACATGAGTCTTGTTGTTTGAGTCGACCAACATGAGCCATGGGGACAAACCAGCCAAGAGGAATCCATGACCCCGTAGCTGTACGAAGCCGGTGAACATGCTCCCTCCTCTGGGGCTGTTTTAGTTGAAGGCTTTTAGCTCCGCGCCGAGGGCCATGTGTAAAAAAGTCTCAGTCTTTTTTTCACCCCAGGGAGTCAGCTTAGTAGTGATTCAGCAGATATACGAAACTTTTGGGTACTTTATTTTCCAGGATATAATTTTGTTTTCAAGTGGGGGAGGGAGGGAGGGGGACAATGTCAACAATATCTACTAAGAACTCTCCCTACGTCAGCATTTCTTCTCCACCCCAGCAAATAACCCCTCTCCGCCCCAGCAAATAACCCCTCTCCGCCCCAGCAAATAACCCCTCACCCCCAGCAACCATTGCAACACCGTCCTCCATCTCCCCCACATCAACCTACCCACCATGCAGGTAGCAGACGCGCCAGGTGTCACGTAGATGGTATAGGAATGGGGTAACGAAGTGGACCAAACATACGTGATGGATATCACAACTCACGCTGGAACCCACCCCTTCACCCACCACAACCCTCCCCTATGCCCCCCTCCCCAACCCTTACCCAAACAAACCTTGAAGGAAACCCACTCTCTCTCTGCCACCTTCCGCCAGGCCTTCAGTAGACCCCATCTGTGGCAAGAGACCAAGAGAGTGATCAGATGGGACACACACACACACACACACACAGAAAGAATTAAAGCAATAAAAGGGAAGGGAAATATCAAGGGAAAACGCCAAGCCATTACGACTATATAACACTGGGAAGATGTCAGAAGAAGGATTAGGGATGGGGCGGGGGGAAGGAATGGTGCCCAACCACTTGGACGGTCGGGGATTGAACGCGGACCTGCAAGAAGCGAGATCGTCCCTCTAGTAATAGAAGAGACAGCGATAAACATATCAGCAACTCATAAGAATGAGGTATAATGATGAATCAGCAAGAATTAACGTGGCATTCACTCACAATGAGTCGATACAAGACCATAGGAAGCTGGCGATGAGTCACAATAACGTGGCTAAATTTATGTTGACCAGACCACACACTAGAAGGTAAAGGGACGACGACGTTTCGGTCCGTCCTGGACTATTCTCAAGTCGAAACGTCGTCGTCCCTTCACCTAGTGTGTGGTCTGGTCAACATAGGAAGCTGGCAGGGGGGGGGGGATGTACAACCACTGTGTACTGATATTTGCATATCTGGTGGCAGCAAGAATGAGCGCTCGGGGAAGGAAGCATAAGTTAACAGGTTGGCACGTCAAAGGGAAAATATCATAATGTGAGATAATTTATAATAGGAAAATCTTAATAAACAAAACTTTGAGAGGAAAAAAATCCACACAAGAAATAATGAACAGCCTTAGTCAAAAATGTCAGGAGGAAGTAGACAAATTTGTTCATGTCGAAAGAGATAAAATGGAGGACATGTAACTAACACACGGTTGTAACCAAGGTTGTAAGTAAGCAAAGAGTAAACACAAGGGCGTGTAGAACCTTCAGCAACAACACAACCCCCAAAGAGCAGTTTGAGGCACCAACTGACCAGCAATGAATACCTCAGTGTGTGAAGAGAAGCACAGAGCCACAGTTTTGTAAAGACACAGAAGATACAGCAAAGACCAAACACAAGTTGCGGCACAACCACATCAGGAGATAAAATACAGTTAAAGAATAAGTGCTGAAATTGAGGCAAGAGAATGACATGCTTACTGAGAATGACAATATCTGTGTCCAGAACTCAATAAGGAATTCAAGGAGGTCTTGGTAATATAACGAGGGAAAGTGACTGACTTGAACTGGACGTTGTCAAAGTCTGCAGCACTGGATGCCTTTGAAGTTACAAGAGATGAGGAAAGGAGACGTCTGGTGGAACATGATACCGCTGAGGGTGGTGATGACTAACCTGTTTACTTAAATGAATTTTGGGTTTCAGTTCCTCAGACCATTGTGAGCCTTTGTAACCTTCTTCCACTACCGCTCACAGGATGGCTAAGTGGTGCATAATAATGAACTAAAGCAAGGGTGTCGGATCAGACAGAATTTCACTTAACTAAACTCGGTGCTTGTCACATTCTGTGGTGTATAACAAGACACTGTTAACAACAGAACCACCAATCCTTTGAAGACAGCTACTACTGTGTCAGTATACAAGACAGAAGAAACTGAACTACAAAGTTTGATGAAGTTGAAAGGTATACCACTAAAATAGTCCGAAACCTGAGAGGTATGAGTTAAGAGGCAAGACTAATGGAAAATATAAACCTTACGTCACCATAGCGAAGACTAAATGAGCCCAGTAGGCTCAGGAATCTGTACACCAGTTGATTGACAGTTGAGAGGCGGGACGAAAGAGCCAAAGCTCAACCCCCTCAAGCACAAATAGGTGAGTACAAATAGGTGAGTACACACACACACACACACACACACACACACACACACACACACACACACACACACACACACACACACACACACACACACACACACTGGAACATATTGGAGGAATGACAGGTAAGCTACTAACATGGATGAAAAATTTCCTAACTGACAGAAAAATGAGGGCCGTAATCAGAGGCAAGGTATCGGATTGGAGGAATGTTACAAGTGGAGTACCACAGGGTTCAGTTCTTGCACCAGTAATGTTCGTTGTCTACATAAACGATCTACCAGTGGGAATACAGAATTACATGAACATGTTTTCTGATGATGCTATGATAATAGGGAAAATAAGAAACCTAGATGATTGTCATGCCCTTCAAGATGACCTGGACAAAATAAGTATATGGAGCAACACTTGGCAAATGGAATTTAATGTGAATAAATGCCATGTTATGGAATGTGGAATTGGAGAACATAGACCCCACCGAATCTATAAATTGTGTGAGAAATCTTCAAAGAATTCTGACAAAGAAAGGGATCTAGGGGTGGTTCTAGATAGAAAACTGTCACCTGAGGACCACATTAAGAACATTGTGCGAGGATTTCTAACCTCACTGTTATGCTACACTTTCTAACCTCAAAATTGCTTTTAAATACATGGATGGAGAAATACTAAAGAAATTGTTCACGACTTTTATTAGACCAAAGCTGGAATATGCAGCGGTTGTGTGGTGCCCATATCTTAAGAAGCACATCAACAAACTGGAAAAGGTGCAACGACATGCCACTAAGTGGCTCCCAGAACTGAAGGGCAAGAGCTACGAGGAAAGGTTAGAGGCACTAAATATGCCAAAACTAGAAGATAGAAGAAAAAGAGGCGATATGATCACTACGTTCAAAATAGTAACAGGAATCGATAAAATTGATAGGGAAGAATTCGTGAGACCTGGAACTTCAAGAACAAGAGGTCATTGATTTAAACTAACGAAACAAAGCTGCCGGAGAAATATACGAAAATTCACTTTTGTAAATAGAGTGTTAGACGGTTGGAACAAGTTAGGTGAGAAGGTGGTGGAGGCCAAAACCGTCAGTAATTTCAAAGTGTTATATGACAGAGTGGTGGGGAGACGGGACACCACGAGCGTAGCTCTCATCCTGTAACTACACTTAGGTAATTACACTTAGGTAATTACACACACACGCCAAGAAAGTCTAAGGCAACAGGAGTACTTTATATGCACTGATGACTGGTCAACAGGACACACTGGAGCAGTCTGGATGTTTGATGTACACAACACCTACACGCGGGATAAACTGGCTAACGTCGCCACTACCGAGAGAACTCGTCCCACAACAATTAGTTATCTCAATACAACAACAAAAGTTGAGTAATGTTTTGTGATTCGAGGTTTAGCTCTTGTTGACCAGACCACACACTACAAGGTGAAGGGACGACGACGTTTCGGTCCGTCCTGGACCATTCTCCAAGTCGATTGTGACTTGAGAATGGTCCAGGACGGACCGAAACGTCGTCGTCCCTTCATCTTCTAGTGTGTGGTCTGATCAACTTACTCTAGCCACGTTATTGTGACTCATCGCCTGCATACGGTTTAGTTCTTGTTAGCCTCACTTGCGACATAAACATAAAGTTTGCTCATAAACACGGTAATAAATTATCTGCTTCCTGAACAGAGTAAATAGATCAGAATCTGCTTTATATGGATTATCCTCTCATATAAACCCAACTCATCATGACGCAGAAAAGGAAGCTAAATGAGCACATAACAAAGATGAGGTTTAACTTAGGCATCCCAATTTCTGTTGATTATACTATTATATCTGATGATATACTATTATTTTAAAAAACTGCAGGCGGACCTACCCTACGTACATTAACAGCGAGAAAGGCAGGTTGACAGGCAGGACCCAAGAGTTGAAGTCATTCTCCTCCCCCTCCAGTGACAGCTGTGTGTACTCACCTAATTGTACTCACCTAATTGTGCTTGCGGGGGTTGAGCTTTGGCTCTTTGGTCCCGCCTCTCAACTGTCAATCAACTGGTGTACAGATTCCTGAGCCTACTGGGCTCTATCATACCTACATTTGAAACTGTGTATGGAGTCAGCCTCCACCACATCACTTCCTAGTGCATTCCATTTATTAACTACTCTGACACTGAAAAAATTCTTTCTAACGTCTCTGTGGCTCATCTGGGTACTAAGTTTCCACCTGTGTCCCCTTGTTCGTGTCCCACCCGTGCTGAAGAGTTTGTCTTTGTCCACCCTGTCAATTCCCCTGAGAATTTTGTAGGTGGTTATCATGTCTCCCCTTACTCTTCTGTTTTCCAGGGATGTGAGGTTCAGCTCCTTTAGCCTTTCCTCGTAACTCAATCCTCTCAGTTCCGGGACGAGCCTGGTGGCATACCGCTGAATCTTCTCTAACTTTGTCTTGTGTTTAACTAGGTATGGACTCCAGGCTGGAGCTGCATACTCCAGGATTGGTCTTACATAAGTGGTATACAGGGTTCTGAAAGATTCCTTACACAAGTTTCTGAAGGCAGTTCTTATGTTGGCCAGTCTAGCATATGCCGCTGATGATATTCTTTTGATGTGGGCCTCTGGGGACAGGTTCGGTGTGATATCAACCCCCAGATCCTTCTCTCTATTTGATTCTTGCAGGATTTCCCCTCCCAGATGATACCTTGTGTTCAGCCTCCTGCTCCCTTCGCCTAATTTCATCACCTTACACTTTCCAGAGTTGAACTTCAGCAGCCATTTTCTAGACCATTCCTCCAGTTTATCCAGGTCATCCTGTAGTCTCTGTCTATCTTCATCCGTCTTGATTCTTCTCATAATTTTTGCATCATCAGCAAACATCGAGAGGAATGAGTCTATACCCTCTGGAAGATCGTTCACATATATTAGAAACAGGATGGGTCCAAGTACTGAGCCCTGTGGGACTCCGCTGGTGACATCTCGCCACTCTGATGTCTTCCCCCTCACCGTTACTCGCTGTTTCCTGTTGCTTAAGTACTCCCTTATCCACTGGAGCACCTTCCCTTTTACTCCTGCCTGTTGCTCCAACTTTTTTAACAGCCTTTTATGGGGTACTGTGTCGAAGGCTTTTTGGCAATCCAGGAAAATGCAGTCGGCCCACCCTTCTCTTTCCTGCCTAATTTTCGTTGCCTGGTCATAAAATTCTATTAACCCTGTGAGGCACGATTTACCATCTCTGAACCCATGTTGGTGGTGCGTTACAAAGTTATTTCCCTCCAGATGCTCTACGAGCCTTTTCCTCACGATCTTCTCCAGCACCTTGCATGGTATACAAGTTAAGGAAACTGGCCTGTAATTCAGTGCCTCTTGCCTGTCACCCTTTTTGTATATTGGGACCACGTTAGCTGTCTTCCAACTTTCTGGTAAGTCTCCTGTTTCCAGTGACCTGTTATACACCATAGAGAGTGGCACACTTAGTGCTTCTGCACCTTCCTTTAGTATCCATGGTGAGATTCTATCAGGCCCAACAGCCTTTGTCACATCTAGCTCCAGCAGACACCTTTTGACCTCATCACTGGTGAGGTCAAATTCCTCCAAGGTTTCCAAGGTTGCCGCCTCCTCATTTAGTGCAGGGGCTTCTCCTTGTTCTATTGTGAAGACCTCCTGGAATCTCTTGTTGAGTTCTTCACACACCTCCTTGTCATTCTCTGTGTATCTGTTCTCCCCTTTCCGCAGCTTCATCACTTGTTCCTTCACTGCTGTTTTCCTCCTGATATGGCTGTGGAGCAGCTTTGGTTGGGTCTTGGCTTTACTCGCGATGTCATTTTCAAACTGTCTCTCTGCTTCCCTCCTCACTCTGATGTACTCATTTCTGGCCCTCTGGTACCTCTCCCTGCTCTCTGGTGTTCTGTTATTTCTGTAGTTTCTCCATGTTCTTTTACTCAGTTGTTTCGCTACCTTACATTCCTGGTTGAACCATGGGTTTTTCTGTTGTTTTTCGTTTTTCTCCTTTTGGACGGGGATAAACCTGTCTGCAGCTTCCTGGCACTTTTGGGTGACAATATCCATCATGACCTGCACATTCTTGTCTCTAAGTTCTGTTTCCCATGGTATTCCCATTAGGAAGTTCCTCATCTCGTCATATTTTCCTCTTCGGTAATTCAGTCTTTTCCCCTCCACTCCCATCCTTGGATAGGTTATCCCTACCTCCACAAAGTACTCAAAGGTCAGTACACTGTGGTCACTCATTCCTATGGGGGCTTCAACTTTGACTTCCCTTATTTCTGACTCATTTAGGGTGAATATTAAGTCGAGTCTAGCTGGTTCATCATTGCCTCTCATTCTTGTGGGTTCCTTGACATGTGTGTGTGTATGAGAGAGAGAGACTGTCTGAGAAAGTACTCCATAAAGCAGGTTTGGTGACTGTAGGTGAACACACAGGCCACTTAAGGCGGGTGAGAACATGGCCTCGCCGATAAAGATTTTTACCTGTTGGAGATGATTATCTCCAATATCCTTCTCCTTTTACCTTAAAAGGAGAAGGATATTAGCAAAGCAGCACCAACAATAATGATATTAAAACGTGTTTGAATAATTATAGAAGTAATAACAATTGCAATTATATAATTTGAAATTCAACACAATATTTAAATTTATTACACAATAACAACATGAATTATTTGTAATCAATGAGATATTAATATTATAACAATGTTTATATAACAATAAGACAGTGTCTAATAACAATTACGGTGAGGATAGTTACAACAACAACAGTAATGGGATAGACAGAGGTTCGGGGGGGGGGGTCCCCCTAGTTGTGGTGGGGTGTGGTGGGGGCGTCAGTCACTCGCCGCAAGGATACTCAACCTTGCGGTTGTCAGCTGACAGTAATGTACTCACCTAGTTGTATTCGCCAAGTTGTGCTTGCGGGGGTTGAGTTTTTGGCTCTTTGGTCCCGCCTCTCAACCGTCAATCAGCTGGTGTACAGGTTCCTGAGCCTACTGGGCTCTATCATATCTACATTTGAAACTGTGTATGGTGTCAGCCTCCGCCACATCACTTCCTAATGCATTGTGTGCATGTACGTGTGTATGTGTGTGTGTATGTGTGTGTGTGTGTGTGTGTGTGTGTGAGTGAGTGAGTGAGTGAGTGAGTGAGTGAGTGAGTGAGAGAGAGAGAGAGAGAGAGAGAGAGAGAGAGAGAGAGAGAGAGAGAGAGAGAGAGAGAGAGAGAGAGTCTGAGAAAGTACTCCGTAAAGCAGGTTTGGTGACTGCTTGCAGAGAGAAAGCCATTCAGTTATGGAACGAGAATTTAACTGTTTCATTAACCTGATTATTATCAGGTTAATGACAAGTCAACAGTGTCAGGTGTCGCAGCATTTTAGTTGCACAGGACTTTAATTAATCTTCATATCAATGGACGTGAATGACGAATATTGCAGAGTGCAGATAACTCGTGATCATTAGCAAGTACATTGTACACAATATGGATGTTCAGTTTGATGGAGTTGGCAGCACTTCTACTTAAGCCTTTCATTTGCGCACGACAGGTGCGTTGGCAGCACTTGTTGGCCTTCTCCCAGCATCTGGTCGTTCCTCAGCACCTGGTCGTTCCCCCAGCACCAGGTCGTCCCCCAACACCAGGTCGTTCCCCCAGCACCAGGTCGTTCCCCCAGCACCAGGTCGTTCCCCCAGCACCAGGTCGTTCCCCCAGCACCAGGTCGTTCCCCCAGCACCAGGTCGTCCCCCAGCACCAGGTCGTTCCCCCTGCACCAGGTCGTTCCCCCAGCAGTGTACAGGTGTTGGGTCTCGCCTCACCTTAATATAAAAATCTGTGTTTACTCGTGTCCCTCTTATATACCGCGAGGTCTCACTGTTCTCCTTATATTGATAATTCTTATCTACCAGCTACAACACCAGCTGGTTCCACCAACACCAAGAGTGTTCTGGTGGTATTTTTAGTATTGTGGTTGAGAGTGTTTGAGCTTAGTGCTGGGGGAGCTTATTAGATGTAGGTCGTGTTAGTCAACCAGGATTTGCACAGATTAACTTATTAACACTTAGATTCCAAAGTGCTTATCAGCGATATTATTGACGTTAAAAGTTTTAATCTTTGAGCCTAAGATGTAATTCATTTATAATTTCGTTCTTACCCATATTGAAGTATTTGTGTTGTTTGCTCTTCCATGTGTTGATTATTGACTATAAACAATGAGTTTGGTGGTTTTATTTTTAGGATACAAGGGGACTTGTTTTTTTCCCTGCGGAAACGATAAGATCACGTTCAATACTTCTGGCGACAGGTGTGTCAAGGAGAGCTTGTAGCCTGTTAATCCTGTTTACAATTATACAAATATCTGCGTAACAGATGATATTCCTCAGCTGGAGCAGGTGTGTGTTAGGTATAAGTGTCTTCGTCAACACTCTATGAGGGCCAGGAATGAGTGCCCCGGTATGAGGTGTATGAGGTGTGCCCAGTGGAAGTATCAAGCTTTTTATTTTGTATTCTCGTGTGAATGAGGCTGCTGTATTATTCATGTACCTTTGGATCAAAGTAAAGCCTTTGGATCAAAGTAAAGCCTTTGGATCAAAGTAAATCCTTTGGATCAAAGTAAAGCCTTTGGATCAAAGTAAATCCTTTGGATCAAAGTAAAGCCTTTGGATCAAAGTAAAGCCTTTGGATGAAAGTAAAGCCTTTGGATCAAAGTAAAGCCTTTGGATGAAAGTAAAGCCTTTGGATGAAAGTAAATTACTATTTGATGTCAATAAAAAATATTGTTAATTCTAAGATACGTTACATATTAGAGGTGTGAAAGCAGCTTGGGAATCAATGAAAGCTTCATTAGTGCCTTGACACTGCTTGATAAGGCACTCAGCCAAGCCGGTTTGGGGGCCTCTACCTGGGAGAAAGCCATTCAACTTCGGAGCAAGTTAAGGTTGGACTTATAACATTAACCTGCCAAGAATATTCCTCTTAGGGACCCTACATATGTATCAAATTTAATTTAATGTTCTAAAATAAATGGAAGTTTGACGTAGGTATGATTGTTATGAGGCCCACGCTGTCCCCTGTGGCGTAGTGGTAAGACACTCGCCTGGCGTTTCGCGAGCGCTTTGGCCTGGGTTCTTATCCTCCCTGGCCGGGAGGATTTACTGGGAGTCAGTCCTTAACTGTAGCCTCTCTTCACCCAACAGTAACATGGGTACCTGGTTGTTAAACGATTTGGCGGGTCGTATTCCGGGGAATATTAGGATTAAGGACCTGCCCGAGACGCTATGTGCGCTAGTGGCTGTACAAGAATGTAAGAACTCTTGTATATATGAATAAAAAATAATAAATGAGGCCCTGCGTCCAGCAGTTTGTTAAACTCTCTGCCGTGCCACAGGGCTGAGACGTAGAGCGGCCTTAACATTGCATTATGCCTTTAAACACAAAAAGGAACCTTGAAACTAGTCGATTTAAGGCGGAGATCCAGAACCCAAGAGCTGAGACTCTTCCCTAGCAGATGCAAAAGGGGTGAGTACAGACACGTCCAAGCAGAACAAAATACCAGTTCATGTACTCCTGGTGGCTATGTCGCGGTCTTGCTTGAAGCCAAAGACTCGTTTTTGTTATGATAACTTAATGTAGACTGAAATCGCTGGGGTTGCAAATTAATACAATCAAAAAGCACTCTGCAGTATTTTTCGGAGATAGAACATGTTTGTAGACGGAATGCTGTAGAGCTGAAGCACATTGTATATATATTAATGTTAAGTGAAAATTTTGTAGTGTGTGTGTGTGTGTACTCACCTAGTTGTACTCACCTAGTTGTGTTTGAGAGGGTTGAGCTCTGGCTCTTTGGTTCCGCCTCTCAACCGTCAATCAACTGGTGTACAGATTCCTGAGCCTACTGGGCTCTATCATATCTACACTTGAAACTGTGTATGGAGTCAGCCTCCACCACATCAAGAGGCATCCACACACACATTGTGTGTGTGTGTGTGTGTGTTCAGGCACACGCGTGTATGGTGTGATGTTAAGTGCTATCGTTGTTGAGAAACAACACGATATCAGTTTACGGCTTTGTGGATGTGTAGCTATAGAAGTGGAGCTTGGAGAGTAGGGGGACGGTGGTGGGTTGTTGGGTTAGTGAATAGGTCAAGGCTTGCGAGTGAGCTTACTGGAAACGAACAATGCCAAGTGTTTATCTCTCTCTCTCTCTCTCTCTCTCTCTCTCTCTCTCTCTCTCTCTCTCTCTCTCTCTCTCTCTCTCTCTCTCTCTCTCTCTCTCTCTCTCTCTCTCTCTCTCAAAAGATTTTTAATTAAAATTTATATGTCAATCTATTATATCCATGAATATAAACGAATTCGTTTCCCCTTATTTTATAGTATTGTCATTATTTCCGTATTTTCATAATGAATTCCTATTCAAATATATGATTGAATCCTTACTTGGTATATAGTATCCTGAAATCCTGTGTATGTTATTCTACCTGTCGAATTGTATATTTTATCTCCCCGCTTGTATTTTCGACTTTCTAAATGTCAATGTTTCTGTCTCCATGTCGAGTTGTTTTATGCTCCCATCTGCCTTGCTTGCAATCTGTTTCTCACTTTGTTTTAGTGGGCCCAGCCATAGGCTTAGGGAATAGCCCTGCAAAACAAAATAAAAATAACTTTGTTGCTGCCTCCCGTCTCTAGTAAGTCGTTAGACCCGTCTCTCCTCAGTCTGGCCGCCAAAGTCTCTTAAATCTACTTAACTAACTTCTGGTTTCTGTCTGGAATTAAGCATTAACGATTTGAAGATGGTAATGTTTCATTTATTTATTCGTTGTTATTCTATTTTCAGTATTTGTACTAATTTGATTATTAATCTTTTGCATTAATCATATTAATGATAATATTTCTTCATTGTAATATTCATTGTAATGTTTTCATTGTAACTGTTATTATATTTCTCTTGTCAGTCTCCGGTGTTTATCCTGACATGGATTCATCATCAATCTCAGTTGTGTTTATTACATGACACGTGTGTCCTCCACCAGTCACTCACGAGGTCACTCTCTCCTCCACAGGTACGCTCTTCAGGCTGAAGCTGCCTCAGGTGAAGCTGCCTCAGGTGAAGCTGCCTCAGGTGGCGCTGCCTCGGGTGCAGCTTCGCGAGGTACCGTAATCTGGCCTCAAGCATGGCTGGTATTTACAGGTAACCTAATCATGTTGTCAGGCTGGCAAGGTGTGACAAGGTAACGTAATGGCCAGAGGATCCAACAGGTATTTACGCCACCACCAATGAAACCTCTACATCGTTCCTCAATCATGGCGACTTTGTTTACATGTACTCAATAGTTCATGAGCTCCGAAGCACTACAAGGTTGTATATGAAAATAATAATCTTGTGTTGTGAAGTTTCAAAGCTCGTAAGCTGTTTAATAAATGAAAACAAACCGGCCGTGACTGAGGGAAGATGTGTAGATTTCGTAAGTGGTTAGGTAGATGCTTGATGAATACCGGCCGATGTTGTTAGGTAAGCAAGTTACCGTAAAGTGACGTAGATCACGAAGGGCCCATTGGTAGGGCCATAGACACGAATGGATACGTAGAGAGAAAACGCAGTTCGGGTATATATTTAGAGTTCTCAAAGAAGCTGTCCTGTCTTTTCTTGGAGAAATGAAGAAGAAAGTTATAGACCTAGGAAGGTAATGGTGGCTGTAGGTACCGAGGAGAGGCAGTCTAGCGTCGGGAGATATATTGCAAGATAACGAATCATCCTATCAGTTATGCAAGGTGTGTTTTCAAGGAGACACACACACACTGCTGCTAAGGGGTAAAGTGTTAATTTTTCCTGAAGCTAAAATGGCTTTGTTTCTGAATTTAGAGTTTGTCAGTTTAATTTACACACACGCACGCACACACACGCACGCACACACACACACATCAAACCAAACCTGTCTCCTGAAGCCCACATAAAAAGAAGAACGTCTGCGGCATATGCGAGGCTGGCTAACATCAGAACAGCCTTCAGGAACCTGTGTAAGGAATCATTCAGAATCTTGTACACCACATATGTAAGACCAATCCTGGAGTATGCGGCCCCAGCATGGAGCCCGTACCTTGTCAAGCGCAAGACGAAGCTGGAAAAAGTCCAAAGGTATGCCACTAGACTAGTCCCAGAACTAAGAGGCATGAGTTACGAGGAAAGGCTGCGGGAAATGCACCTTACGACACTGGAAGACAGAAGAGTAAGGGGAGACATGATCACAACCTACAAAATCCTCAGGGGAATCGACCGGGTAAACAAGGATAAACTATTCAACACTGGTGGGACGCGAACAAGGGGACACAGGTGGAAACTGAGTACCCACATGAGCCACAGGGACGTTAGAAGGAACTTTTCAGTGTCAGAGTAGTTAACGGATGGAATGCATTAGGCAGTGATGTGGTGAAGGCTGACTTCATACACAGTTTCAAATGTAGATATGATAGAGCCCAGTAGGCTCAGGAATCTGTACATCAGTTGATTGGCAGTTGAGAGGTGGGACCAAAGAGCCAAAGCTCAACCCCGCAAGCACAAATAGGTGAGTACAAATAGGTGAGTATATATATATACACACACACACACACACACACACACACACACACACACACACACACACACACACACACACACACACAAATACACACACACACAGATCTCGGGATTCTGTGTGTGAAAACAAATTAGTAACAGTTGATTGACAGTTGAGAGGCGGGAAAAAGCAGAGCTCAACCTCCGCAAGCACAACTAGGTGAATACAGTCCACGGACCCAGATTGAATTTCCACCCGAGACAGAAACAAACCGGCAGAGTTTAATGCACCTGATGCCTCTGTTCACCTAGCAGTTAGTAGGTAGCTGGGAGTTAGTCAGCTGTTGGAGGCTGCGTCCTGGTGATGTGTGTGTGCGTGAGTGTGTGTGTGTGTGTGTAGAAGAGGGAGGAAATGCAGTGGTTGGTCTGCCAGGTGTGCACATTTCTGGCTGTGTGTGCGTGTCGGGGGAAGGGGGGATGGAGGGAGGGGTGATGGAGGGAGAGGGGATGGAAGAAAGGGGTGGAGGGAGAGGGGGGAGAAGAGCAGTAACACTGCAGGCCACAGCATGAACTCGTGAACACACAGCCACTAAACATCAGACTACAGCACCGAGCCATCAGGATGTGGAACACTATCGAAATGTTAGAGGACCCAGTGTTAGGAAGATTACTCCAAGACGAGACGCCCCGCTCCCACAGCTGGTGGCCCAAGAGCCTCGATTCACTAGATGAAAACCCCGCCCCACAGTACATAATTCCCAGATGAAATACAGACCAGAAATCCCTCTCCCAATAATTGGAAAAAATTGTGTGTGTGTGTGTGTATATATATATATATATATATGTATATATATATATATATATATATATATATATATATATATATATATATATATATATATATATATTGTGTATATATAAATAATAATAAAATAGCCATATACAGAAAATATAACACGTGTGGAAGCATCCGAGTGTGTATATATATGAGTGCTATACAATATTCATCTTTAGACATCCATATATGGTGAAACACATGTGAAGAACCTCTCACACACTCACAGCTCCATGACAAGAGAGCAAGCTTAGCTTAGCTGCCAACACCCACACATGCTGTCAGCAAGGCAGACTGCCAGCCAGCTTTCATACCTCACACTGTATTTCCCACTTCTAAACTTCCCTTCACCTCTGCTTCTCCATCTTCTTTACTCTCCCCCCTCCCCCAGAAAAAAGGGCTGTGGCGTCAGCTGTGGAGCCCCCTGCAGCCTGGTCCAGCTGAGGGCCATCCCAGTGGCCTCTGATAGCCAAATACTCCGTCCTGATTTCATGCAGCTGACTCTACCTGATGGACAGATTATATACTGCAGCCACACGCTCTCCTGATCACTGATGACATGTGTCCTACCTTATTCCAGTAGACTTTGTCCAGACTCTCTCTCTCTCTCTCTCTCTCTCTCTCTCTCTCTCTCTCTCTCTCTCTCTCTCTCTCTCTTTCACTCTCCTCTCTCTCTGTTAGCCAAAGTAGATTACAGTATTCTGGAGTGGTCCCTTGTCCGAGGCTCATCTGTGATAACGCTCGTGGATGACTCTCCGCCTGACGAGGCAACTGCCTTGCGAGAGCAATACGTAAGCAGTCGTTGTGGAGGGCAGGTCCCAAGATGCCTTAGCAACGGGGAGAGCAAGGAGTGTCTGGGTGGCGTCCGACACTCCTCTCCTGTCGGGCGACGACAGGATAGGAAGGACAGACGAACGAGCCGCAGGATCGTGAGGGACAAAGGCAAGGCGAGGAGGACGACGATTTGGAGGGAGAAGTAGACCTTAATAATGAAGTGAATCTCACTGTGAGACCTGGAGTGGGCAGGGGAAAAGTGGGTGATAGAATGTAAGAGGAAGAGAAAGGTGAAAGAGAGAGGAGAGAGAGAGAGAGGAGAGGAGAGAGCGGTAGACGGGTGTATGTCTCCTGGACGCCGTCGATGTGAGCTGGATCACGTACACCACCCTCTCCTCCAGCCGTCCTGTGGCTGTGGTCGTCCCGTGACTCTGTCTGTGGTTACAACTATGGCTGTGGTCGTGGCTGTGGTTGTGGTGTGGCTTAGTGGCAATGTTGTGGCTCTTAACTGCGGTTATTACTGTGGCGGTAACGATTACTGTGGACGTGGCTATAGGTGTGGCTTGGCTCCGCGTGTAGCTGTGGCTCTGTCCTTCAATTCTCTGGTAACTGTGGTTGATTGTTACTGTGGCAAAAAAAAAAATTACTAATACAGCCGTTGTTATTATTCTCATTAGTGTTTCTAGGCCAGGTGTGCCTAGCGGTGCTTCTTGCTCCGTTTCTATCCATTATAACCATGCAATAATCTAATACACTTCATAACAATTATACCTGACACGCCATTTTTAATGCTGTTGCAATTCATGTTAACTAATTAAATTAATGCTGGTCACTCACCAGTGAAAAAAATATGCCTTAATCTGCTATTCTGTATCTTGGCACAGCATAAATTACAATAAAAAAGGGGCCGGTTTTACCCAAATAACTCAAGAATATCAAAATGAATTTCTACCTGTCGTTTACCTGAGACTTAACAATATAGTTCCCACTAAGGCGCGTACGTGAGGTAAGAAGAGCAGTGGGAGCCAGGCTGGGAAAGACCCAAGCTTGCGACAATGCTATATTTCAACAGCCAAACTACAGGGATATTGGAATACCGGAAAGAGAGCATTTCCGGTGAAGGGATTGGCAAGAATCAGGCATTGTGTTGGTACTGTATTGGTATCGAGCTTCAGTAAAGGTTTCCTGAGGGTTAGAAGGTCAGGTGAGCATTTTGATAGGTGAGTACGCAGCGGGGTCCAAGAGCTAGAGCCTGCAGGCATAAATACGTGAATACACGAACACACACACCTGCCGAAAGAGCAGTGCTTATCCCCCGCAAGCATAACTAGGTGAATACACACACACACACACACATGTTATGGCTGTTAGAGTTTAACCCAAGCAAATGTAATGTAATGAAGACAGGGGTAGGAAGCAGGAGACCAGATACAAGGTATCATTTCGGAGATGAGATACTTCAAGAGTCAGAGAGAGAGAAAGACCTGGGGGTTGATATCACGCCAGACCTGTCCCCTGAAGCTCATATCAAGAGGATAACATCAGCAGCATATGCCAGGTTGGTTAACATAAGAACGGCCTTTAGAAACTTGTGTAAGGAATCTTTCAGAACATTATATACCACATATGTCAGACCAATCCTGGAGTATGCGGCTCCAGCATGGAGCTCATATCTAGTCAAGCATAAGACTAAACTGGAA
Source organism: Procambarus clarkii (assembly GCF_040958095.1). Lineage (NCBI taxonomy): Eukaryota > Metazoa > Arthropoda > Malacostraca > Decapoda > Cambaridae > Procambarus > Procambarus clarkii. The sequence continues at coordinate 11,699,257 of NC_091232.1, forward strand.
AAGGTTCAAAGGTTTGCCACCAGACTAGTACCCGAGCTGAGAGGTATGAGCTACGAGGAGAGACTATGGGAATTAAACCTCACTTCGTTGGAAGACAGAAGAGTTAGGGGGGACATGATCACTACATTCAAGATTCTCAAGGGAATCGACAGGGTTGATAAAGACAGGCTATTTAACACAACGGGGCACAAGCACAAGGGGACACAGGTGAAAACTGAGTGCCCAAATGAGCCACAGAGATATTAGAAAGAACTTTTTTAGTGTCAGAGTGGTTGACAAATGGAATGCATTAGGAAGTGATGTGGTGGAGGCTGACTCCATACACAGTTTAAGTGTAGATATGATAGAGCCCAATAAGCTCAGGAACCGTACACCTGTTGATTGACGGTTGAGAGGCGGGACCAAAGAGCCAGAGCTCAATCCCCGCAAGCACAACTAGGTGAGTACACACAGGGGCCTCGAAGCCTGGTGGATAGCGCGCAGGACTCGTAATTCTGAAGCGCGAGTTCGATTCCCGCACGAGGCAGAAACAAATGGGCAAAGTTTCTTTCACCCTGAATGCCCCTGTTACTTAGCAGTAAATAGGTACCTTGTAGTTAGTTAGCTTTCACGGGCTGCTTTCTGGTGTGTGTGGTGTGAAAAAAAGTAGTTAGTAAACAGTTGACAGTTGAGAGGCGGGCCGAAAGAGCAAAGCTCAACCCGCAAACCCCGCAAACACAACTAGGTGAATACACACACACACACACACACACACACACACACACACACACACACACACACACACACACACACACACACTGCTGTAATCCTGTAGATCGTTAAGTATTTACTGTTGTCTATAAACTGTTGCGTGTGGTGTGCTGCTCACCTTATGGGGAACGTCTCAATATTGGAGGTACTGTGCATTTCCAACGTTAAAATATTCCCTTTTTTGCACTAGATCACCACTAAAAAAAATTCTAGATATTTGAATTTTACAATTTTTGTAATAATTTTACAATTATTACAAAAGCTCTGCTAAAAGGATTAATATAACATCAATATAGTAATATTATTATAATCAACACCTACCAGTCCTGTTGCAACATCGTGCAACAAATGAGTTGCAATCTTGAAGATGTCTCGGGAATCCTGAGTGACGTTTCTACGACGTTTTCTGATCCTGGGTCAGCGTGTGTGACACTCTCGTCCTTGTCTGTCTGTTACAGGGTTACCGTATATCTACTTGCTTGCTGGGATCATAAAAGTGATATCTTGATAACTCGAAGGCCGCTGATATCATCAATGACGTTTAAGTCTTTTTCAGCGTGGCAATATTTCCTGAGAGTCACGTGGAGAGTTTTGTTTTTAGTGAGGTTATTTTGTTAGTAGGAGGGGGGGGGGGAGGGGGGGTGTTGGTGATCACTGTGCTCATCCGACAATTCCTTTTGTTTGTGCTTGTCTGTTTATTCTTACCGTTTGTTCGCCCGTTCATTCCGTGTCCGTTCGTCCGTCCCTTCTGTCTTTTTGTATTGATCTCTGTCCGTTTTCGCTCCTGTTTTCTTCCCCCCCCCCCATGTTTCCGTCAACCACGTGGTTCCGTCAACCACGTGGTTCCGTCAACCACGTGGTTCCGTCTAACCATTTTCCTGGAGAAAACAAGACAGGATGAAGGACACCGGAGTCGACCCCGGCTAGCGCCCCGCCTCAACCTTCACAGCTGACATGGCCGGGGATTTATCAAGCATTTACGTGTTCACTTAAGACCTCTGTGCCTCTTACCTCGATTATGGCAGCTTAGTCTGTACTGATTAGTTTATGATACTCCGAACGCTTCGAGGTCGTTCGTAATAGCGTTAAGCTAGGATTGAGGTAGTCCCTGAAGTCCCCTATTGAGGTTCTGAGGCTGTTTGATATGTAAAGATTAAGCCGTCTTGGTCGTATTTATTCCTGGCCCAGTTGGGCCTGGCTTGTGGCCTCGTCCCCCTGTGAAGGGAAGCATGGCAAAGCAAATGTTTTCAAGGCAATGAGTGAATGCGAGTGTGGCACTGTGCCCGTCACTGTATTGGGTGAGTATAGTGAATTACAGCAGATAATCTGGAGGAAAGTTTAGGATGAGTGAGAGAGTGGGTGACTACAGGCAGCAAGGGTGTGTTAGAGTAGCGGGTGTACGGACGTGGTTATGATTAATGCGAAAATATATTCAGGGTCAGATGCCTTGGAGTGGCTTGGGTTGTATGATTTTGTTTTTTTCCATTAATATAATATCCCTGTAGCTTAAGTGTGCTTGTGTGTGGACGCGTGTGCTCGCTTGAAATGTGTTTATAGGGTCGAGCTCTAGTTTATGACCTCCGCCTTACTAAATGGTTGGTTGTCTGATGCATTCACGCCAAACAACCTGTTTCTTGACATACCTGCTTAACAAAAAACTGTTTAATGAATTAGACTTGCACTTTACCATTTTCTAGATCATTACATTTGTTTATAAACTCTGTATAACCGTGACTCATTTGTACATTTATTTTTATTCATATTCCTATATTCTATCATTCTTTATGAAATGTCTTCTTTATTAACCTTAGTTCTTATCGTGAGAATGTAATGTCGTGATCATATCTCCTCTTGTACGAGCCTCTTTGTCTACCTCTGTGTTCCTCTAGTTTGATTTTTTGAACGTCTTAGAGCGTTGTTTCCCACCACTGCGATACAAAGCTTACTCCAGAAGGAGTCTCACATATCAAACGTATAATGTTCTATAAGAGCTTTCACTTGGTTCGTGAGATATATTCTAGTGGCGTCAGTTTCATGTTCATCTGTGATGTTACCGTGTTTGGCGGAGGTTGTATTAACTTTGAGGTCTTGCTCAGCGTTGCCCTGAGGTTTGTCCAGGTCATTCTTCATTTGTTTTTAATGTTATGGTTCTTCTCCTCAATTTTGTCTCGCCGTCTAAAGTGAATATAAAGGCCTCGATATCCTTTGTTATGTCGTTGGCTTTTATCAGGAGTTGTATAGACCATAGTACTGACCTTCTGGTATCCAACTGGTTAAGCCTTTCTACTTTGAGGTCTTTCTCTACACTGTGACCGTCTTGCTTCTTATTCAGCCCGTCCTCCTAATGTTTCCCAACGTCAAGAAAACGGTCAGTTTAAAGTGGTCTCTCCTAACCTACCAGAGGACCCAAAACAGAAAACGGAACAGCACGTCACTTTCGCGAGCCGCTTCAATTTTCTAGTACAATTTTTGGCCTTGGGTAATGCGTACGACGAAAAGCGACGTTCTTTGTAGGAAGACAGATTGTCCTATTAGAGAGAGACTATCGTGGGTTAAACGGTATCAAAGGCAGTCCAGGAAAACAGCATAGTCTGGCTATTCATCTATTTCCTGGTTCATCTTTATCTTTTTGTCAAATTACAGAAGGTGTGTGAGGGAGGACTTACCTTCCCTGAAGCTGTACTGGTGTTTGGATACGATATTCACACCTTCCGGGGCGCTCACTACTCTCTTCCTCATTGTGTTGTTACTCACTATACTCCCTAGATTGTATTTACTTGGAGTTTCAGCTCTTGGGTCTCGCCTTTTTCAACTGTCGGTCGTTTAATGTTGTAATGACTTCCGACTTGCCTCGTGTCATACATAGCTTTGATGCTGTGCACTGAGTTGGATTCTTATACCTCTGATTCTGCTATATTGTTATTAATTTCATTTTCCTTGTGGGACATCTGTGTGTCTGTCCACGTCCTCTCGTTCATGTATTATCAACTGCAAGCATTAACATCATCTTGCACCGTCGACTGTCCCAAGTATTTCAGATGCGGTTATCGCCGCCCTCCAGTCAGCACTTGAAGATGAGAGGGAGAGTTGTACATACAACTTGCTCAGGCACTTCAATACTCACTGCGATGCCGTGTCTGGCCCCTCGGATCTCGATTTCTCTAGTACTGTACCTTTAGTGGACTCTTTACTGTCTTTTATGCTGTACTCACCTATTTGTACTCGCCTATTTGTGCTTGCGGGGGTTGAGCTTTGGCTCTTTGGTCCCGCCTCTCAACTGTCAATCAACTGGTGCACAGATTCCTGAGCCTCCTGGGCTCTACCATATCTACATTTGAAACTGTGTATGGAGTCAGCCTCCACCACATCGCTGCCTAATGCATTCCATCCGTTAACTACTCTGACACTGAAAAAGTTCCTTCTAACGTCTCTGTGTCTCATGTGGGTACTCAGTTTCCACCTATGTCCCCTTGTTCGCGTACCACCAGTGTTGAATAGTTTATCCTTGTTTACCCGGTCGATTCCTCTGAGAATTTTGTAGGTTGTGATCATGTCTCCCCTTACTCTTCTGTCTTCCAGTGTCGTAAGGTGCATTTCCCGCAGCCTTTCCTCGTAACTCATACCTATTAGTTCTGGGACTAGTCTAGTGGCATACCTTTGGACTTTTTGCAGCTTCGTCTTGTGCTTGACAAGGTACGGGCTCCATGCTGGGGCCGCATACTCCAGGATTGGTCTTACATATGTGGTGTACAAGATTCTGAATGATTCCCTTACACAGGTTCCTGAACGCTGTGGGTGGGTGTTTATGCTCGCTCGCCTAATTTTGCTTTCAAGCTTATTCCTGTTTTTTTATGTTTGCTAGTTATCATATTTTCTGTACATTTTCGTATATATATATATATATATATATATATATATATATATATATATATATATATATATATATATATATATATATATATATATAATATGCAAGCTTTGTGTGTATTTTTTTTGGTTAATGATTCGTGACATGAATTTCCGATACGCACATTTGAATGCACTATTTCCAGGCGGTGAGCGGAGTCTATCCGCGGCGCAGAGTTGCCACCATGAAGGCTGTCCATTGTTATACACCCATCAACACTAAAGGAAATGAGTCGGGGCTGTGTGCCGAGTTGCACAAATTGCACGACCGAACCTAATGCGAAAATGGCAATTGTACAACTCATTTTTTGTTTTGTTTCTAGTGAGCAAGTTAGGTTGATGAACTCGACACAAAATGTGTTGGGTGTTGACATATTAATGTGTGACACATCTGGAATATAGGTGTAATGTTTATGATTGGAACATGGTTTTAGAACACCATAGAAAGGGAATATTAGAAAAATCTTGTGGATAGGTTACCTTGCGATGATTCCGGGGCTTGGTGTCCCCGCGGCCCGGTCCTCGACCAGGCTTCCTGGTTGCTTGATTGGGCAACCAGGCTGTTGGACGCGGCTGCTCGTGGTGTGTGTGTGTGTGTGTGTGTGTGTGTGTGTGTATGTGTGTGTGTGTGTGTGTGATGGGCATATTACCGCGAAAACTTGGATTTCAGGTAAACTCTCACATACTCTCACAGGCAGAGTTCGCGGGGGCGCATAAAACAAAATAATAACTCCTGCAGTCTTAAACTATTATCAAATATCAAAAGCCTTATTGAGAACATTCCCCCAGCAGTGGGAGGTGGGCGCGAACCTGCGACCCCTGCACTCTCAGACGCGTACTCTACCAATGTATCACCTCTGACTTGTAAATAGTCATTCAACCGGATTTCTACTGAAATCACAGGAAGTCTCGGGTCCCGTACTGAAGCTCAGTCCAAGTATATACTTTTGACTCACAAGCACTCAAGCTGTGCTGTGTGTTTCAAAAGCTTTATTAATAAGTGTTGTATATTTATATTTGGAAAAGTTTACATATAATACTTAAGTAAATTAGTTATATATAAATCAGAATAACAGATTAGCACCTAGACATTATCACTGGATCCTGCCTCCATCTGTGATTCTGTTGAATCAACAGCCTGTTGGATCACGTCAAGGCGGGCCCCGGCGAGGCTTAGGGAAACAGAACTCCTGATTGATGATGAAGATTAAGCCACGGAAAACGTGGCACGGGCATGAATAACCCGTAAGTGGTGGCCCTTTTGAGCCATTACCAGTATCAAGAGCTGATACTGGAGATCTGTGGAGGTGCGCCTCCACCCAGTGTGACGGGAGATGTCTCCCGACAGAACTCCCAGAACCCACTCCATATATACTCCAGGCATTCCAGTCCCTCACTGCAGACTATTGACCTATTCACCAACTTCACGTCCCAAGACCAAGCCCCGTAACTCACCGTCATCCCCACCATACAATTCTGAGCCGTTTCTCCCCCTTCCCATCCCCTTATTGCAATAATTCATCCATTTCCACCCTTAGAACGCGTCGAGCGAGTCAATGAGGCTTATAGATGAGGCTTATATAATCTGAGTTGTATATATCACTTCGACTCACAGATTTATGGTTTGGGGACATGGTCACCATTGTTAAATGGTGGGGGGGGGTTACGAATGGTCCGTGAATAGAGAGAGAGAGAGAGAGAGAGAGAGAGAGAGAGAGAGAGAGAGAGAGAGAGAGAGAGAGAGAGAGAGAGAGAGAAAGTTTACCACACATTTTGCCGTATGTGTCAAGGGCTTTGTATGTAATTGAATTCCAAATATGTAATCGCAAAGGGAAATCGAGAGAAAGGTGAGATGCAGTTTTGTATCTGTGTACCGTTGTGGGGGGGGGGAGACTCGTCATGGGCCTCGTGTACCAGGGGGGGGGGGGGGAGGGGTCATTAAGGCCTCGTGTACCAGGGCAGGTCATTAAGGCCGGGTCACAACTATTACCCTCACCCTCCAGGCGCGGCTGACTTGGTAATTCAAAGCTAATTTGCGTCCAAGACAGTAATCAGAATTTAATTGATTTTTTACAATGATATTGCTATGTCGAGTCATTGATATCTTATGATAATGTTAGGGAATAGTAAAAGTAATAATTCTGTATTAGTAAAATAAATTATTATCTTTTATAATCTCAATAATTTTAATAATAATTATTATTATATGACTGGTAATAATAATAATAATAATAATACTAACATAATAATAGTAATAATAATAGTAATGGTGATATTAATTGGAATAATAATCAATTAATAGTAATAGCAAAACTATTAATAGTCCAATAGTGCGTAATGTATGTTTTTAATGGAAGTCTGTGGTGGTGTACGCTGCCTGACGCGCGCACGCACACGCACACACGCGCACACACACACACACATACACACACACACACACACACACACACACACACACACACACACACACACACACACACACACACACACATTATAAACAAAAGATTAGGTGGGGTGAGGGAGACTGTGTGTGGTGGGGGGGGGCGGGGGGGGGGGGAGTGAATGACTCGCCAAGCAAAGCCGACGAAGAAAATAATGGAAAAAGACAGAGCAATTTAGAAGAGAGAGGCTCAACTTGCTCCACCTCCAGGGCCACCTTGACCCCCTTGACCCCTGACCTGTGGTTCTATTGGCAGTTTCTTTTTACCTTCTACAATTGTATTTTTCTGACACCAGAAACGATAATGGCTCGCAGGTGCCAGACGATTATGGTGCCTAGTGATCAACTCTTGACAAGTGCCACACACTCAACTCTTGACGAGTGCCACACACTCAACTCTTGACAAGTGCCACACACTCAACTCTTGACGAGTGCCACACACTCAACTCTTGACGAGTGCCACACACTCAACTCTTGACAAGTGCCACACACTCAACTCTTGACAAGTGCCACACACTCAACTCTTGACAAGTGCCACACACTCAACTCTTGACGAGTGCCACACACTCAACTCTTGACAAGTGCCACACACTCAACTCTTGACAAGTGCCACACACTCAACTCTTGACAAGTGCCACACACTCAACTCAACATTCATCCAAGAATGAAATTTCAATTATTCAAGATTGAACTTTTTATCTTTTGAAATTCTAGGTCATCATTGTCTAATGTATTAATGAAAATTCACACACACACACACACACACACACACACACACACACACACACACACACACACACACACACACACACACACACACACACTCTCTCTCTTGCCTGACTGGCTTAATAGAATTCTACGACCAGGTGACATAGATTAAGCAAGAAAGAGAAGGCTGGGCGGACTGCATTTTCTTGGATTGTCGGAAAGCCTTTGACACAGTACCGCACAAGAGGCTGGTACATAAGCTGGAGCGACAGGCAGGTGTAGCTGGTAAGGTGCTCCAGTGGATAAGGGAGTACCTAAGCAATAGGAAGCAGAGAGTTACGATGAGGGATGAGACCTCAGATTGGCGTGAAGTCACCAGTGGAGTCCCACAGGGCTCTGTACTCTGTCCTATCTTGTTTCTGATATATGTAAATGATCTCCCGGAGGGTATAGATTCATTTCTCTCAATGTTTGCGGACGATGCCAAAATTATGAGAAGGATTAAGACAGAGGAGGACAGCTTGAGGCTTCACGAAGACCTAGACAAGCTGAAAGAATGGTCAAACAAATGGTTGTTAGAGTTTAACCCAAGCAAATATAATGAAGATAGAGGTAGGGATCAGGAGACCAGATACAAGGTATCATCTGGGAGATGAAATACTTAAAGAGTCAGAGAAAGAAAGAGACTTGGGGGTTGATATCACGCCAGACCTGTCTCCTGCAGCACATATCAAGAGGATAACATCAGCGGCATATGCCAGGCTGGCCAACATAAGAACGGCATTCAGAAACTTGTGTAAGGAATCTTTCAGAACATTATATACCACATATGTCAGACCAATCCTGGAGTATGCAGCCCCAGCATGGAGTCCATATCTAGTCAAGGATAAGACCAAACTGGAAAAGGTTCAAAGGTTTGCCACCAGACTAGTACCCGAGCTGAGAGGTATGAGCTACGAGGAGAGACTACGGGAATTAAACCTCACTTCGCTGGAAGACGCAAGAGTTAGGGAGGGACATGATCACCACATTCAAGATTCTGAAGGGAATTGATAGGGTAGATAAAGACAGTCTATTTAACACAAGGGGCACACGCACTTGGGGACACAGGTGGAAACTGAGTGCCCAAATGAGCCACAGAGATATTAGAAAGAACTTTTTTAGTGGCAGAGTGGTTGACAAATGGAATGCATTAGGAAGTGATGTGGTGGAGGCTGACTCCATACACAGTTTCAAGTGTAGATATGATAGAGCCCAATAGGCTCAGGAACCTGTATACCTGTTGATTGACGGCTGAGAGGCGGGACCAAAGAGCTAAAGCTCAACCCCCACAAGCTCAACTAAGTGAGTACACACACACGCTCGCACACACACGTCAGGGCCTCATGTACCATCAGTGAAATAACATTGAAACAAGCTGAAAAAGATTGCCTGAAGTGTTATGCAGACAAAACAAATTAGGAAATCGGAGCCCAGGAGTTGAAACCGAATTGTAACAGCTGGAAATAGGCCAGAATTTGTTAAAAAAAATTAGCTTGAGTTTGCTTATAAGAACAAAGATGTTCTTATATCTTATAAGGAATGCAGACACATGTTTATGTATTTCCTTGGGGTAACTTGGTGACCCCAACACACCTGGTGGACCCCAACACACCTGGTGGACCCCAACACACCTGGTGACCCCCAGCACACCTGGTGGACCCCAACACACCTGGTGGACCCCAGCACACCTGGTGGACCCCAACACACCTGGTGACCCCAGCACACCTGGTGGACCCCAACACACCTGGTGGACCCCAACACACCTGGTGACCCCAGCACACCTGGTGGACCCCAACACACCTGGTGACCCCAGCACACCTGGTGGACCCCAACACACCTGGTGGACCCCAGCACACCTGGTGGACCCCAACACACCTGGTGACCCCAACACACCTGGTGGACACCAGCACACCTGGTGGACCCCAGCACACCTGGTGACCCCCAGCACACCTGGTGACCCCAACACACCTGGTGACCCCAGCACACCTGGTGGACCCCAGCACACCTGGTGGACCCCAGCACACCTGGTGACCCCAGCACACCTGGTTATCCCAACACACAGGAGAGGGCAGGCGTGAGGCAGACCATTGCATCCATGGCCCAGCTTCCCTTCTCCTTCTCTCAGCTGTGTACTCCCTAACCTGCACGTACACACCTGTCTTCCTCTCTACCTGCACGTACACACCTGTCTTCTTCTCTACCTGCACGTACACACCTGTCTTCCTCTCTACCTGCACGTACACACCTGTATTCCTCTCTACCTGCACGTACACACCTGTCTTCCTCTCTACCTGCACGTACACACCTGTCTTCCTCTTTACCTGCACGTACACGCCTGTCTTTCGCTCTGCCTGCACGTACACACTTGTATTCCTCTCTACCTGCACGTACACACCTGTCTTCCTCTCTACCTGCACGTACACACCTGTCTTCCTCTCTACCTGCACGTACACACCTGTCTTCCTCTCTACCTGCACGAACACACCTGTATTCCTCTCTACCTGCACGTACACACCTGTCTTCCTCTCTACCTGCACGTACACACCTGTCTTCCTCTCTACCTGCACGTACACACCTGTATTCCTCTCAACATCTATGCCTTACCCACACACCTGCCTTACTCAGACAGTAATGAATAATATGATGAATAACGTAACGGTGGGGATGATTAGCGATTACATTGATCATTACAGTGATGATTACAATGATTACAGCGACGATTACAGTGATGACTCATTACATTGCACTGGGGACGCTTACAAGAATGATGAGGCTGATGGTTATGATTGATGATTAGACTGGTGGCTACACTGATGAATATGGTGATGGCTTAATGAACGATTGATGATTACATTGTCTACATTGATGATGGGTGGATACACTGATGGTTGATGATTACACTGTCTACATTGATGATTGATGGATTCACTGATGATTACAGATTTATAATTACACTGCAGATTGATAATTACAGATTAATAATTAAACTGCACATTGATTACAGATTTAAAATTACACTGCAGAATAATAACTACAGATTTATAATTACACTGCAGAATGATAATTACAGATTGATGATTGCACTGTAAATTGATGAGTACACTGATAGCTAGACAATTATCAGTGGTTAAGGTTAACTGTCAGTGTTAAATGCGAGGGGTTAGGCTGTCAGTGTTAACATCAGCGTCGGGAACACTGTACATCAACCACAGACTCGTCCCTCTGTCACTCCACGATGTAACTCGACGCAAAAAGCCACTGATCACTCGAGTCAACATCACTGAGACCATTAGGGGGGTCAACATCCCCCTCCCCAGACATTAGGGGGGTCAACACCCCCCTCCCCAGACAGGAGAAGAGAGAAGGGTCAACATCTCAGACAGGAGGATGGGGTCAATATCCCTGCTACGTGAAGCAGGAGGAGCAGGAGGAGGAAAAAGAAGTCACCGAAGACGCAACCCAGGAATTACCCGCCTTGACGTCACGAAGCAGACGTCACGAAGAGGGGGGAAACTGGAAGACTTGTTCCAGGGAAAATACGTTTTGTGGACCGTATGTGACGTCACCAGTGGCTTGTTTGATGTCACCAGTGGCTTGTTTGATGTCACCAGTGGCTTGTTTGATGTCACCAGTGGCTTGTTTGATGTCACTAGTGGCTTGTTTGACGTCACCAATGGCTTGTATGACTTCAACTTCTTGTTTGTTACCAGATTAATGCATTTAACTTGATGTCACTCTGTGACGTCTCCAGTGGCTTGTATGCCGTTTCACGTGGGAGTTTTGACGTCACTGGTGGCATGTGTATGCAGCCAGTTCTCCCGATTTGGCAGTCCGTCAAAATGGCAAGTGATTTGCCTGACCTGTAACATGCGAACCCAAACAACCCACCTAACCTGACTATGTCGGCGTTTTAATTATTACTCAACCTTTTTATTGACTAACTATTGGCCGATCCCGTTACAAATGCGACGTATTAGTCGATATGGTGTGTGTGTGTTTGTGTATGTGTGTATGTGTGTGTGCGCGTGTGTGTGTGTGTGCGCGTGTGTGCTTGCAAGTGTGTGGTAAGGAGAGCGTGGTGCTGGAAACCTCAAGTCCAAGTTCCTCTGCTCTTCACCCTCATCACCACACAACTGAGAGGCCTGGTGACCCCCAAACAAACGTCTACCACAAGCAGGAGACTACAGTAGCAAGCACACGCCTGTACTGGTGTAGTCTTGACGATAGAGGGACGGTAAACCACTCTACACGACACTGCATCTTGACTATATTGCACGACGTAGCAACTGAGGCGTCAGGCGGACCGAGGGTATATAAGGCGGACACGGCGTCTCTCCTGGCATTTGTCTAGTGATCAGTGACCGCGGCGGTGACTACTTGTCCCCGGAAAGAAACAGAAACACGCTATATTTAAATATGAATATGTGTAAGACGAGTGTGTAGTTGTGCAAAGACGGAAGATCAAATCGAAAAGATTGCAGATTCCGTCACAGTGCGAAAAGGAGATTAGTGTCTATTAATGCCGCTCTGGAAACTCCGCGAACTTCAGCGATGTCGCAACCGTCGTGGAAACTGGAGAAGAGAGAGAAAAAATGGGGGGGGGGGGGGGGAGAATGTTACCGGGGGAAGCCCCTGGCAACTTCGAAGTCCCTTGCACTTAAAAATCCCAAAAGCCTGTTAGTGTGTGTGTGGGAGAGTCGTGGGAGTGTGAGGCTGGCCGCAGGGCTCCACACTTATCGATTAGTGATAAAAGTTTAGCCAAACAGCGCTGTGAGTGTGTGTGTGTATGTGGAGATAAGTGCAGTCTGGACATCTCTGTAGGGATCATTAGTATATACAACAGGATTATAACCTCGCGAGCACTAGTATTTATGTATTTATTGATGTTATTATTATTTGTATTATTATTAGACATGACACAACAGGTGAACACACTTTGTCATCAATATTAGACGTGATATAACGGGGGTATGCAGTAATAACATCAATATTAGACATGACACAACAGGTGAACACACTTTGTCATCAATATTAGACGTGATATAACGGGGGTATGCAGTAATAACATCAATATTAGACATGACACAACAGGTGAACACACTTTGTCATCAATATTAGACGTGATATAACGGGGGTATGCAGTAATAACATCAATATTAGACATGACACAACAGGTGAACACACTTTGTCATCAATATTAGACGTGATATAACGGGGGTATGCAGTAATACCATCAATATTAGACTTGACACAACAGGTGCACGCATTGTTGACGACAATACTAGAGATATCATAACAGGTGTACGCACTGATGACACCTGTGAAAGCTATAAAGACAAGACACACACAGAATAGTCACCAAACTGACAATATATTTATCTTGGTAGCACTTCATCTCCCTCCTCAGGTTATTCTGTCATCATGTTAAGTGATAATTGTTATCGAACAAGTGATAACATGAAACATAATATTAGTGAGGGATAATATTAATATTATACTAATATTATCAACATATATTAGTAGAGATATCGACTTTAGTGAGGATGGATACATAATATAGCTCAGTTATTAAGATAACACAATATTGGTCCATATTCAAACCTTAACAAAATAAGTACTAAATAATTGAACTGAAACAACACAGAGAACACAAACACCAGTCTGAGAATAGACTTTTATTCCCTATGAAATACTTTATTATAGCTGAACACGGGTGTAAAGGTCATCTCTAATAAAGCCTTTCCTTGGTGATTTACTACACTGTGGCGAACATGCGTAGTGTGTGTGTGGCCCGTACACTCCAGCACGCTACACTGAGCTCGGGTGAGGCGATCACACTAGTCATACACTCTAGTGACACACGTGCCCCCCCCCCCCCAAGCAACTACCTCCATCCCGCCCCCCCCAAGCAACTCCTTCCATCCCGCCCCCCCCCCCAGAAATTGCCTTCAAGCATATATGTGATCATTCATGTCTATTCTCCTCCCCTCCACCCACCCCCTCATACACAGCATCGTTTCAAATGTAGATTTGATAGAGCCCAATTAGCTCAGGAACCTGTACACCAGTTGATTGACAGTTGAGAAGCGGGGCTAAAGAGCCAAAGCTCAACCCCCGCAAGCACAACTAGGCGAGTACACACACCAACACCCCCACAGCACACACAAGTCCACTCACAGCCCTCTTACACCTAACACACTTCTAGACAAATTAACACACTTCCAGACACACCAACACACTCATCACTCTCACCCACACACAAACATTCACCAGCTCACACTCGTTCCACAGCATTTTTGCCTTACAGATATTTGAGAACACAATATTCAGTCACATAACTGTAAATATGTTTATATTTGTAAATAATTCCAATACGTATTACATGTAACAAAATACACATTGATGTAACAAAGCGATACGAGAATAAAAAATGCCAAGTGGGAGTCGTTCACCAAAAAGTCTTGTGTGCAAACTTAGAGCGATAGAGATAATATCTAATAAATATATAATTCCCAGTCTGACCCGAGCATGGTTATAGGCTTAATTCGATTGTAACTTTCGGGCCTACCTCTAGTGACTGAGTTGGTTCAGAATATCTATCTCTTCGGGGTAGTTTCGAACAGTGCTCCAATCTCTTCCTTTGTCCTAAAGTCAGCTATTAAAAATGCTTCGTCCGCGCTCTGTATTTCCTGTTTGACCCGGTGAAGATCATAAGGAATACTGGAACCCAGCTCCTGGACCCTGCCTTTAGTTATCATTGATTTTTATCCTAGCGGAAGCTACCATGATAGCTTTAGTAACGTTCGTAAATGACACGATCACCATTCTCTGCCAGTATCCTAGACACAACAGCCTCATCGAACGTCAATATCTTGACACAATGGCTGCATAGTCTGTCCTGATCCTCGGCATCATGGCCACATACTGTTGGCATCCTTGACACCAGAGTCACATCCTGTTTGTCCTGAAGATTTCACATTCCTGATGTTGCCGAATGTACTTCCAATGTTTAGACTTTCTTTTTGAGTTCAGAAGATGATTAGTTTTCGGTTGTTTCAGCCCCTTGTATGTAGGGAGGGTTATCTTGAGATGATTTCGGGGCTTAGCGTCCCCGCGGTCCGGTCCCACCCCCCAGGCCTCCAGGGGGTGCTATATTGACTGAAGAACCTTGAAAATGTTAAGCAATATCTCTCTCTTGAACGTCGACCTCTTTCTGCGTTCAAGATAGACAAATGAAACCCCCCCCTCCGAGGGGTTCTTAATCATCCCGGATGTGATTCGTACATCAGACTGCATTCAACGACGTTCAACAGCCTGGTTGACCAGATTGTCAACTAGGAGGCCTGGTCAGAGGCCAGGCCGCGGGGACGGTGATCCTCGGAACCACTTTAAATTGATCTCGAGTTAATCCATGTGCTACTCCATGGACCAATGCCCCCTGCGGCCCTGTCTCTGACAACACCCTGGTTGGTGGTCTGGTTAATTTGGCTGCTGGACTCCGTTGCTCCCAGTCTGACGTATGAATTACAGCCAAATTAATCCGGTATCATTAGAAGGCGTTTATCAAGTTTCCTTGTGAACAGGAGCGTTGGACCCTTTTGCTAAGTTTGATCTCTCTCTTTTCACTTCCATAACTTTATTTGGTTCTACTCTCTAAAACACACTTGTATACCAGATATATCGTCAAGTATATCTCTAGTCGTAGTATATTCTCAAAATCATTTGGTTGATGTAGACGATGTCACAATAACGTGGCTGAAATATGTTGACCAAACCACACACTAGAAAGTGAAGGGACGACGATGTTTCGGTCCATCCTGGACCAATCTCAAGTGGACTCAAGTCGATTACAATCGACTTGAGAATGGTCCAAGACGGACTGAAACGTCGTCGTCCCTTCACTTTCTAGTGTGTGGTCTGGTCAACATTTGGTTGATCTTATTATGGATCACGATTACGTGTGTTTATCACGTTTATCATAAGGAACCAACTATCTCATTGACCTATATCATCCCTGATATCCTTTACACGAGTCACTGAAGAACGTCAGCGGTTATCCCGGACACAACCTGATATTTAAACAAATGAAAGCAAAAAGTTGTAATTTTACAACGCATCATCGGGCTTTGTGCGTCCAAGCTGCGGTCGATCACAAAGTTGTATTCCTCAATGTTAACGCGCAGTGTAACCAAAAGGAATTATTTCTCGAATATGAAATTATATTAAGGAATGTTATTATTTTGTGTATAGTTAGGGCTAGGATTGGTTAGGTGTTTTGGTTCTGTCGGCAATTATTAGATTTTGTGCTACGTAGGTCAAGCATTTACAGAAGTGCGATTCGAACACAAGAAGAGAGCGAAGCACTGTTCAAAAAAGATTCGAACACATTTAGATGTGACTGAAGTAATTAGCATTTGACTATTACGTATGACGACGGGCTGTAATTTTGGGTCATGTTTGCGTATGTCGTTACCTTGGAGTGCCTTGACAGACTAGTTCAATTCCACGATAAATCGGTTCAGTATCCTGGTCCACCGAATCGGTACACCGACTAACCGGTTCAGAATCCTGGCCCACTGGTTCAGAAGCCCGACTCGCTGGCCTAAAGTAGATTGCCCCCATCCATTCATTACCCAGACCCAGCGACTCGGTAACCCGACCAATTGTAATTCTGTTTGCACTGAAGACCATATTTACGAGGTATTAGAAAAAGTGAACGTATATAAAAAAAAATTTACACTCTACCATCATAACAAACTTTGTTAATTCGTTCTAACATGGACATAATTAGAACTAATACCTGATACAGTTAAATATTCAACATTATTCACTGAATAATAACGTGTTGAGAAAAATGCGATTCCATTTTAATATTAACAAAAAATGCGTATTGAACTTTGAACTTCTCTCTGAACTTAATAAAGTTCAGCTGGTGATCTTTAGGAATATTTAAACCGGTTTGCTTCTCAGCATATTTGTGGATGATTTATTTGGGAGAGTAACGAAGCACCCATGGTGTGACGTCTCACTAGGGGAGGACACCCGTGGTGTGACGTCTCACTAGGGGCAGGCACCCATGGTGTGACGTCTCACTAGGGGCAGGCACCCATGGTGTGAAGTCTCGCTAGGGGCAGGCACCCATGGTGTGAAGTCTCACTAGGGGCAGGCACCCATGGTGTGAAGTCTCGCTAGGGGCAGGCACCCATGGTGTGAAGTCTCACTAGGGGCAGGCACCCATGGTGTGAAGTCTCGCTAGGGGCAGGCACCCATGGTGTGAAGTCTCACTAGGGGCAGGCACCCATGGTGTGAAGTCTCGCTAGGGGCAGGCACCCATGGTGTGAAGTCTCGTTAGGGGCAGGCACCCATGGTGTGAAGTCTCACTAGGGGAGGGCACCCATGGTGTGAAGTCTCGCTAGGGGCAGGCACCCATGGTGTGAAGTCTCACTAGGGGAGGGCACCCATGGTGTGAAGTCTCACTAGGGGAGGGCACCCATGGTGTGAAGTCTCACTAGGGGAGGGCCCCCATGGTGTGAAGTCTCACTAGGGGAGGACACCCATGGTGTGAAGTCTCGCTAGGGGAGGGCACCCATGGTGTGAAGTCTCACTAGGGGCAGGCACCCATGGTGTGAAGTCTCGCTAGGGGAGGGCACCCATGGTGTGAAGTCTCACTAGGGGCAGGCACCCATGGTGTGAAGTCTCGCTAGGGGCAGGCACCCATGGTGTGAAGTCTCACTAGGGGAGGGCACCCATGGTGTGAAGTCTCGCTAGGGGCAGGCACCCATGGTGTGAAGTCTCACTAGGGGAGGGCACCCATGGTGTGAAGTCTCACTAGGGGAGGGCACCCATGGTGTGAAGTCTCACTAGGGGAGGGCCCCCATGGTGTGAAGTCTCACTAGGGGAGGACACCCATGGTGTGAAGTCTCGCTAGGGGAGGGCACCCATGGTGTGAAGTCTCACTAGGGGCAGGCACCCATGGTGTGAAGTCTCGCTAGGGGAGGGCACCCATGGTGTGAAGTCTCACTAGGGGCAGGCACCCATGGTGTGAAGTCTCGCTAGGGGCAGGCACCCATGGTGTGAAGTCTCACTAGGGGAGGGCACCCATGGTGTGAAGTCTCACTAGGGGAGGGCACCCATGGTGTGAAGTCTCACTAGGGGAGGGTTTGTCTTTGCCCTCCACGTGACTAGGCGCTGCCCTCCCCTTGTCTCACTAGGGGAGGGCACTATTGGGTGAAAGTCTTGCTGGAGGTGTGGGTGTCTGGCTGAATACCTCACTACTTACCCAGCCCCTTACCCCAATCTTCCCCCTCTTTCCCCCCACCTCTCCCCTCTCCCACCCCTTCCATCTTCTTTCCCCCCATACATACCTGCTGCTTCCCTCACCCTAAGTGCCCATACCATCCCAGAAACCCCCTTTACAGTAGTACACGTCTCTTGCCTCTTCTCTTCCCCCCTCTCCTCCTACCCCCTTCTCCCCCCCCCCTCCCCCCCTCTTCCTCGGTGTTTGTGTTTGATCACGTGACTGGCATTAATGACGTCACACAAGGTGTTCTGAGGAGTAGTTGACTTAATTTTTTAGTTCACATTATTTTGTACTATTTGATTTTTGTTACTTTTTCAGTATGTATATATATATATATATATATATTTATATATATATATATATATATATAATATATAATATAATCACTCGCCAAGAAAAGTTATGTAAAGTTATTTGAGATCAATAATATATTTGGTTATTGTTATGGGTTGAATACCAATCAAGCAACTCAAGTATAGTTCAGTAAATAGGACACGACAGTCTTGATAAATAAGGAGGAAAATAGTCAAACTATGATGGCATCGAGGCACTCGTATGAGGTTCATGAAACTATAATAAGATAAATTTAGTCGTGAATCCAAAACAGTTAGCGCAGATTGCGGCAAATTACAACCGTGAATTGTTTTGTGAAAGAGTTTGATAGGAAGGGGGTATAAACGCCTGATAACTCTCAGGGTGACGGATAAGATAGCCGGTGTGAGTGGGTTGCGAGGTTGGTTAGTGTGTGTCTCGTTGGAGGCCAGGCACAGCGGACTCCCTCCGTGGCGGCCGCGGGGATGCTGCCAACCATTGAGGAGAATCCCCTTCACCTGTCGAACTGGACTTCCTATGTATACCTCCACGTGAATCTGCTATGTATACCTTCACACATCCATGTGGACCTGCTATGTATACCTCCACTTTTTCACGTGGATCTGCTATGTATACGTGTACCGTCTCCACGTGGATCTGCTATGTATACCTCCAACCGTTCGCGTGGAGCTGTGTATACCT
Organism: Procambarus clarkii; assembly: GCF_040958095.1. Lineage (NCBI taxonomy): Eukaryota > Metazoa > Arthropoda > Malacostraca > Decapoda > Cambaridae > Procambarus > Procambarus clarkii. The sequence goes on from NC_091232.1 coordinate 11,718,417, forward strand.
CCACCCGTCCACCTGGAGCCGTGTATACCTCCACCCGTCCACCTGGAGCCGTGTATACCTCCACCCGTCCACCTGGAGCCGTGTATACCTCCACCCGTCCACCTGGAGCCGTGTATACCTCCACCCGTCCACCTGGAGCCGTGTATACCTCCACTCGTCCACCTGGAGCCGTGTATACCTCCACCAGTCCATCTGGAGCCGTGTATACCTCCACCCGTCCACCTGGAGCCGTGTATACCTCCACTCGTCCACCTGGAGCCGTGTATACCTCCACCAGTCCACCTGGAGCCGTGTATACCTCCACCCGTCTACCTGGAGCCGTGTATACCTCCACCCGTCCACCTGGAGCCGTGTATACCTCCACATAGTCCGTGAGCATCACGGTAAATGGTGGACGAACCCTTAGCCCTGGCTGGTGCCTGTGAAGTGTGCGGTGAATTGATTTTGTGATTTTAAGGGTATTGACGGTGTGGCGGTTCCTAGTCATTCTTAGCTTTAAATTATATACTGAAAAGAAATTTTTTGTATCTAGTTTATAGCTATAGACACTCTAGTTGGTTATTCCCTTAAATTACCCGGTGATATACATTTAGTGATAGGAAATGTTAGTTTGTATGATGTATGTAGGAATGTGTTTGTCGTGTTGTGTCTGATAGGTTGGGGTTATCTCTGTGCTTATCTGCGAATGTTTTAATGAGTGAATCAGAGCATTGAGTCTTCCCCCTGTTCGAACCCCGGGTTTCCCCTCTCCCCATCGTGACTTTAGCGGTCGTGTGTGAGCAGCGTCCGAACTAACACGTGCCATAAATACCGCCGTACTAGTCCTCCATCACAAAGTCGAATCACATCTCGTTTGTGGCGCTTTCAGGTAAAACCCAATCGATTTAGATTACTGCAGTTGCGAGCTCTGAAAAGTGAACAGTGTAGAGAATTAATCAAGCAAGAGAGCAGAGAGCGCCTAAGACAACGGAGTGAAGAAGACCTCAACGCCCTCAGCCGGACCGCCAGCCGGACCGCCAGCCGGACCGCCGCCATGTGTAAAACCTGCCGGAGACCCCTCCACTACGAGGTAACTTTGTGGGTCTTCTCTGTGTACTCACCTAGTGGTCCAGCTTCTTATGCATCGCCTAGTAGCCTTGTTGTACCTGTTGGGTTATAAATCAATTCTGACGGTCCAGTTCTGTATCGAATCTGGCAGTAAGCTTGTGTGTGTGTGTGTGTGTGTGTGTGTGTGTGTGTGTGTGTGTGTACTCACCTAATTGTGCTTACGTGGGTTGAGCTTAAGCTCTTTTGTCCCGCCTCTCAACTGTGTGTTACTTCATTAATGATTGTCTATATAGTTCAAAAGAAGAACAGTTGACTTTATGTATGTATTAAACAACTTTTCTCGAGAGATTGGAATTGACGGTGAAGGTTAACACAGTATAATACAGCTCCTGATACTGAGTAATCTTCATACAACAGGTCGATGATAATACACAACACGAGGATTATGTATTATACTCATTACTGACTTCACAAAACTCTCGACTCCTTTAAAAGGTTAATCCTTGCCCTTCAAGGGTTCGATAACATTAACTTACAAGAATCCTTGTCATGTATAATTAGTGTGAGAGAGAGAGGTATAAGTGACTAATCTTAAAACTGTTATCGAGGAGGACGAGACGTGCCAGCGTCCTTGGGAATAAAAGTTGCTTATGCAATAAATCCTTATATGTAATGGAGTGAAAGGCATGATGCTCGGAGTTGGTATAGAGGTGATAGTTGTGTGGGATGCACTCGGGGAACTTGCAACGTAATGCGAAGATGTTGTGAGTTTGAAGCTTATTTCAAATATTGCAGCACAAGGCTGATGTTGAATTGAAATATCCTGAAGTTTTTTTTGTATAAGTGTATGTTTCATCATGAGTTTTGCTGTATGTGTTTGAGATCATGTTTATGTGTGTACATATACCCGTATGTATATGTGTATATTGTACGTAGGTCGAGGCATGCTCATCGCATATGCACACGGTGTATACATAAGTCCTCGAGCAAATACCTTTCCCTTACACCTCAAGAAAATGCCCCCATGACACTACAGGAGTGTGGGAGACTTGCCAGACGTCACGTACCTAGACCCATGATGGGTGTTGAGGTCCCCAGTAGGCAACACTTGACAGCTCATTATCAGATAAGACCGGAGATAACGTTGGCTTGGCCGAAGGGAAACATGAATTCTGGATTTCCATTCGTCGTGGCCTGGCCATATGATGCTGTAGGATGCTGACAGTATTGCATCTCTTGCAAAGTCCCTGAGCCCGTTATGTGCCTCTGTAACTCTCTCTGAGCCCGTTATGTGCCTCTGTAACTCTCTCTGAGCCCGTTATGTGCCTCTGTAACTCTCTCTGAGCCCGTTATGTGCCTCTGTAACTCTCTCTCAGCCCGTTATGTGCCTCTGTAACTCTCTCTCAGCCCGTTATGTGCCTCTGTAACTCACTCTCAGCCCGTTATGTGCCTCTGTAACTCTCAGCCCGTTATGTGCCTCTGTAACTCTCTCTGAGCCCGTTATGTGCCTCTGTAACTTTCTCTGAGCCCGTTATGTGCCTTTGTAACTCTCTCCACTACCGCCCACGAGATGGGCATCGGGTGCATAATAAATGAACTAAAATAAAACTTGCCAAGTTTGCTGCATTGAATGTTTACATTGGATCCGCGGAGAAAGCACGCGTGTGTGAAGGTCTGGTGTCATGGCCTTCATGGACTTGGAGAAAGTTTATAACATAGAGAGTCTGGAGAAGGATGAATACTGAAGAAGTTGTTGCACTGTTATAATTGTTTTATTTAATTTTCCCACCGAATGGTGAGGTTATTGAGCAGCGTCGCTCATCCTGTGAGTGAACATTCTGTCGTATCAGCATGTTCAACACTGCCCAATAGGAAATACACCCAGTGGACTGTTCATCCTGTGAGTGAACATGCCACTTTAGCATATACATTACCACCAGTAGGAAGAAAACCCGTTGATTGTCATCCTGTGGGTGAAACAGCTGTCATAGCAGCAGGTTGAAATACCCTCTAATTGCAATTGCATAAACCCCACTGAGGGTGTTCGTGCTGTCTCTTGATCCCAAACCCAGCTTTTATTCCGCAAGTTAAGCATGTATAATAGTTAACGGTGTTATCATGAACCCATTTGCTTTATAGACAGAAGCGCGCCAGTGTAGTGCCCTTCACTCATGGCGGTTAAATGTACTCAATATATGAATGATGCCGTGAGAGAGAGAGAGAACTTTAGAGCTATAAATTTACTGCATGAGAGAGAAAACCTGGATCATATCTGACCCACTGTGGCCACTTGATGCAGTTCTAGCGGAGAAGGACTGAGATATATCCGGATTAACTGAAAGTTTTGTTGACTTGAGAGAACACGACAGGAAGATCCGGTCTCATTCAGTCGAGTAATGATGGTGGAGAGAGAGAGAGAAGGAAGGACTATTCACTAGTATACAATACAGTACAGAGAATGTCACAATAACGTGGTTGAAAATTAACAATCCAGCCTACACATATAATATGAAAGTGACGACGTTTTGGTCCCTCCTAAACCCTTATGTGACCACGTAAAGGTTCCTCCTGGACCCTTATGTGACCACGTAAAGGTTCCTCCTGGACCCTTATGTGACCACGTAAAGCTCCCTCCTGTTCCCTGTTCCCTTATGTAACCACGTAAAGGTCCCTCCTCTACCCTTATGTGCCCACTTATGTGACCACGTAAAGGTCCCTCCTGGACCCTTATGTGACCACGTAAAGCTCCCTCCTGGACCCTTATGTGACCACGTAAAGGTCCCTCCTGGACCCTTATGTGACCACGTAAAGGTCCTTCCTGGACCCTTATGTGACCACGTAAAGGTCCCTCCTGGACCCTTATGTGACCACGTAAAGGTCCTTCCTGGACCCTTATGTGACCACGTAAAGGTCCCTCCTGGACCCTTATGTGACCACGTAAAGCTCCCTCCTGGACCCTTATGTGACCACGTAAAGGTCCCTCCTGGACCCTTATGTGACCACGTAAAGGTCCTTCCTGGACCCTTATGTGACCACGTAAAGGTCCCTCCTGGACCCTTATGTGACCACGTAAAGGTCCTTCCTGGACCCTTATGTGACCACGTAAAGGTCCTTCCTGGACCCTTATGTGACCACGTAAAGGTCCTTCCTGGACCCTTATGTGACCACGTAAAGGTCCCTCCTGTACCCTTATGTGACCACGTAAAGCTCCCTCCTGGACCCTTATGTGACCACGTAAAGCTCCCTCCTGGACACTTATGTGACCACGTAAAGGTCCTTCCTGGACCCTTATGTGACCACTTAAAGGTCCCTAATGGACCCTTATGTGACCACGTAAAGGTCCCTAATGGACCCTTATCATGTCAACTTGAACCGAAAAATTGCCGTTTTCCTTTCATGTGAGGCTTGAGTCAGTTATTAGACTAACGATAAGTAAACAGGTGCTGAAAAGGATCAGTTTAAATACTTGGGTTAAGGGTATTGACGAGAGAGATTTGTTTAGCTGCAGTTCATAGTAGTTACGTGGAATGAAAGTATATAGTGAGACGCGGATGGGAGTGATTATGAAAAAAAGATCGAAGTGGACAAATCTGAGAAACATGTGTGTTGCCGCGATATGGAAAGCAAGGAATGTAATTGTTACGGAACGTTGAGAAAACTGTAAATTAACGGGTAACTATAATACTGAGGTGGGGGAAAAAGCAGTCATAGAAAACGAATGCATGATGATAGACTAGTGAAGATTGGAAGTATGTGGAGGAGAGGAAGGTCAGGACCTACAGATAAGGCGAGTGTGTATGGGGGAGACGAGTGTTGAGAGTGAAGAGTGTGCGATGAAAAGTGGGAAACAAGGGTAGGTACAATCAGTTTGATTAAAGACAACTTTTTACCGTAGAACACACACGAAACTGCCACTTTTTCTTCTGAGGCAGTGATGGTGCTTCCATGAACAGACTGTTGGTGTGTGACAGCTCTGGTGCTCTGTGATGATATTTAATGTAATTAAAGGGGCAAATAAAGTAGGTCCAGGGGTGATATATGGGCATATACATTATAGTTTATGGTCTTCTTGTCTCTGTTATTAAGTTATGTATCTCGTCGTCTATATAATTTAAGAAACATTTGTTCTTGTGCATTTTAATAAAACCGAAGCCAGTGTATCATGGCTTTAGTACTGTAATGTTTTGAGTTGATTTTGTTTACAATTTATATTGTTATATTGGACTCTTTATATTCTACATGAAATGTAATTTGTTCTAACATATCATTTTCGCCGGCAGGGGGACGCGAACCTTGGCCCTTGGGGACTCAGAGGAGCCTACAAGTCTGTCGCCTTGACCTCACGCCGCCTCTGGTCAGCTCAGTTTCACAACGAAGAAGAGGAAGGCGGTGAGCAGGAGTCTTCGCTGTGGTCGCCAACTGGACCTCCTTCAGTCAACGACACCAACGACTCCGTCAGGGAGGACGACGGCGACAAGAGAGACTGCGCTTTTGTTAACACATTTGGTGGGGCTCCTCTCTCTCACACCAATGCCACTTCTCACGCCCATGCCCAAGTAGGTGCTGACGAAGGTGACATTGTCAAGGTGACGGATCTTAAACAAGACGGCAGGGCACTGAAAGTGAGTGGAGACGTACCCAGGGACAGCAACATCTCTAAGGCAAGTGGCGCCGCCGCCCTGCTGAGTAATGGGAAGATAACGAAGGGAAAACCTATAGCTCGCGAAGCTGATTATAATAGGAATGGAAGAGAGATTGAAAAGGCCAGTCTACCGTCAGGAGCTATAAAAGTAGGCGTAGTAGACAACTTGAAGTCAGGCACCCTGGAGTCCTCCACGAAAACCCCCCAACGACCCTTTTTCTTTCTCCCTTCCGAAGACGAAGAAGATAGCAGTACCCTTGCCTACGCCATCGACCAAGATCTGCGCGGAGACCCCGACCTCTACCCCGTCCCTAAGAACGGTAACGAGTATCACCGGTCTCCAGTCTCCTCCAGAGCAAAGCCCCGCACTCCTACCCCACCGAAAAGCCCTTTAAAGCAACCCGCTTCTACTGACTCCACCGATGAAATCAAGGACCGAATCCGCTATTGCCTCCAGCGAGCCAGGACCCGCAGTTCCTCTCTCAGTGGCCTAGGAAGCTTTGAAGCTGGTCTCTATCGCTTAGAAGGATTACTAGAGGAGAAGGACAGCAACGCCACCGCCAGTAATCACCCCCACCATCCAAAATCCTCCACCACCAAAAAGCTTCAACTGGAGCATGCGGCAGCCTTGATGCCGAAATACAGGGATGCTGGCACCATCACAGGTAAGGAATACTGTATCCCATTATTTTCTGCGAGAGATTAAGGCTTGACCAGTCACTACTTGTTCTAGCTGGTCAGAGCCAAGTCTGATCCTGACAGTGCAATGTTCCCTAGCTTAGTTCAGTTCATTCCCGTACGTGACATTGTAGTAATTAAGTTGAATCAGGCTTGACTACACATATATCTGCCAAGTCCCAGATACTAAAACTTTACCAAAATATTTCTTATGAAAGTTATGCTAAGTGGCATATAACCACTTTAAAAATATAACCTTAAGCATACAACTAAATGTAAAGGTAAATACATTAGACCCACTGGTATACTAAATAAGATGATCAGACTGTCACTTTATTAAATCATAGTCACTTGAGGGCACCCTTAAACAAGACCCCAGAATGCGGCACGAGTCCCTTATTGTCATGGCGTCCTCTCCTAGAGCTTCCGTGTTTCGTCATGGCTTGTTGTACTGCCAACACCGTTGTTGGTACTGTGTGACACCGAGCATCCCATGCAGCATCTTCCTTACTAATAAGGATGCCAATTGTATTGGGGAGATTACTTTCCTGGTCCTAGATACCCTCGACGAGCAATGTTGCTATGGTGAGCCCGTCGTACTCACCTGGCACAGGAGATGTGCACAATGCACTGAAACTGCATATATTTACATAACACTGGGGCAGGGAGAGAGGGAACTGAACACGGATCCCTGTTTGCCCCCTATTCACCCAGCAGCAACTGGGCATCAGGATGTAAAGCTATCAATGGGTCGTGTTGAAGGGAAAACTAGTAGTGCTGTAAAGATTACAATGAGCTGGGCGAAAAAGAAAGCTCTTGCAAACAAAGAGTCAGAAATCGTCTGCTCTTTTATCCTACAGTAAAAAAATAGGTCAACGCTCAGCCTCGATCAGCACTGAATTGTCAGGTTTCACTTTGATTAGCCGCCGGGTTTCTCAGATTTCTGCGAGACAGCAGCAGCTTATTTTTGCTTGAATGCTCGGTGATTGTTTGTGTTCCAATGTTATCCTTGAGGGTGTTGTTCACGGCGTTGGTGACTATTGGAGGTGGATATATTTATTAATTGTCGCCTTTATTTTTATTGAATTTTAATAACATTCTTAGGTACATAAGCATTTATGAAGCTACCTAGATACTATATAGGGTTGGTTATATAGTTTGTCACAAGCGCTTGCTATGTGATGCTAAGGCACCTGGTTATTTGTACAGTTACACTAGACAATATTAAGGGCACCATAGTGTCAAGAGCAAGCAATGTGATTCTAAGGCACCTGGACATTAATGCAGCTACCCTAGACTATATGAAGGGTTATGTAGCTTGTGTGAAGTGCTACTAGCTTGTGTGAAGTGCTGCTAGCTGGTGTGAAGTGCTGCTAGCTGGTGTGAAGTGCTGCTTGCTGGTGTGATACTAAAAATGCCAATCCCGCAGGATGGTTAGTCATACAGGGTCATGTGGTCAGTAGGCATTGTTAATGCTTGTCTAGAGGCAAATATTGTACTTTACTAAGTAATAATAATAATAATAATAATCATAATAATAATAACAATAATACGTTAAAGAAAATGAAACGTGATTGCAGAAATTGTGGACAACATCCAGACGAGTACACGGCCAATGTTGATGAAAATTTGAGCAACGCTTATTCAGATGGGTTAAGCACCATTGAGTTTGAGCCAGTACCTGGATTGGTGACCTTAAAAACTTCCTCCTTGTCTAGTGGGACTTCGAAATGCTATGCATGGGCTTCGTTTTTTCGACGTGATATACAAATTTCTATACACAAGTGCCTCGTTTGTTGACATATGCAAGAGTTATTGCTTAAAAAGTTACGTTTTCTTCAGTAGTCTCTTTGTTAGAAAATGGAAGTGCAATTATGATGGACTTGAACATTTCTATCAGTCTTGAAATTGCTGGCCGTCAAGATAGTTTAAAGCTAAAGGGAAGATGATCATGTAATTACCTAAGTGTAGTTACAGGATGAGAGCTACGCTCGTGGTGTCCCGTCTTCCCAGCACTCTTTGTCATATAACGCTTTGAAACTACTGACGGTCTTGGCCTCCACCACCTTCTCACCTAACTTGTTCCAACCGTCTACCACTCTGTTTGCGAAATGAATTTTCTTATATTTCTTCGGCATCTTTGTTTAGTTAGTTTAAATCTATGACCTCTTGTTCTTGAAGTTCCCGGTCTCTAGAAATCTTCCCTGTCGATTTTATCAATTCCTGTTACTATTTTGTACGTAGTGATCATATCACCTCTTTTTCTTCTGTCTTCTAGTTTTGGCATATTTAATGCCTCTAACCTCTCGTCGTAACTCTTGCCCTTCAGTTCTGGGAGCCACTTAGTAGCATGTCTTTGCACCTTTTCCAGTTTGTTGATGTGCTTCTTAAGATATGGGCACCACACAACCGCTGCATATTCTAGCTTTGGCCTAACAAAAGTCGTGAACAATTTCTTTAGTATATCGCCATCCATGTATTTAAAAACAATTCTAAAGTTAGAAAGCGTGGCATGGGCTCCTCGCACAACGTTCTTTATGTGGTCATCAGGTGATAGTTTTCTATCTTGAACCACCCCTAGATCTCTTTCATTATCAGAATTCTTTAAAGATTTCTAACATAATTTATAGGTTGTGTGGAGTCTATGTTCTCCTATTTCACATTCCATAATATGGCATTTATTCACATTAAATTCCATCTGCCAAATGGTGCTCCATATACTTATTTTCTCCAGGTCATCTTGAAGGGCATGACAATCATCTAAGTTTCTTATCCTTCCTATTATCTTAGCATCATCAGCAAACATGTTCATATAATTCTGTATACCAACTGGCAGATCATTTATGTAGACAATAAACATCACTGGTGCAAGAACTGAACCCTGTGGTACTCCACTTGTGACATTTCTCCAGTCCGATACATTGCCTCTGATTACTGCCCTCATTTTTATATCAGTATAAGAGTGTGTGTGTACTCACCTAGTTGTACTCACCTAGTTGGGAATTCTCTCTGGGAATTAGCGGTTCTATGTATTTGACTTTTCTCACATAAATTCTTGACTATTTAGTATCACACGCACGCTTGCATAAATAATAAATTATTATTATTTTTATTATAAAGAGAAGAGTAAATGAGGGCATACGGTTAGACAGTCATCGAGCGGCTTGTCATGTTATTAATGTCTGGCAAGTTTTATTTTTTTTGTGTGTTGTTTATGCGTCTCTCTCTCTCATAGCGGCAACCCGTATCGCAGAATTAGGGGTTAAGGGTGAAAAAGGATTTTTAACCTTCATTCTCTTTTATCGTATTCTCCCACTTTCCTTCCTCTATTATCTCTCAGCTCCTCCCTCGCTCTCTTTCTACCTACCTTCAGCATTATTTCCAAGCATTTTCAGCTAATTTGCCGAATTCTGTGGCTGCTTTGCCTGGTCACAGTTCAACGGAAAAGCAGGAAAATGTCGATACATTTTTTTACAAAAATAAAATGTATCTCATTTTCCTTTTTAGATACCCCTTTCCCTCCCTTCTTCTCATTCTTCCCTATATATCCATCCATCCTACCTGGCCTTCCTTCACCTTCCCTCCCTCCCTCCCTCCATAAACTAACATCCCTGCCATATATACCAAGACCTTCCATCTCGTTGAGCCGACCACAGGAATTCCGTCTTACCATTCTGGGATGCTGGGCTGAATGATGCAAGAGCGGAGTCGCCTCTTCTGCGATACTGATCTAATGTTTATGCATTATCACCACACGACTTGATAATGGTCCAGGACGGACCGAAACGTCGTCGTTTCGGTCCATCTTCAGGTATGTGGTTTGGTCATCATACCTTCAGCCGCGGTATTGTGACTCATCGTCTGCATAATGCTTATGAGGTATCAAAAGTGTTGGGTCAGTTCCGTTTTATCCTCGAACTGGTTTTCATCTTGGCTATCGCCATAATTATCCTCGCTCTTGCTGGCTTTATTTGCGCTCGTTGCCACGTCAGTTATTAATATCTTTGTCTTATGGTACGCGCCTTGGAACATCACCATTCGAGCCAGCTGTGGCCAGCATTAAGTCATGAGACGAGGCAAAGCCAACTCCGGGTGTTGCTGGGATCCTGGTAACGTCTCCTGCCAGTTATATGTCTATATTTCATTTCTTTTTATTCATGTTCAGATAGGTTTAATGGGTTGTGTCTTTACAGATTTTGGTGATTAATAAATTCTCAGAGAGCGACTAACTTAATGGAAGAAGATTTTGTTTACCGTGAGGACCTGTGAGCGGGGTTTGGGAGGGTGTTTTGCCAGTGATAACTAAAGGAACGCTCCTCCACATCATATGCAATCCTCTCCTTCGAGACATTAGTGCTAAAAATACCATAAAATCGTTAGCATTTGCTTAATTTAAGCATGTTAAAAATCGAACATAATAATTTGTCTGATTTCAGTCAAGTGATTTAGTGAATGTCCGGAAGCAACGGGGAGGGGTATTAATAGCCGTAATGGTAACAAAGCACATGGGGTGATCTTGGCAGGAGATCAGGAAGCTCCCCTCAGGCGGCGTATACGCATGCGCGGTGTTGTTGTAGCCTAGGGTGAGGGAGGCCCCGGCAGTGTGAGTGTTGGTGCTTTAGGGTGAGGGCGGCGCACCTCCTCCCTCTCACTGTTTGTGAATGAACTTGAGCATCGGATCGTAGACCAGTGCTTTTAATAGATTACCGCTAAGTTAATTCACAATAGAAATAGGTCAATACTGAATCATACGAGTCTAAATATACAGTACAACGGTACTCATATGTACCTGTGGAATGTACATTCAGGTTTCCGTGGCAGTATCGTTGACATTGAGTACAGTAATTACTGCAGAAGTACTTTTTCTGTTCTCTGGAATATATTTATTCCTCGTATTAACTTATCTGGTGGTTGCATCACAGGCGATAACTACATGAAAACTCCACCAGATATTAGGTTCATAAAATATACATTGACTCGACCTCTTTGAAACAATTACTCCATTGTGTTTCTCCACGACATCAGAAAAATATCTGAAAATAACGCTTATAATTATACATTGATCGCTGAAATTCGTCAAAGTTCTAGAGATATGTGGAAAATGTGAGAATTTTCGAAATGTAATGGTTGTGCTCTATAAATATACATTGTTTGTTAATCTGATATATAGCAAATTCATGTCTGTGTTTTATTTGTTATTGAAAATTTAAGCTGAACCTTTTTCAGATATTATAAAGAATAGAAACTTTAGTAATGTTTACGTAACAAAATCGAGAAAATAATGATGATGACTTTGACCAAAGTCACAGGATATTATTGTGAGGAAAAAGGGAAGGGACGATACCAGTGATGGAGGTGTAGAAGATGGACCTTTGTGACACAGGTAATTATGGAGCTACTTGACAGGTACAGATACATTAGGAGAGAGACATGATTACCACATTCAAAGTGTTCAGAGAATTGGCAGCTAATACAAGGACTTATTGTTTGCAATTAATGGTACAAGAACTAAGGGAACCAAGTACCCAAATAAGCCTCAGAGACTTATTATAATTTGCTCAGCGTCAGAGTAATGAACAAATAGAATGTACTAAAGAGATGAGGTGAAGGCAGACTCCATGCACAGTTTTAATTGTAAATATGACAGAGCTCTTTAAGGACCTGGGGACCTACTAGGCTGTGTGTGCACGCATAACGCACGCATGCGCGCCCCTGCATGCACAAAATTTAGTATTTTACACCTTTACTAAATATTGGAAAACGAATACCCGAAATATTTTGGGCTACTGATAAAGACAGGATAATGTTTATGTGGCAGTGTAGCTGCAACAACAATAACAACAACAGCTACCTCGTGCACAGGTGTTGACAATTCTAGTGACAGCTGTGGTTGTGTGTGTGTGTGTGTGTGTGTGTGTGTGTGTGTGTGTGTGTGTGTGTGTGTGTGTGTGTGTGTGTGTGTGTGTGTGTGTGTTTTGCCGGTATTAAAGTTCGCAACTTAGAATTAAACCCAATCACAGTCACCACAACTGCTCACCTCTCTTTCACGGCGTCTCTACAATTCTCTCAGAGCCTGAGACATCCAGGTGACACGATAACGGCTAAACCACAACTAATGAACCAATTGCTGGGCAAAAACACCCAGAGATTAACGAAAGAAAACAAGAGAGATACGCTTGCTAGTGGCACGGTAACCTGTGAGAAGATTGCTTTGATTTATTCTGGTAAATCTTTCGAACAATCGACTATCGATGTTCTTCGGATTAGGCTTTGGATTTACGAACAATTTACCCAGAAGTTGAAGGGTTAAATCGAGGGAATGAAGCGCCCTACCCACTGTATGCTCGCTGGTTCCTATTTACTATAATGTCTCAGTCTTTTTGTTGTGTGAAGGCAGGTTGCAGGATTCAGTCGTGTGTGGCTAAACTTGTACCAGGTCAGGTTTCCTTGAAGTGCTTCAGCTTTAGTCTCTCAGCTTGCCCTAGAAGTGCTTTACCTTTAGCTGACCTTGGAGTGATTCAAGCTTAGCCCATCAGCTTGTCTAGGAATGCATTAAGGTACCCAACCACTTTTTAACCTTAGTGCTTACTCTGTAATTGATTCTTTTCCCGAAGAACCTTTGGACACCAATCATAATTATGTATTCAATAGGTTCTTTGGATGTATTTTTGGACCTCTGTAAATATATGGAAAACACTATTGATATTTCAGCTGAACAGCAGCCGCGTGGTATCAATGATGCTGAGGTTTATGATGCTGAAGGCGATGATGCTGAAGGCGTTGATAACAATGATCATATTAATCTTCACAAATATGGTTGATTGTGTCATGCTAACAGAGATCTGGAGAGCCCAAGTCAAGCGCTGCGAAGTATTTTCTATCTAAAGACAAAATTTATCGAGGCATCTTATGATTCTTTCCAGTCATCCCTAAGACAAAAGATGAGAGGGTTTTAAACATCCCAGATAGTAAGCTGCATCACAGATTCCATTTGATGAGCAACACGTGTTTGCTGGCGTGTGTGTGTACAACGCTGTGTGTACAACGCCATGTGTGTGTGTACAACGCTGTGTGTACAACGCTGTGTGTACAACGCCATGTGTGTGTGTACAACGCTGTGTGTACAACGCCATGTGTGTGTGTACAACGCTGAGTGTACAACGCCATGTGTGTACAACGCTGTGAGTGTACAGTGCTGGGTGTACGGGGGAAGGCACCATGGTTCGTGTGGCAGAAATGGAGGCACTTGGCACATCACGGAGACTGAGGGTTGGTCGGTTGGCACTTAGCAAAGACTAATAGTTTATCGGGTTGCACCCGGCACTTAGCAGAAACTAAAGGTTTGCCGGTATGTTGTCATTGCATGCCTTACTCACCTAAATGTTACTTGCAACCTCTGAGCCTTCAAGAGATTCCATTGGTGCCTTCGATCAGATGAACCTCGATATTAGTACGAGAATATTTCTAGGCGGGGTCTATGTCCTGCCTACATTTATATAATTATCAGGATAAATCGCTAAGCCTCTACGAATAGCACTTGGAAGATATGACAGAGTTGGAATATGAAGCTGGAGTAATGATGCGGTGGTATCCAACCCCTGAGACCCTTGGGGATCGAACTCGGACCTTAGATGAAGCATAACAGTCACCAAGTTTATTAAGGACACATATTACAAGAAGGCCGTGCACGGAGTAATGGGAAGACGCGAGAGAGATGGGGGTGAAGTGACCCATTTAACGTTAGAGTTTTCGGGGCCATGTTTTATGTTGATAACTGATGCGATCTAAGAGTGTACAGTGCTCTTGTGCTGTTACTGACGATGCTTGGGGAGCTTGCAGCATTACAAGTGGACGCAACAGTGGCACTAACCTTGGCTGCTGAGTGAGGTGGGGTAGGGAAGGGGGGACTGAGAACGCTCTGGATGGGTTATTTTGGTTGTGATGTGGGTGTGGCTGTCAGTCTACTCTCTCCTCACATCTACATTACTGCCGTTCCTGTGTGGAATGGACGGGTGAGTATACGAAATAGGAGGACGTGTTTTTGTAGAAATAAAGGTTGTGTGTGTGTGTGTGTGTGTGTGTGTGTGTGTGTGTGTGTGTGTGTGTGTGTGTGTGTGTGTGTGTTCGGGGGTATGTTTGGTGTTCGGTGCGTATGTTTGTGTGTGAATACACGGGATAGGAGGACATGTGCGTGTGTCTGGGTAGGAGTCATGGGTCTGTGTCCCACCTTGTCAACCTGGCATACGCTAGACTAGGCGCTCTAATGTGGCAAGCAGCATTCGCTTCTCAAGGAACATTGGGCTGTGTGTGACTCAGTCAGTCTGGAGTGAAAAGATCCAGCACACCGTAGTCTTTGTCCAGTACACCGTAGTCTTTGTACACCACACCGTAGTCTTTGCCCAGTACACCGTAGTCTTTGCCCAGTACACCGTAGTCTTTGTCCAGCACACCGAAGTCTTTGCCCAGTACACCGTAGTCTTTGCCCAGTACACCGTAGTCTTTGCCCAGTACACCGAAGTCTTTACTTTATCCTACCTGGGTTTGGTCTTAATAATGTCTGCTGGTTCAGTGAGTTGGGCGGCTGACTGACATTCCTGTGCCGTCAGCGTACTGAGTCAGCCACCAGCATGTTAGCGGCTTCGAGGCCAAGGTTAGGCACCGCTCCCAGGATAAATCCTCAGTGCACTCCACACATCTATACCTTGAGAGCTGGTGGGCAGCCACATCTGTACCCCGAGGGCTGGGTGGGCAGCTACATCTGTACCCAGAGGGCTGGGTGGGCAGCCACATCTGTACCCCGAGGGCTGGGTGGGCAGCCACATCTGTACCCCGAGGGCTGGGTGGGCAGCCACATCTGTACCCCGAGGGCTGGGTGGGCAGCCACATCTGTACCCAGAGGGCTGGGTGGGCAGCCACATCTGTACCCAGAGGGCTGGGTGGGCAGCCACATCTGTACCCCGAGGGCTGGGTGGGCAGCCACATCTGTACCCAGAGTGCTGGGAGGGCAGCCACATCTGTACCCAGAGGGCTGGGTGGATAGAATGATAGATTCTTAAAAATTCAAATACAAAGTGACATATCAGCCGATGGAACACTCAAACTGCCGGTTTTCGAAGTATCACTTAATGCATAAGATGGTAAGAATCTAATTTCCATGGATCGATACTCGGAGATATATATATATAGAGAGAGAGAGAGGAAGAGGAAGAGAGAGGATGGTGGTTAACGGTGGAGAACTAGGCATTAAGTGAGATTTATGTAGTTAAGAATGTGCCATTGTCTGGCACTGATCCCCCTGTGGCTCAGGGAACGTGTGTTGGGGCAGCATTCATCCGGAGGCTTATAGCATGAGACCGGCGCCGTGTTCCGTGTTCGGATTACTATTGTGTTCTTCCAAGTCTGTCTCTCTCCTCGGAATCCGTTTTCTAGTGCCGTCCGGGTAACTTGAAAACAATAATTAATCCCGCTACCAGGATAGAATTTTTAAGTCTAGTGTTTTGTCAACGAAATTGCATTTCTAGTTTTATTAAGGCATTGGTAATAAATTAAAGTTCATTACTTACATGTAATGAATGGTATTTAGAATGAGACAATGAATCGTTAACAAAATAATTATACGTAGAGATGGAATTTTGAAGGTAAATAAATTCTACATTGGTGTCACGGTTGGCTATTATAAGGCAAGAAAAGATGTCAAATTGTTGGTTTGGATATTGTTTTCAGCCGCGTTATTGTGACATTCTTTATCAAGAAATAAAGACTAGATAGTTACTGATATTTTGACCGTTTTCTATGGTAGTTCTTCAAATATAGAAAACGTAATAGTTATCTCTCATTGAGATACTATTATATTACACTGCCTCTTATAAAATAAGATGTTATAATAATAATGATAATAATGATACACAGAGAAATCACTTTATCGTGATATATCTCGTTCTGTCTAGCGCGTGCATTTGGGAATACCCAGCACATAGGTTCGAATCCTCAACACGGCTCCGGTGGATTTTCTCAATAATGATAATAATTATGACAATAATAATAATTAGTTTTTGTTTGGGACAGAAAGCCTGTAAATATATGTACTCTAGATTTATATTGAGGTCCCCCTTTCCCAAGGCCGACTTACGGGGCCTTCCCAAGTGTACCTCCACATACAACAGTTGCCTCACTCCCAGGTACCTGTTTGTAGGATTTACATATAATTATCATTGCACTGTTAGGATATTTCTGGCTATTTTTTTCCTTATATATATATATATATATATATATATATATATATATATATATATATATATATATATATATATATATATATATATATATATATATTCAAATTCTTGAGGCAATTCACATAAGAATAGAGCGACCTACCATGAACACCCAAATCACGGAACTATTTACTCTACCCACCATGAGAGTAAGGACAAGACAAGAACATATCGATGCCAACACAGAAGACAATGTCCAACATAACAGGCCAATTACACTGGATTAATCTTTGTGTTTAGATAGGAGATGCCTCGTATGGGCCAATAAGCCTTCTGCAGCCCCTATGTTTATCCCTTATGTATCCCCCCATGTTTTCACCTTCATATATATATATATATATATATATATATATATATATATATATATATATATATATATATATATATATATATATATGTAGCTGAACAATGTAGCTGTCTTCATTCTGCTGTGGTCTGTTCAAAGACTTTTAGACTTTTAGTTAGATTGATTTGTTTTCATTTACTATTAAATGTTATAAGGCAGCTTGTGTTAAGAGAGACGTATGTTTCAGATGTGTGTACCGGTGAAAATGTCGCCGAAGTGGAGCTGATAAGTCTGGTGCAGGAGCAGATCCCTCGCTACAAGCTACGCGCAGACACACTCACCGAGTTTTCTGGTGAGTTTCACTTTTGACTGTTTATCAGCAGACAGAAATACACGTCTCTGTGTGCTTTGCCTCTGTGTTGAGGCTAATGTCAGTAATTAGCTGATTACTGACGTGGCAGTATTGTGTTTTCATTAACAAATTATCGCACAATATTTTAGAGGTAGAGTTTTTGGAGTGATAGCCTGTTTTACAGGAGTTCTGTTGGTGTAACTAATGTTTACTGTTTTCATCAAAACTGAAATTAAATATGAAGGATGATTAATTAGTTTTTGAATGATGAACTTTAATGTCACTTACAATATCGCTTTAGTATTGCTACTAAAGCTGTCAATTATATAGTAAACAGAAACTGTGCCATTGAATCAAATGAGACCAACCAAATTATATTAACGATAAAAAATCAGCCAACACACCGGATGAACACATTTGAGTATACAATAGAAAGATCAGACACATTAAGGAACATTAAGGAAGAATTATGGAACATTTCCATAAGAGAATGAAGAATGGAAATTTCCATGGAGAGAACCCTAGGCTGGGGAATTATTCACTATTCCACGGTGCACAAGCTAATGCACCGTGCAAATCAAACACAATAATATTTTGTTAAAAATAAATTCTGCCTAACTAACCTGCTCATATTTTTTGATAATGATAAAAACTATCCAAAGAACTTCCAATAAAAGTAACATACAGGGACATCTCCAACGTTTTTAATAAGGCACCACATGAAAGATTGGCAAATAAATTACAAGCACACGGTATAATTACTATAATACTAGTATGGATAAAACAATATTTAAAAGAAAAAAGCAGTGTCGTTCTAAATGAAAATGAATCTGAAAAAATGGTGCGCGGGATACTACAATACTTCTAAGGCCAACCTCCTTTTTGTCATATACGTCAATGAAATATGTGAGGATATTACAAGCCACATCATCAAATTTGCTGATAACACTAAGATATATGGTAAAATAGGAAGCAAAAACGATATAGAGGCCTTACACACGAAGAAATCTATATGAAATCCACAAATGGTCAGATGAATGGCAAATGCTTTTTGATATTGAAAAATGCAAGACTGTATTATGCACTACGCCTACAGTACATGGAAATGCATGTACTGTAGGCGTAGGGCATAACACTGCACATCACAACATCTGCCCGAAACACTGCGCGTACTAGTGGCTTTACAAGAATGTAATTACTATGCTATGTATCCTCACAATCCCAATGTACCTTCTTGTATATATATATATAAATAAATAAATGAATAAAACTATCATATCAAGAGCAGTATGATACTACCTTACACAGCCATACATGTTGGTAGGGTAGATAATGACAGACTAACATGTGTTGTACTCCCACAAGGGGACATGATGAAACTGAGTACCCAAATAAGCTCCATTTCCTCACTGAGTACAAAGTGGGCATTCAACAAAAGTCGCTGGTGGGTCCCTATTTGGACTATTGTATCCAAGCATAGAGACCTCACCTTCAAGAGGACATATTTGCTTTGGATGAAGTTCATCAGAGTGACAAATATTGTCCCAGTACTAAGACAGTTCTCACACCAGGATTGGGCGAGGGCCACAGGACTAGCAACACTGCAAACCAGACATGACAGGGCTGATCTCATCGACACCTTCAAAATACTGAACATATCGGTGGATATTAATCCAGACACGTTTCTTAAAAGGTCACATGCGACGCATACAAGGGACAACATCTGAACACTAAACAAGCCACAATGTAGTACAGAAAACAGATGTTTTTCTCCCAAAAGGTTATAAACATATGGAACTGCCTGTCCGTCGAAGCCGTAAATGCCAAGTTCAGAATTCAGTTACAGTAAAAATCTTCAGGAGACAAAAGGGGGAGATCCTGTGACAAGCCGCCGACTTCTTGTTTCAATCTAGTCCATAAGAAAGATACTGATCTTCAGGTTGAAATTCAAGTAATGAAATAATACGTAACGTAAAATAATTTTAGTTCAGTTATTCCATGAACTGGTCACGTTTTCTTTCAGTTTATTCATAATTTTCTTTGTACGGTATTATCTATTTTTGCAGGGCAAACTTATCTACATTGTGATTTTTGGTTAACGTTTAGGAAATTGACTGAGAATTAGACCTCTTTGACTTGTTCATTAATATAGTGTACTGGAATTACGCGTCATAAATAGTTTTTTAATCGGAATGTCAGTGGCTTTGTCAGGATTTCCAATTAATTATTGAAATCCGTAATAACATAACCCTTCACATTTTTTTGGAACATTAAAAACATTCATGAAATACAAATTACGAGTTTTCAGTAATGTTACGTGGGAAGGCAATTAATAGGGAATTAATAAATAGATTATAAGTTCTTCATATAGACTTAACATATCCCCCACCCATTAGTTGGTGTGCTAGGGTTTCAGTGGCTTTTAATGGGATATTCAAAGTAGGTAGAAATATGGCAGTTTCATGCCTTGGTGTATGGAGAAGCAGAGATGCAAGCAGACAGGCAAACTGATTTGCAGACGACAATCAGGCAGATATGTAACCAGGCAGACATGTAACCAGGCAGACATGTAACCAGGCAGACATGTAACCAGGCAGACATGTAACTTGGCAGACATGTAACCAAGCAGACATGTAACCAGGCAGACATGAAACCAGGCAGACATGTAACCAGGCAGACATGTAACCAGACAAACATGTAACCAGGCAGACATGAAACCAGGCAGACATGTAACTTGGCAGACATGTAACCAAGCAGACATGTAACCAGGCAGACATGAAACCAGGCAGACATGTAACTTGGCAGACATGTAACCAAGCAGACATGTAACCAGGCAAACATGTAACTTGGCAGACATGTAACCAAGCAGACATGTAACCAGGCAGACATGTAACCAGGCAGACATGTAACCAGGCAGACGGACACGCACGTAGATAAGCCCTGAAGCAGGCAAGCAAGCAAGCAGTTCGTGGCTTCCTTCGTCACATTGCTTAGGTTTCACCTTAATCTTGACCGTGTGCCTACAAGAGGCCTAAGTACGACACAGCTAACATACCACTGTTGACGAAGGGCCTCGGAGCCTGAAAATCATATCAGCTACACAGCTTGTGTAACAAAAACATATATATCCTTATTTTGCAGATAACAGACACTTTATTAACGAATGAACGTCGTCAATTTAGACAAGACATAAAGTAATCCTACCATTAACTAAGAGATGCACCGTGAATAACCAATATTAAACTTACTGACCTTGGGGTACTGAAACACGGACCAGCACAACTATGAAGAGTTTCAAGGTTGCGAGCCTGGAGACGTCATTACCTTAAGCTGGTTTCCTGTTGACAGACAAAAGATACCAAGTGCATAACCTCAGTTCTTAGTGGCCAGATGGGAGATATCATCTTACAACATAAACAGCAGGCAGCCGGATGGAAGATAATACCTGCATCCCAAACATCATACAGCCAGATAGGAGATATCACCTTATAACTCACAGTGTGCACTCAAATGTGAGATGCAATTACCTGGGAGAACAGGATTTCTGCTGAGTGACC
This sequence comes from Procambarus clarkii, assembly GCF_040958095.1. Lineage (NCBI taxonomy): Eukaryota > Metazoa > Arthropoda > Malacostraca > Decapoda > Cambaridae > Procambarus > Procambarus clarkii. The sequence goes on from NC_091232.1 coordinate 11,739,250, forward strand.
GTCAGAGAACCTGTAACTGGTTAATGACTTACCACTCACTAGTAAACACACATGGCACTGTAACTGTTCCATCTTGGCTCTCGACGCAAAATGATTGGCAGCATTAGTGTACATGCTTGTGTTAAGGAGCCAGGAAGCCTGGTCGACGACCGGGCCGCGGGGACGCTAAGCCCCGGAAGCACCTCAAGGTAACCTCAAAGTAACATGTGATTAGTGCAATCTGTACACACGCCGCTGGACCTCAGGACTGTTGCTCTGATCCCCCGTGAGATGAGGAGATGGAGAGAACACTGTTCCGTCCATACGACTACGGCTCAGTCTCTGTTTTAGACGATGACGTCGGCATGGGTGTCTGTGTTAGTGCTCGCTTCTACTACGCATCCGCTCTCTCTCTCTCTCTCTGTCTCTCTCTCTCTCTCTCTCTCTCTCTCTCTCTCTCTCTCTCTCTCTCTCTCTCTCTCTCTCTCTCTCTCTCTCTCTCTCTCTCGCCGTCTCTCTCGCTGTCTCTCTCGCCGTCTCTCTCGCTGTCTCGCCGTCTCTCTCGCTGTCTCTCTCTCTCTCTCTCTCTGTCTCTCGCCGTCTCTCTCTCTCGCTCTCTCTCTCTCTCTCTCTCTCTCTCTCTCTCTCTCTCTCTCTCTCTGTCTCTCTCTCGCTGTCTCTCTCTCTGTCTCTCTCTCTGTCTCTCGCCGTCTCTCTCTCTCGCTCTCTCTCTCTCTCTCTCTCTCTCTCTCTCTCTCTCTCTCTCTCTCTCTCTCTCTCTCTCTCTCTCTCTCTCTCTCTCTCTCTCTCTGTCTCTCTCTCTGTCTCTCGCTGTCTCTCTCTCGCTGTCTCTCTCTCTCTCGCTGTCTCTCGCTGTCTCTCTCTCTCTCTCTCTCTCTCTCTCTCTCTCTCTCTCTCTCTCTCTCTCTCTCTCTCTCTCTCTCTCTCTCTCTCTCTCTCTCTCTCCTTCAGTTTCTCTACTACGCATTTATGCTTCACAATCGACTAGAGAATGGTCCAGGACGGACCGAAACGTCGTCGTCCCTTCACTATCTAGTGTGTGGTTCATCTACTGCTATGATTCCACTATCCTTTCCGCGAGTTCATTTCTCTTCCTCACTTCCCTTCACCGATTGTGTGTCGCAGTCTCGTTTTCTTCGATCCCAATCTATTGTATTATCCCGTTGGCCTCTTCCATAATCCCTCCGTCTTACTTTCAACAGTTACCCTTCATCCCCCACACCTATCGTTCTTACTTTATTAACAATCCTCACCTTTATCACTTTCCTCCCTCCCCATACTTGTCACTGGTCAATGACGGCCCCGTATTATATATATATATATATATATATATATATATATATATATATATATATATATATATATATATATATATATATATATATATAAAGTACTTGTATACCACGCTGCTCATTTGTGTTCACCGTGAGAATACCTAAACGATGTTGAAAGCTAACTTAGCAGAGGCGAGACACTGTGGGTCTCTTCGCCTGGTGTGTTGTGAGCGAAAGTATGTGGTGCGTCCAAAAAGGGGTACGAACAATAATGAATTCTGTTGATAAAACAGATTTAGTTGAAAGTCTACGGAACTGGTCGCACACATTTGCGTTACTGCCTTCTTGCTGCTCAAAATGTAATATTTAGCGAAGTATTTTGCCTCAATGCATTACGCGGCTCGTATATTTCCTTTTCATATATTAGTTTACGCAAGTTGTATGCCTGTTTCCTTAAAATATTGTGAAAAATTAATTGGCAACCTTAAATCAACGGCCATATTGATTCCTTAGTTGCTGTGGCGGCCGCACGAGGTCGCTAGTGGCGGTGTGTGATGCAACCTAGTGTATTGATCCTGGGCTCATAGGGTCGACAGCTCCTATCCTTACCCACGCGATGCCTCGCAATGTTCGCCTTTATGGATACAGTTTCGAGGCGATCGAGGGTTGTCGAGTGTCAATAAAGCCGGCGTGGCGGAGGTGGTGTGAGAGGAGAGTCGACCGTGTGGCTGGTGCAGGTGTGACAGCAGCAGCACCCAGGCTCAACTGCAGGTGTTGAGACGTCACGGGGCCATGTGCCTCGCGGACTTGTCCTAACGCTGTGGTCCACGGCTGCCAGGGACAACAACCCGGCCTCCCTGACGCCCTCCGGACCTCTGAAGGAACCTCCAGTCTCTCGTCTATAAAACCTAGTGCCAACCCCTTTTTTTATGTTATTGTGATAGTGAGTGCGATAGGTGCGGTGTGGGGGACAGGTAGTGCCAGGAGTGCCGACCCGCGTGGCACTGCCAGGTGAAGGGTCGAACCTAAAGAGGAACAGCAGACAAGGTGTCTTGTCAGCAAGTGAAAACAGTGAAGCGAGGCGTAGAGGGAGGTACGGTAATCCTGGAAGATAAAGCGAGAGACAGAAAAAAAAGACAAGACAAAATGCATTTGAAAAGATGCATTTGAAAAGATAATTTTTGAGCATGTGTGTGTGTGTGTGATCCCGTCAACACAACCCTTCCGGAACAACTTTGTCTTGTGTTGATACATTACCTCAGAGCGGCTTTATGCTCACTATTATTGACTCTGCTTCCCTCAGAGCGGCTTTATGCTCACCATTATTGACTCTGCTTCCCTCAGAGCGGCTTTATGCTCACCATTATTGACTCTGCTTCCCTCAGAGCGGCTTTATGCTCACCATTATTGACTCTGCTTCCCTCAGAGCGGCTTTATGCTCACTATTATTGACTCTGCTTTCCTCAGAGCGGCTTTATGCTCACCATTACTGACTCTGCTTCCCTCAGAGCGGCTTTATGCTCACCATTACTGACTCTGCTTCCCTCAGAGCGGCTTTATGCTCACCATTATTGACTCTGCTTCCCTCAGAGCGGCTTTATGCTCACCATTATTGACTCTGCTTCCCTCAGAGCGGCTTTATGCTCACCATTATTGACTCTGCTTCCCTCAGAGCGGCTTTATGCTCACCATTATTGACTCTGCTTCCCTCAGAGCGGCTTTATGCTCACCATTATTGACTCTGCTTCCCTCAGAGCGGCTTTATGCTCACCATTATTGACTCTGCTTCTCTCAGAGCGGCTTTATGCTCACCATTATTGACTCTGCTTCCCTCAGAGCGGCTTTATGCTCACCATTATTGACTCTGCTTCCCTCAGAGCGGCTTTATGCTCACCATTATTGACTCTGCTTCCCTCAGAGCGGCTTTATGCTCACCATTATTGACTCTGCTTCCCTCAGAGCGGCTTTATGCTCACCATTATTGACTCTGCTTCCCTCAGAGCGGCTTTATGCTCACCATTATTGACTCTGCTTCCCTCAGAGCGGCTTTATGCTCACCATTATTGACTCTGCTTCCCTCAGAGCGGCTTTATGCTCACCATTATTGACTCTGCTTCCCTCAGAGCGGCTTTATGCTCACCATTATTGACTCTGCTTCCCTCAGAGCGGCTTTATGCTCACCATTATTGACTCTGTTTCCCTCAGAGCGGCTTTATGCTCACCATTATTGACTCTGCTTCCCTCAGAGCGGCTTTATGCTCACCATTATTGACTCTGCTTCCCTCAGAGCGGCTTTATGCTCACCATTATTGACTCTGCTTCCCTCAGAGCGGCTTTATGCTCACCATTATTGACTCTGCTTCCCTCAGAGCGGCTTTATGCTCACCATTATTGACTCTGCTTCCCTCAGAGCGGCTTTATGCTCACCATTATTGACTCTGCTTCCCTCAGAGCGGCTTTATGCTCACCATTATTGACTCTGCTTCCCTCAGAGCGGCTTTATGCTCACCATTATTGACTCTGCTTCCCTCAGAGCGGCTTTATGCTCACCATTATTGACTCTGCTTCCCTCAGAGCGGCTTTATGCTCACCATTATTGACTCTGCTTCCCCCCAACCTAGAAAACGACACTGATGTGTTACTTACATGGACTATATTAACCGTTGTCATGTTTTAGCCTGGTTACTGCTTTGTTTCTTTAGGCGTTGTTGACGTAATAACCATTGTGCAGTGTTGGGGGGAGCAACAGAAACGATTAGGAAGCGAAACCTGTCACGATGCTTTAATTGACGCTTTCGTTCGTTGTGTTGACATCTGGTTGATTCCTTCTACTGACATTCCCATCATTTCTCTCGTTGACGTCCTTAATTCACATTGTTGACGTCTTAATTTCTTCTGTCGATGTCATAATTCCTTCCGTTGACGGTTCCTTAACTCCTCCCGTTGAAGTGTCTAGAATTCTTCGGGTCACTAGGTTACTAGCCAAGGAGGTCATGGGGTCACCCACAGTGTCTAGGAGGTCGCCTTACTCCACAAAGTATTGACCTCGGCTATTTTGATCTGAAAGATACGTGGCATTCAAGCTGTCGTTGTATGTGAACAAAAAAATGCCCCGTTGACGGAAAATTCGACAATATTTATGAAATGTCAAGAAAATTTGTAAAGTATCCAGAAATAAACAATTCATTTGATACATTTATATAACAACCACTATATTAATGGAAACTAAAAATATAATATGGAATGAGTACACATATTATTATAAACTATAATATTCACGAGCTGTGTTTAAGCCAGAGGTCTTCCTCCTTCCCTCTCTGACCCTCGATTGTCATGGGGTTTCCCCTTGTGAGTAGTGCTAGAGTACAGTAACGTGAAGTGACTCTCTCTCTCTCTCTCTCTCTCTCTCTCTCTCTCTCTCTCTCTCTCTCTCTCTCTCTCTCTCTCTCTCTCTCTCTCTCTCTCTCTTATGGAGGGAAGACAGAGAGGGGGGCAGGAGAGAGGACTCTTGGCTCTCAGGTCCGCTAGACGGATGTAAAACGAATCCAAGTGTTGTTTGGACGATCTCCATGGGGTTACCGGCGAGACCGTCTGATTAAACTGACACTTGTGAGGAACGTGTAGTATTCTGGCCATGCGGACACATGCTAATTTTCATATTTCGTAAAACACACATTTTAAGTGTGTATTTCGACGTTTCAGCCCAGTTCGAAGCTGTTTTATGCGTACTTGTAGTTGTATTACATTTACATTTTTTTAAATTTTGCCCCGAGGGGCGAGTTTATTGGGCAGCGCCACTCATCTTGTGAGTGGACACACCGCCATAGTGACAGTATTGGGCAGCGCCACTCATCTTGTGAGTGGACACACCGCCATAGTGACAGTATTGGGCAGCGCCACTCATCTTGTGAGTGGACACACCGCCATAGCAGCATGTACAACACTTCTCAATAAGAAGAGAACCCGCTGGGTTGTTCATCCTGTCACTTGCACCCAGACACAGCTGGGACTTGCTTAACTGTCTCAAGTGAACAGCTCTTCACGTAATCAGTTACCTTGATGTTTTCTGGTTAAACTAAAATTAATGCAGCCCCCCTGGCTCAAAACTTGGACCAGATGTTTCGTTAATCCAGCAGCGGGTGTTCATGGATAACATCCATTCTTGCTGCGACCGTGGCATGGACGAACACAGCATGATAGTGCGTTGCTCTAATAACGCTCTCAGAGGTCTTCTTGTTAGTAAGCTGTCCCTAACGCTCACCCAGTGATGTGTCACGTCCTCTGCACGAAGATATTAGAAAGAGGGCATAGATGTATAAACCTCTGGATACTGTTTTGTGTCGACATAGCCTGTATCTAAATAGTTTATGCTGACGTTGCCTGTACGTACATAGTCTGTACTGTACTTGATATGGTCTCTACTGACATATTGCCGAGTAAAATCTGACTTTTTCAATACGTACCAAACGAGATGTCGTAAACTATGCTTTAAAAAAAGGGGAAAAATAAAGGATAAGACATAGAGATGCTGTAACGGCTGGGATAACACGAAGCTGAAGTAGTCGAGTTGGCCACTAAATACAACAGTTTGAGACCAGAGGATAATGTATAACTTCAGGGAGAGGCGAGGCTCTCTCTCTCTTCCTGCAAGTTGATCTTTCTCCTACGTAACTTATTGGATTTACTGTCGAGCGTCGTGGGAAGGATGGCCCTTAGTGGCCACTTCTCGTGACAAGGTCAAGGCCAGGTAAAAGGTTTTTTTATTCATGATCTTTCGTGACTGACTTTACTATGGTCAGAGACCCGGAAAGATTGCTTTAAATAAAATTGTACTTCTTATTTCCTGAATATTTCTGGTCCTGAAACTGGTGGAACAAAATGGCAGCACACCTGCCGGCAATACTCTCGAAAGTGTCATTTGGTGTCTTATATCGTTGAATTGTTTTGATTGCTGAAGCAGGTCAAGGGTCAAGGACAGTGTCACAATTTGAGGGTCAAGATCAGCTCCACAGGGGCTAATGACAGGTAAAATGGGCTAGTAATTTTCCAGGTAGAGTTGGCTAGTAACTTCCCAGCTAAATTGGGTTAGGAAGTTACCAGGTAGAGGGAGAACTATGCAGCTCATCATCCGAGGAAAAATCTCGGCTTTCTGAAGAATTCCAATAAACGTCAGAACCAACATTCTACACGAGAAGGTGGATTTGTCCACTGAAGAGCACTTTTCCTTTATTTGTTTTCCCTTTGAGGATGACTTCGTAATGTATTGAATTAGTGTGACTATTATTGAGTCTTCGACCTCACTTTGAACTGCCACTAGGAATCCCTCGTTCGTGACTTTTAACTCTCGTTAATCTCCCGATGTCGTGTTATCTCTTACTGTCTCACGCAGGATACAGCAGGTGGCCTGAGGCACGTCCTCACGACGCCTGAGGCACGTCCTCACGACGCCTGAGGCACGTCCTCACGACGCCTGAGGCACGTCCTCACGACGCCTGAGGCACGTCCTCACGACGCCTGAGGCACGTCCTCACGACGCCTGAGGCACGTCCTCACGACGCCTGAGGCGTAAAGAAACGTCGTAGATTTTCTGAAAAAACGCACAGAACTTGTGAGCAGTTTTAAACATGTGTTGCAGGTGTTGTGTCACCGACGCCTGTTTGTGCAGTGTAACACTGTGGAATCTAGTTGACACTTGAGGGATGAACTATTCTCGTTGGTGTCATATGGAGCTGTAACTGCTGAATGACACTAGGAATAAATGGCGCAGGTGTCATGTTGTGAAGTGAAACGTCACTGACTAAATCGTAATGATGACTTACAGAACTACTGTGTATGTGACACTATGAACAGAGTAAATAGTTCTGGTGTCATACAAAAGTAGTAACTGTGTGTGTGTGTCACAGAACGAACTAAATAGATCCAATGCATTAAATGAACATTAATATATTGTGGTACCATCAGTTAAACAAATCCTACGCTACGTGGTGTATAAATGGTCGACATAAAGTGATCCTACAGTGTTGGCTTAAAGATCCTACAGTGTCGCGTGCTGCTGACCTGTCCGCGGCCATCTTGGGAGACCCGGAAGGCGGTCAGACCTCAGTGTAACCTCCACGGTGGCGCTGTGATCTCTTCCCTCGCTCCGGTGTCGCGCGGAGCCTCTTGTGCTCGGCACCTGCACAAAATATATTTTGAAAAACTGACAAAATATATTTTCCACTGTGTTTAGAATTTAATAAGTTGTCTGTCTCGAATGAATTAGCGAACTTTATTTGGAAGAATAAGCTTTTGCCTCTGCCCGAGGCCCCGAAACGACGAGACGTCTACCCATAACTGAAGCCCCGAAACGAGGAGACGTCTGCCCATAACCGAAGCCCGAAACGAGGAGACGTCTACCCATAACCGAAGCCCCGAAACGAGGAGACGTCTACCCATAACCGAAGCCCCGAAACGAGGAGACGTCTACCCATAACCGAAGCCCCGAAACGAGGAGACGTCTACCCATAACTGAAGCCCCGAAACGAAGAAATTTCTACCCATAAACGAAGCCCCGAAACGAATAAACGACCGGTCTGACCGAAGCCCGAAAACGAAGAGGAGACGTCTGCGTATAACTAAACCTTCGACGTGAAATATTATTAGCCTGAGGCACCTGTGGGAACACAAGTCGCTCTAACCTGACTTCAACCCTCGTATGCTTTGTGGACAGTTGATGACCAGTATGACCCTGAAACTTCCACTCCAATCTTTTGATGAATATCTGTGGGTGTCTAACAGATATTTAATGGTGTCCAACAGATATTTTTGACTCCACAACTGAGTGCCAAGAGTAGTACGGTGCTGTTGTCTCCAAAAGCTAGAATCCATTTACAATGTCTCAGGATTCGGGTAAGATTGTAACGTATTTTGTTATTTGTTATGTTCTTTAAGTATAGCGTTTTGAGCGGCGATTTATTGAAGTTATTATGTATTATGAAGTGAATGTGGTGTGTTTATCTTAGGGAATGTCACTGTTCTTCCTACTGTGTGTTGAGAGTCAGCTTTAAGCGTGAAGCCGACCCCCATCAGGGCTTTATTGGTACTTACACGTCCATGTTATGAGTTGTCTACGGTGGGTGTGTATATATTGGACGTGTTCTGGAAAAAAATGGCACTAAATTACCAAACCAGTTACAGGTCCTGGCTTGAAATACCAATATTAGAATCATGCCCCATCTTCCTTTGAACTACCACCACTTTCACCATTACCAGTATCACCACTAACATCACTGCCACTACAGCTGATGCTACCACCACCACCACCACCACGAACACTACAATAACCTGGTATATACCAGACATAAACAACCGAAGACAAACATAAACAACGTCCTGAAGATATAAATACCACAGCCCCCTCCCACCAACCTCCGACCATAAGCGGCTTGTAAGAATGATGGCCAATATCAGAGACTGATTGCCCAAGTCTCCCAGGACAGCCATTGTCTCCATCCACCTGAAATTTCGACCTAAACCCCCTTCCCCTCTGCCGAGGCCGGAAGGCGTATACGTAGAATTATATAACAGCGACAGGCATCCATTTCTGGCCCGACTTTGGCAAGATTCCAGAGCCGCCACCAGATTCCAGGTTTCCAAGAATGCTGCTGGAAATGGATGAGCTGGAACGGGTCAAGGAGCTCTCTCTTCCATCAGTGAAGCCTTTGGGAAGTGTGGTGGTCAAGTCGAGGATAAGCTTCTGGCCTCTAAGATCGACACTTAGGCCTTTAAGTAATGCTTGGCTGGATTGTTATGGATTTTTCCATCTTTTTTTTATAAATGAGAGTATTCGTCATAATCAAAATATCTTCGGGTAAAAGCCAATATACATTTGTTAAAAAGGTTGGGCAAAGGGCTGTCTTTACAAGTGCGAGTATGGTAATTATATTAATTAATTTCATTGCTGGTTTAAATTTTCGTGATGATCAAGCGTGCGTGCACACACACACACACACACACACACACACACACACACACACACACACACACACACACACACAATGGGTTATATTTTTTAACAATAAGTTACATATATTAACTTATGGTGACGTCAGCGGAGATACCTGCCTATGTATTTATCGAACTTGTTTATTTTTAGCCTTGTTATGCCTTTGGATTTGTCTTTAGAAATATATGCACCGATTTTTTTTTAGTAAAAGATTTCCATTTTATCTTTATATTGCGAGTTTTGAATTTGTGTCACAACGGTGTGTGTGTGTGTGTGTGTGTGTGTGTGTGTGTGTGTGTGTGTGTGTGTGTGTGTGTGTGTGTGTGTGTGTGTGTGTGCGTGTGTAGCATGATTGAGTGCGTGTATAGGATGATTGTGATTGAAGGTGATCCATTAAGCTATGCTAATTTATATATGATTGTGATATGTGTGGACCTGCAGTAAAATGTTTCCTTCTTGTGCTTGCAGGATACGAGAACGCTGACTGGGGCGTGAGCTTCCCGGCGCTGAAGGAGGAGGAGGCGGAGGCCCTCAGTCCGGAGCAGGCAGAAGGGGCGTTGGCATACTTCGGTGAGTACCCATTGTTTGCCCAGATGTGTCTTGTTGACGTCTCTCATTGTCTCCCAGTGGTCGTGTCCACCCATCTTGGACTGGTCGTGTCCACCCATCCTCTTGGACTGGTCGGTAGAGCGACCACCGTGCAGGCGTCGGGGTCTGATCCCTGATAGTTCAAGTGGTTTGGTTCCATTTGATCACTTTCTCCACGTCGTCCCAGCTCCCGACTGAATGACCATCATTCCTCAACTCCCGACATCATTCCAGCTTCTTGCCTTCCTGTTCATGCCCCGGGAGATGAGGTGATATGATGTGAAGACAATGGCAATTAGAAGACAATTAAATTTTTTAAGGAGTGACAAATCAAGAGGAATAATAATAATAATAACAATAATAATAATAATAATAATGAACCCTTTTTATTGTTATTGTTTAATTTTCATTTTAATTCATTCAGTAATTGGAATTTTTGTGTTCTTGATGAATTGTCTCATTAATCATACACCCAGCTCCTGTGTGTATATACGCCTAGCACCTCGGTGTATTATACACCCAGCTCCTTAGCGTGTATATACCCAGCTCTTTGGAGTATACACAGTCAGTTTACTTCTGGACTATGTTCATGTCCAAAGCATACTTGCTGGTTGGGCAGTAAGGTATTGTGGTGGTCTGGGTAACCCCCAGAGGTTGATAGGCCTACAACCAAACATAAACAAATATTCCAAGATTCTGTATAATATTTTTCCGTTGGGAATATCCGTCGAGGCAACTATAGGATGACGTTACCACTTTGCTTATTTCTGAGTCTCATATCTTGTATAAAACATATTGTTTTAACTACATTAACTACATATTACAAGTGTAGTTGTATGCCCTACATACTGTTTTCTATATCGAGCCTTACTATTTTGTTGTCTGTTCTCCAGTCTTTATGCATTCAATGTGTGACAGGAAATTGTCTTTCCACGTATGCGTTCTAGGGATTCCAGTTGTGTTAGGTTGTGAGTCGTGAGTTCCGGGTTCGAATCCCAGGCGGGACAGATATGATTGGGAACATTTCTTGTCACTTAATTTATCTGTTCACCTGGCTGTCGACTCTGCGAGGGACTTCGATATAAGCTTAACGTACGCGTGTGTGTGTGTGTGTGTGGGTACCCAGTGTGTACCCACACACTGGGTATCTGTTCCCCGACACAATGAACTACGTTTTCGAATTAGAAGAGTCTGCGCTCAGAACTTTCCTCTTCCCACTTGGCTCAGCTGATGGCGTGGTTCAGTCTCTCGCCGCTAGATGGCAGATCTGATGCTAACTTGTGAATATTACACAACTCTGTGCTTAACACACACCACACAAATTGCTCACACTATACATACAGCGAGACTATACACTAGTAGACATTGCAAATCAATGCAAGATTGATATACACGTGCTTGTATGATGTATGATATACTGCATGTTGGAGTCCAGGAATCATCGCGCACATGGCAAGCAGATATCTCCCTCCCTCCTCCTCCTCCCCCTCCCTGTCCCCAACAAAACGATCGCCATGTATATTATTCTCTTTAACTCAGTAGCGCGCGAGCTTGATACCAGTGTCGTATGTGTCTCGCGCAGTGGTGGTGGTGTGTCGCGTGTGATGCGCGAGTTATCTGACCGCGAGCCTCCGCATTTGTCTGTCGCGGTGCTTCGACAGCCTAAAAAGATACAGGGGGATGAATACTCAAATATCGACTGCGTGGAGGAATGCTTTTGAAAGTTGAATCGTGTGAATGCTGTGAAGAGGTTGTTTAAATGTGTGAGGCTAACTTAGAAGTGATCCTTTCTTCTGGTGAGTAATTAATTAATGTCTTAATTAATTGTCTCTTGATTCATGAATACATAAAAATACATACCCCCAAAAATTAACTTTGTCCCTATGTGATTTTTGTTAAATATTATTGGGCGTGGTCAAATTTCTATGTTGGACTGGTCAATTTTTAATATTTTTTGTTCTTATTTTGAGCCGATTCATGTATATAATTATATTAAAATTTATTATGTTTGGTTCGTAACAGCTGCTTGGTTTAGCGTGGTACGTAATGGTAGAACAAGACTTTTATTTTAAGGTTAGGCCTGGGGGTTTAGGCCTATGCATTGGTGTATAATGGAAAGTTTGTATTAAATTATATTTGGTAAAGACTCTATTCCCTGATAGTTATTGTAAAGACTAGGAAAAAAAGGTATATTTTATGACTTAATCGCGATCGAGTGCCAGTGATTCAGTTAATTTGAGTGTGAATGTGTGTGTGTGTGTGTGTGTGTGTGTGTGTGTGTGTGTGTGTGTGTGTGCGCTATAGACAGTATAAATCCCATCATTGATACTTCAAGTAAGAGTTGCATAAATAGCACAAAAAACCTGATTGGTTATTAACGGTGAAAGTGAGAGTGAGTGAAGCAGGAAGACTGCTGGCCTGGAGCACGAGATATTCTGGAAACTTACGATTTTTTATGAAAGGACCGATACAGGCGGGCCATCCTCGGGTAGATTATAGTGAATGGGTTTTGAGTGCTTGGAACCATGTACTCACTTATTTGTACTCACCTATTTGTGCTTTGTCTTTGGTCCCGCCTCTCAACTGTCAATCAACTGGTGTACAGATTCCTGAGCCTACTGGGCTCTATCATATCTACATTTGAAACTGTGTATCGAGTCAGCCTCCACCACATCACTTCCTAGTGCATTCCATTTACTAACTACTCTGACACTGAAAAAAATCTTTCTAATGTCTCTGTGGCTCATTTGGGTACTCAGTTTCCACCAGTGTCCCCTTGTGCTTGTGCCGCTTGTGTTAAATAGCCTCTTTTTATCTACCCTATCAATTCCCTTGAGAATCTTGAATGTGGTGATCATGCTCTCCCTAACTCTTCTGTCTTCCAGCGAAGTGAGGTTTAATTCCCGTAGTCTCTCCTCGTAGCTCATACCTCTCAGCTCGGGTACCAGTCTGGTGGCAAACCTTTGAACCTTTTCCAGTTTAGTCTTATCCTTGACTAGATATGGACTCCATGCTGGGGCTGCATACTCCAGGATTGGCCTGACATATGTGGTATACAAAGTTCTGAATGATTCCTTACACAAGTTTCTGAAAGCCGTTCTTATGTTGGCCAGCCTGGCATATGCCGCTGATGTTATCCTCTTGATATGGGCAGCAGGGAACAGGTCTGGCGTGATGTCAACCCCCAAGTCCTTTTCTCTCTCTCAGACTCATGAAGAATGTGTGTGTGTGTGTGTGTGTGTGTGTGTGTGTGTGTGTGTGTGTGTGTGTGTGTGTGTGTGTGTGTGTGTGTGTGTATTCTTCTTCAAATAGGTGAAACACATACAGTATAGTACGAATGTCCATTAACATAAAACATACACATCCATTTGCATAATATATACATATTCATAAACATAGTATGCATAGATAAACGCATACTATATTGTATTCATATATACTAAACATACACTCACTCCACATATTCTCATGTGCTATTTACATGTACAAAACTTTGTCCCTAAATGCTGATCTTGATCCGAAACTCTTCCATAATAGGTGTTATAGAACCCATGAGCACCACACCAGAATATCTATATAAATATATCTTTGATATCCCCCAAGTCGGACTAAATCTGTTTAAACACTCCATGCAAATAAAACAGGCCCAGTCTTTGGAACTCACTCCCCGACGAATTAAAAAATTGTCCAACCCATCCCCCCTTTTAAAAGTAAAATAAAAAAGTACCTAATTTTATCCTCAAAGTTTCCTATCTTGTGTGTCAAACTCACACTGTACTACCCACTTCCCCTAATATTAGTACTTAAGACATATTCTTACCAGTGGAATCACCTTTGTCAACTTATGTTGTAGTTATCTGTTGATATAGGAACCTTGCTACAATGTACCTTTTCATCTTACCTGATATGTTAGGTTGATGACCTGCCCGAAACACTATGCGTGTTAGTGGCTTTACAAGAATGTACAAATACCAAGCTTATGTAATCTCACCAACCCATTGTACTTTCTTGTGTATAAATTATTATTATTATTGTTATTATAAACACACTCTTTTAGGTTACATGTAGGTTCTCTATTACAGAAACACGACCACAACAAACCAATCAATCCAATATCAATTCCTGCTGTTCCTAACCATCTTATGGCTAAAACAAAGACTTTAGAATACACTCAGTATCACACAGGGTCTCTGAAGCTGCTCCCAGCACGGGGTGGAGGGGGGGGGGGGTAGGCATGGGGCTATTGCATGCTTGCTGACCTATGCTTGCTGACCTATTGCATGGGGTCAACCTGATTCCTCACTAGTTCTATAAATATTTAATTTCTGGCAGATTCCAAGTGAAATTTTATGGGTCTAATTATCTTTTTGGTTACGACCACACATGTACGTACGCGCGCGTGCGCACACACAGACGCGCACTGTGTACTCACCTAATTGTTCTCTATTAAAACATAGATAGAATTCTCTATCTCTCTAGTTGTACTCACCTAATTGTGAGTGTGTGTGTGTGTGTGTGTGTGTGTGTGTGTGTGTGTGTGTGTTTTTTCCACACCACAAAACAATCACAGCGTCACAGACACGTGACGTCATGACATGATCAATAGGAGAGGCAGGCGTGGGATGGCTCAGCCCACAGTTAAAGACATATGGCTCTCCCACATTAACTCCTGGCTCTCCCACGGTAACTACAAGTATTTAATTAAGTCTTGTGTCAAGAAAAGTGTACAACACTGAGCCTTTGTATACTTAGGCCTATATGCATTTCTCATGATATAGTGAAATTCAGTTTCACTTTAGACCTCTCTAAGTTGTGTAATTTCCTGTCCGGATTTCCAATCTTTTCCTTATTTTGGTAAATTTCTCCTTCAATTTCCTAACATAGTTGTACACAGTGATGTAGTGGTTACTGGCTCCTCTTCGGTCTTCATAATCGTTGTTACAACTTGTAATAAAGTTGTTGCATCTTGTTATGACGTTTTTATGACGCATTAGAATGTTGTTACAATTTGCTACATTGGTTGTTACAACTTGTTAGGTGTTAAACCTCGTTCGAATGTTGTAACAACGTTATAGTTTCGTTGTGTGTTTGACGGGTTGTTATCCCGTCAAACTAGTAGGGATAACAACCTACTATGTGTTCTATGTGTTCTATGTTCTATATATAGCCTATGTGTTCTTCCCTGTGTGACACTATAGCATGCCGAGCTGGCACCTTAGTGGCCGTCTTCTATGTGTTGAGACCTTCATGTGTTCCACTTGAATGTTCCTGTCTTCTGTGTCTAAAAGTTTTTCCTGCATGTTTGCTCTGTTATCCAGTTAGTTTTGGCCATGAATAAACTCACTTGGTATCTGTAGTTTGCTTATGTGTTGTGCCTAATGCTGCTCTTTCCATAGGCTAATTTCTAGGCTGCTTCTATTTCTTGTCTCATATTTCTGTAAGTCTTTTAAGTGGTTAAGTAATATATATATATATATATATATATATATATATATATATATATATATATATATATATATATATATATATATATATATTATATATATGCAATTGACGATCACAAAACACTGATCATTTTATGCGGAAAATCCACAGAGAAATATGAAATGAGGTGAACGTTTCGGCTTGTTAAAGCCTTTGTCAACACCAGACTCAAAACCTCTCCTATCTCCTATGGCGGCTTCTCTATCTGTGCTACAGTTGTGTTTGGTCTGCTGGTGGTGTGATAATGCTTCTGTTGGAGGGCAGGTTCCGTGTCTTGGTGGCGTGATTTTGGTGGTGGCTTTTACTGTGGGATCACTCTAGATCGATATTGATGGTGCATTGCCTAGTTATGGGACATTTTGCTGGTGTTGATTGGGGGGGGGGGGGTTGTGTTTATGCTTCTAGCGTGCAGGTGGGGGGGGGGAGCGGTGATTCTACTCCGTTGTGCCTCTGGTATAATTTAATGCCACTGAAGATTGTGTTGTTGATGCTTTGGTTAGGATTTTGTGGGATAATGCAGCTTTGATATCTCTGGTTTACTCCCGTTGTTGTATTGTTTTGAATATGGTGTTGTCAGTGGACTGTTATGGTTGACATATCCTGTCTTTATATATAGTGATCGTGTTTCTGTGAAAATAATGGGGTAGAGTCTGTGCTGACACGCTGCTTTTCTGCTGGTTATGCAAGTGAAATTTTCATCACTGGTGTGGTGGTGCTGGTGTTATACCATGTCTTCTCAGGCACAGCTTATGTGCTGGTGTAGCATCTCTAGTGTGGAACACACGGGGAGAGGCAAAACAAAGGGTGTGACATAATGGTGTGGTTGTTGAGTTGCAGCCTTCCTGGTGCCTGTATAATGTGCTTGGACGGTGTCATTAGTGTGTGCTTGTAGCGTGTTGTTGTAGTGATGCTGCGTGTGTCACTCGGGTGCCACGGGGTCACTCGGGTGCCACGGGGTCACTCGGGTGCCACGGGGTCACTCGGGTGCCACGGGGTCACTCGGGTGCCACGGGGTCACTCGGGTGCCACGGGGTAGTGGATGTCTCGGTGATGCTGGCGTGGGGTGATGTCTTTGTGTCGTCTGTGGGGTAATTCGTGCCAGAGCGGAGGTTTCCTCAGTGGGCTGCTGTCATCCGTACTTGACGCGTTATTAATAAGTCCTCTTTCTTAGTTTCTTTGTTCATTGTGTTTGTTTTGCCTACTCTTGGTAATGTAGCTTTGTTTCCAGCATTGCTCTTTAGCTTGTGTATCTTTAATTGAACAAGTTCAACAAGCCATGTTGCAGTGAACAGGAATTATGAGGACGATTTGGAGTCGATTTTTTGTTTTAAATGCAGTAGTTGTCCTAATTTATTTTCCTGTTTTATAAGCTCCCATTTTCTTTAAAATTAATAATTTTTTTTTTTCCTGGCTCTCATTCTACGTTCCTTCGATTTTAAACGTTACATTTTCAGCAAATTATCACCACATTGTATCGTTCAATGTTCGTTTTGGTACGTGGCAGTATTTGTTTGGTGCGACCTCCTTGTTTGATGTCATTGTCTTGAATGACATTGAATCCCCAACATAATTCTTCGTGTGTACTCACCTAGCTGAGCTTGCGGCGGTTGAGCTCTGGCTCTTTGGTCCTGCGTCTCTTGTTGTGTGTGTGTGTGTGTGTGTGTGTGTGTGTGTGTGTGTGTGTGTGTGTGTGTGTGTGTGTGTGTGTGTGGATAGGTAGAATAGGGGGGCCGACGTCTCTTAAAACAGTGTATGGGGTGCAGACTCCTAATTTCCTATGACAGTTCCCCCATACCCACCAGTCGCTCTGCAGAGTTTAATGAGGCTAGCTCCAAGCGTCTTGCTTCAAACCTTAGTCAAACAAACAGAAACATCCCGTTTAATATATACGAGAGAGAGATAGAGATCCTTGGAAAAAAATCACTAATACAGAATTTAAATTAATTAAGAGAGGGCGTACGGAAATGATATTCACGATGCATTTTATCTTGTGAGGATGAACATGACGCAATGTGAAATGCTTCATTGATGAATCCATTTACAGTATATAGTTTTCCCTTGCCTTCTAACTTGTTCTGTGCTGTAAATCATTCATTGTGATTCGCATTGGCATTTCATGTAATAGGTGTCATTTCCCCCCCCCCCCGAGATGTTATGCTAATGGGATGATGTCCTGTGATATGAGAACATAATGTTATTGAATCATCCGTCAGTGTAGGACACAGCGAGGCGGCCGGTGCCACAGTATTTGGTTGTGGAGACAATTTACATGTGTATTTTAGTGACATTATAAATTTGCTTTTAATTTATTAGTCACTGCTGTAGTTAGAACAGGTGTTTGTGGTGCTTTGTATGCATCTGTGTTGAGCCCTTTTTCCCAGATGTTAAGTCGTATTATTGTTAAAGGTTCGCACAGCGTGTTCCGCACATGTGTGCTCTTGTTTCCGGGTGTTTTAGCGTGTTCTCCGTGCGGCCACGCTTATTGTCTGCCCTCAAGTCCTTCCGTCATAACCTCGAGTACATTTGTCACCGTTTGTGTGTCACGTCACCTCGCACTCTGTCGTAAAAAGGTGTGATGCTCTCTACAGTTAATATCAACAGGGACGCCGCCGCCGCCGCACTGTAGATATGAACCCCTATCTCTCTCTCTCGCCTCTGGTATCGCTGTTCATATGAATCACATTCATTTTCCTCTCCTGGCGAAGCCTTATCAGGTGCGATAACAGGTCTGCAACACTGGCCCTACACGTACCAAAAGTGTTTACTGAATCTCGAGACCAAAGAGGAAGGACCTAAATGATCTCTCTCCCAGAGAATTATTTTACCTTGTTACAATGATAGGGAGTCGGTTCCCAGAGAGAGAGAGAGGAAGGAAGGTGTTCCCAGGAACTGTCAATGTCAGAGACGTATTATCAAGCATTTCTATTCAAATCTCCCACATATTCTGCTTCTTTTTAATAAATTACATATTTGAACGTGAGATCGACATTAAAATTGTGGGGAAACATTTAGTTTTGAGGCCACGTTGTTTAAGGGCGGCCTGAGGATGGGTTCAGTCCAAGGATTATGTCGTAATTTACCGGTGATGGAAGCAAATTGTTATTTGCTTAGCTAAACGAACTAGAGGGTTCAGTTCCTGAACCGCTTATGTGCCTCTGTAATCCTTTACACCACCGCCCACGGAATGGGTATGGGGTGCATAATAAAGAAAGAAATTGAAATTGAATTGATGGAAGCAGCAGGTTTAAATTATTAACATTTAGTTTATTCATATCCTTCAGTACTAACAGCAACTCTTATCGCCGGAGTGATACACTTACCAGTTGTGGTTTACTCACTGATTTCTACAGTGATATAATATACAGCTTCCGTCCCTGGATTTGACTAATTATGTTGGAAAAATATTACATCGTCTTAAAAAAAAAAGGAAATTAAAAATGTGTGCTCGTTTCACTGTGACGGGGAAACGGTGTATGGACACACTGTCACAGCCCCGCTCCTGTGCCAGGTAAGTCCACTACGGGCTCACCATAGCCCGTGCTACTTGGAATTTGTTCCGAGTAGCTGAATCTATAACAATAAACAGGTTTATGGTTTATTATATTTATTATTATGTACCCATCCTGAGGATAGTGTGAGGGGGGGGGGGGTGTTGCAGGATACAGTCAACTATTGGGCTCAGCAGCACGACTCCAATGTTGGTTTGGGTTAAGCAGTGTACAGTTGTGATGAACTAGTTAAAGTGTTCATTAAACATGGGAAGTGAAGCTGTATGTGAGCTGGTTATTGGCGAAGCTGTTTCATTCCCGTTGTCGGGGGACAGGTCGCCTGTACTTTTCCAAGCCCCCCCCCCCTCACCTCTCTCCAGGCCCACCACTGACCCTCCCCCAGGATGCAACCCACAACAGTCCCCTAACTCCCGGCCACCTGTTTTAATCCTAGCTGAATAGAGGCATCAAATGAAAGGAACTATATCCTGTCCGGGAATTGAACCCAGGACCATGGGTTGCGAGCCGAGAACGTAGACCACTGTGGTTTAGAAGCGGATGTGTCGTGTATTTACAGAAGTTTGATAACAAAACTTGAACACTTGCTGGTGGCTGACGTTAGTGTTGCAGAATGTGTGTTTAGGAGTACGACGAGTGCTCTTTATGTACTTGTAATTCATAACTGCTGCTGCGATGTCCTCCATACAGGGATAGTGGGATTGACTGGGCTCGCAACACCCCGAGTCATATAGCCGTTGTTACAGACCCTGTACCACCACCACCACCTCTCTCAAAGCCTCGCCACCACACACTCTTTTCCTGTTGCATTCATCCGTCCTGTGCGTCTTCAATACACTTCTTGAATTGTATTTACGGGTCCTGCATTACAGGAGTACTGGCGTATGATTGTATTAATGTGGGAGTGTAGGGTGTATGAGGTGGGTAGTTGGGTTGGCGGGCGAGTATGGCAAGAATACGTGCTTGTGCTGGCGGCCTTGCCAACGGCCGGGCGGCTGGGATGGTGTAGTACACATGCCCGCTCTCCTCTCTCACACATCTATTCCATATTTGTCTCGGGCATTTCCTGGTTTAATACTCTGTGGTAATTTTAACTGTCGTCTTCTCGATCGAATATTTAGCGAGTGTGAGGTCCCTCTTGCCGCGTGAGGACGGGTTGGTGCCGGGGTCAGGGTACCCACAAGCGAGTGCTGGCATGTGGCTGGGTTGAGACATAGCCG
Organism: Procambarus clarkii; assembly: GCF_040958095.1. Lineage (NCBI taxonomy): Eukaryota > Metazoa > Arthropoda > Malacostraca > Decapoda > Cambaridae > Procambarus > Procambarus clarkii. The sequence goes on from NC_091232.1 coordinate 11,759,306, forward strand.
CTACGTTAGTCATTCATCAGGGGTAGCGGGGAGACGCAATAGGGGTTGCTTATCCCAACGTATCTCTCCAGAAAGTTTAAATTTTTGTATTTAAAAACTAACTGATAATCGGAATAAAAAAGATTATATGCTTTGAGTATGATTTTCATTCAATTTCTAACATTCAAAACGGGGAGGACAAAAAATTTCCACGGAATACGCTAGGTCCTATGTTAACTTTGAAATTTAGATACGGATATAGGCTAAGGATATTCTCGATCCGCTCTTGTATTGGAGGAGGAGAAGAAATGTTAAATTATACACCATTTTCAAGGATGAAGCGTAAACACATGCCAGTCTCCAGGGACAACAGAACAATACCTTCCCAACCTTGGGGTACGACGAACACACCATACATATTTGTGTAACTCTAGGGGCAAAAGTAACTTCCCGTAAAGATCAAATCCACAAGAGCCGTGACGAGGGTTCGAACCTACGTCCGAGAGCATCCCAGACGCTGCCTTAATCGACTGCGCTACGACATGGTAAAAAGAATTGTAACCAGAAGTTCTACTGCCTGTGTGTAACTTCCCGTACCTCGAGTACCACTCCTGAAGTACCGTGTACCTGCAGGAACAGAGGAAGGGGGAAGGACTTGGGGAGTGGAAGAACTCCCAGAACCCCATCAAGCAGGAAGGGGGGGGGGGAAGGGGTAAGTTACATGTAGAGTAAGTATTGTTTGATAATGATTAAAGTTCAGTAATATTGTTAAGGGCGCTTTAGTACTATGTTGTACGTTCTCGAATCACAATCGGGGGACCCCAGGTTCGAATCCCGGGCGGGACAGAAATGGTTTAGCACCTTTCCTTTCACCTGATGCCACTTTTCGCTTAGTAGTAAATAGGTACCCGGGAGTTCGGCTTTTGCCTTTTCAGTTAACTTTCAATGATAGCGAGGATCAGCGTCCCCGCGGCCCGGTTTCTTACCAGGCCTCCTGGTTGGTGAACTGGTCAAGCAGGCTGTTGTAGATAGCAACCTGGGGAGAAGGTCAGTAGTTGGCCTATTGGAGGCCTCGAGTACAAGTTTTCAGTCCAGAACGGGATTGATGTTGATCAACTAATGAACAGTTCAGATTAATGTGTGTGGCAGATTGACATTGATGGCGTCGTCTACTCCACTTGATGACGTCTAGTGACTAACAGTTGGACGATGTGGTTCTGCAAGACGTTGATAAAGACCGTTATCTTGAAGGAATTGAATGCACGGTGTTGTAGCTTATCATATGATTGACAGTGTGTGTGCGTGCGCGTGTGTATGTGTGCGTGCGTGTGCGTGTATCTTTGCACGTGCGTGCAGGATGTCTGGCGAGAGGGGCGAGGCGTGAGGATCAACACACTGACGGAACGCCACGGGTCAGGTTATCTTGAGGTTATCTTGAGATGATTTCGGGGCTTTTAGTGTCCCCGCGGCCCGGTCCTCGACCAGGCCTCCACCCCCAGGAAGCAGCCCGTGACAGCTGACTAACACCCAGGTACCTATTTTACTGCTAGGTAACAGGGGCATAGGGTGAAAGAAACTCTGCCCATTGTTTCTCGCCGGCGCCTGGGATCGAACCCAGGACCACAGGATCACAAGTCCAGCGTGCTGTCCGCTCGGCCGACTGGCTCCCTAAACACGTTCCAACACGTTCTCCACGGAACGTCATAACCTTTACTGACTCGAGGGCGGTAAGAGGCGTTTCCGTGGCGTTCTTCAGCCATGTTCTTCAACCACGTTCTTCAGCCATTACTCTGCCCTTTGAGCGTAGAACTTGTTCGCTTATTTGAGCTCCTGTCCCGGCTGGGCAGTGTTGAAGCGTCCGTATAGCTGCTATTCCAACACGTGCTGGAGAAACCGCACGTGTTTAAAGGTGAACTTTGATAAACACCTCCAAACACCTGATCAACCAGACTGTGATTCATACGTCAGGTTGCGAGCAGCTGCGTCCGACAGTCTGGCTGACCAGAGCACCAACGACCAGATTGGTACGCTCTCAGGCTGAGCCGTCACCCAATCAAATTCCGTCTATTCTCACAGCTCATCCACCTTGGAGTTTCTTCTACTAACTAGCCTTCCCAGACAACCAGTCATATGTGTTTATCCTGAAATCCGCCTACTACACCCTCAGTCATCTACTACCCCCACACTCAGTCATCTACTACCCCCACACTCAGTCATCTACTACCCCCACACTCAATCATCTACTTCCCCACCCTCAGTCATCTACTACCCCCACACTCAGTCATCTACTACCCCCACCCTCAGTCATCTACTTCCCCACCCTCAGTCATCTACTACCCCCACCCTCAGTCATCTACTTCCCCACCCTCAGTCATCTACTACCCCCACACTCAATCATCTACTTCCCCACCCTCAGTCATCTACTACCCCCACCCTCAGTCATCTACTTCCCCACCCTCAGTCATCTACTACCCCTACATTCAGTCATCTACTTCCCCACCCTCAGTCGTCTACTACCCCACCCTCAGTCATCTACTTCGCCACCCTCAGCCATCTACTTCCCCACCCTCAGTCATCTACTTCCCCACCCTCAGTCATCTACTACCCCCCCACCCTCCATCACCATACCAGTGTGGCTTCCACTACCAGCCGTGGGAAGGGTTAAGGGTGAATCACTACAACAATTTGGATTTGACCGAGTTTGTCAACCTAGATATTCAGCCCCACTGACCCCTAGTGTCGACCGTAACTAGTGTGTGGTGGTGGTGTGAGACTGACCATTCATATTCTTGATGTTCTCATCCTAGTTTTACTTATGTAAAACTAGGTGAGAATTTTGTGTGTCTTTGTGTGCTCAACCCGTCCTCACACTAGGCTGGTTAAAGCAGCGGCCTTCCTCCCCAGACGCATTCGTCAATTTCAACATATCTTGAATTCAAAATTGGTTTGTTCTCTAATATAAATTAATATTATTTTTATACATACAAATTATATATATATAGTTAGGCTTAGGTTAGGTGTTTAGGATCTGTTGGCGATTATGTTTTTTGAAGTACGAGGGTGAAATATTTCACCTCGTCCTCGACTCAAGTCCATTACATCCAGCGGTCGACCCCACAGACGCATTCATAAATTTTAACATGCTGTTCATTCAAAACGGGAATTTTCTCAAGTATAAATTAATATTATAATATATCAGCATATTTTGTATGTATAGGCATAGGATAGGTTAGGTCAGGTGTTTAGGTTCTGTTGGCGATTATTTGTATTTGTAGTACGTGGGTGAAGCATTTATAGCGTTGTGATTCGAACAAAATTCTTCAGTAAAGCACTTGTTCCGGATATGTTCGAACGTCAGCAGTTGAGTCGTGTGTAAATCACTTTTCATTCATAAACAGGGGGTTTGACGGCTGGATTAACTAGCTTGGATCTTTCTATACAAGGACGGGCTGTTGTGCGGGAGAGCGAGCGAGTGAGTTAAAAGATTTATTGATTGGGTGTATGGAGGGAGACCCATCGAATATACATATAGACAAACCAACAAATCCAGTTGACCTCGTATACAATAAAGGTCAGGGCATGCTAGCACGGTGTTGGGACGGGCGCCCGCCTGCTTGACCCCTGGCTGGGACCCCTGGCTGGGACCCCTGGCTGGGACCCCTGGCTGGGACCACCTGGCTGGGACCCCTGGCTGGGACCACGAGGAGGACCCTGCATGCTCCGGGTGCTATACTGGCCGCACCTTGCTCCTGCCTCCGTCCATTGCCCCAAACACACCCTGGTCTACACCCAGTTGATCACCTCCAGTGCATAATTTAAGACTCCTGCTGCAGGCCACTCCAAGCTGCACGTGTGTGTTGTTATGAATGAAAATTGACTTTGATGTCGACAAGTGTGATTCATTCCTTCTCACTTAATGTTCAGACTAGTGGAAAACCTTAGATTTATTATCAGTGGATCGTACCTCACTTCCCTGCTAAGGACTTCTCTGCTGCTGAGGCTCCGCAATCCATGTAGGGGACCTCGCCGCAGCTCCCCGAGATATCAGCCATTGAAGGTCCCTTATAACAATTCCCGATCTCTCGTTGTTTCACGTGGCGTGTACTCGACTTTGGCATGACCCCGGCTTGCGATGCCAAGGACTCGTCGTTGCCTGGTAATGACTCCAGCCTTCGTTGCCAAGGACTCGTCGTTGCCTGGTAATGACTCCAGCCTTCGTTGCCAAGGACTCGTCGTTGCCTGGTAATGACTCCAGCCTTCGTTGCGAAGGTCTCTCCCTATCCTGGTCATGACTGCGGCCTGCGTGTCGAGGTTGAAGACTCGTCAGAGACGCATGCAGGTCGTCGCCTGCTGGTGCACGGGAAGCCTCAGAGCCTCGCCACATTTGGTCTTCAGATGAAGCAAGCAGGTTTTGGTGATGTCCGGCTCTTGACCACTGTTTGTCCTTCAAAAGGTACACACACACACACACACAGAGTTCAAACACTCTATATTGCTTTTACACACGATCTTCATCTGCATAATTAAACCCGATTTTGTGTGTTATGCATTTGGATACGAAGTTGAAGCAAAATTGACATGTCTCATCTGTTTAACCTGAGGAATGTCAAAGGCAAAATAAGTTTAAAGATTTTTCTCAATAATCATTTCACTCACTTATTATATTTGAAGGACACATCGTTAAAATGCTTCACCTACGTCCAATAAATACAAATAATTGGCAACATTTTCCGTTTTGATCCGAGGAAGGTCGAAGGCTATGTAAGGAACTCCAGCTCCTGGACCCTGCCTTCAGCAATGATGTTTGTTTTATTCGTAGCAATAACAATTTCCAAGGTTTTGATAGCAATCTACCATAACACGATTGCATTCTTCTGTGTTCATAACAGAAAATAGATACCAAAGACGTAGGTTCTGGTGGACCCCAGAGGAGGCGACGATGCACTAATAATCCAATAATTTCGGCCTCTGAAATTATTTTAATCAGGAAAATAAGCTGAAATACAACTCAATTTTGACCTACAAATCTTCCAGAGACTCTAGGTGCTTGATTTTATTAAACACTTCCAAGTTATTTTAAAAAGTAATGTTTACCAAACGAGAATATGCAAACATATCTCGGAGGTCACACTTACACTAAACACTTGCCATTCTCCTTAAGCATATGAAGTAAAAAAAAATAAAGACAGCAAACCCACCTTCGAAAATCTGATCAGTTCTCTGAAAATTGTATTATTTTCTTGGAATTCTTGTAGAAATGTTATAGGTTTCACCAGATGATTCTTGCTCGGTGGAGAGATGGCAGAGATTTGTTTAATGATTATTACATCAAGTCTTTGGAAGAGATTAGCTTGGTATTGTGCGTTCTTGGTGCAGGGGAATGACTTTCATGCAGGTTGATGCCATAGTACGTGGCTGACCGCACTCTGTAATCTTCCAGTAAATTTGTTGGTGGACACTCTGAGGGAAGGGGGGGGGGGAAGTGCCAAGTCATTACGACTATATAGCACTGGGCACTGGGAAGGGGTCAGGATAACCTTTTTATATGGGTTAAGGTGCGACCTTACGATAGTGTCGCCGCTTGGGAAGTAATGTGTTTTAATTAATACTTGTATGTTTATCTTGCTATCGAGTCTGGACTATCTGGGCGCTCTCACGCCTGAACTTATGCTGCTTCTCCTTGAACATTATTTTGATCGAGGGTCAAACATATCCTTATATATATATATATATATATATATATATATATATATATATATATATATATATATATATATATATATATATATATATATATATATATATAATACACACCGAGTGGCTTCAGTGACCCTCATATAGCTATATAAGAGTGGGTATACATAATGGATTATCCAATCTAGAAACTGGAGCAACCTTCTCCCCGTCCCCAGGGTCGACGCCCCAGCTCCTCCCTGCCCCTCTACCTTAGCACACCTTCAGGAGAACACCCACATCTTGGTGCTGGGGAACCGGTCGTCTCCTCTGGTCCACTTCTACCGGAGAAACTCACCCAGGTAGCCTGAAGCCGCACGAGGAGCCTCTGACATCCTTTTTACTCATTTGCACACTTAGTTAAGGCGCATTTGGATTTAGTTTTGGATTCATGTGCAATTTACGATTCACATTTGGATTTTGACTAAACAACTTAGCAAACGTGGGTATTTTCAAGGGGGGAATTTGTACCAGTTCCCGCATTAAGTGGCGCATCACAGAAGGGTAAAATAAATACGAGAGCTGCGAAGATCTACAGACAACAGCTTCATTGATCAAGTTATTACCAGATAACCTGGCCCCCAGAACCAAGCGCGAGAGTGGACGATTTCTTGTAACCTATTATAGGTCAATACAAATAAGGGTTTCAGAACGGAATTCCTTTAAGGATTCGTACTGAGATTCCAAAGATGCATTTTTGGAATTTGTACCAGGCGAGGGAAGCGGTGTGGAGGACCAGCCATCTTAGTCTGACAGGTGCTGGCCCTTCCTGGGGGAGCCTGGGGTCAATATCAGTATACGTGGGGTCAGAATACTGAATTCTGGGGTCAGTATCCTATGGAGAGCCTCCATTTAGTATACGCCCTGCTAGCATCTTTGTCTAGTGGCATATCTCAGCATCAATGGTCGCTGGTCTCCACACAGACACCACTGAACCCAGTGGTTTTGATGGGCTCGAACTTCCGTCTCGTGTGTTTAGGGCGTCAATACGTGACCACTCGGCTAAACATCTGAGCCGCCCATGGCTGTGCGATCAAACTAGGGCTTCATTGATTAGAAATTGAGGACATTACCAGCGGGTGGACGGGGCACTTCGGGGTCAAAGAGGAGGGAGGAGGAGGGGGGGGGGGAAGGTTGGTTCACTCAGCTTGAAAGGAATCTTGCCCGTCCAGTTGGTAACGCGGCCCGTCTGGACAAACTCCCCCCCTGCCCCACCCCCTCCTACTCCCCCTTCCCCTCGTTCAGGGTTGCCTCTATTCTGATGGGCATATTCTATTCTATCTGATGGGCATATTACCTGGGTGAGTGTTGCCCAGGTCGTTCGTTCGAACTGCAACTTTTAGGTTTGTTCTTTTTAGGGATTCTTATAAACGTCGGCGTGTGCTCCTGAGTGGCAAGGGGGCACCCTGCCACTCAGTAGCACCTGTGCCATCAGGTGCTACATGTGACAGGTGTGGTGGCAGATATCACCCCAAGCGTCGGGGAGCGAGCAGATGTGTAAACAACTATCTTCACCCATCTACCGAAAGAATCCTGATGTTAGGCAAGTCTTGACGATAAGTGACCACCACTTAAAATTTCTAATACAATTAGAAATAATTGAAGTGAAAAGTATTGAGGCAGTACAATGGGATCGAACCCGCATTCGGGGACTCAATCAGGGACGCAGGTTTGATCCTGTTGCAATGCCTAGAAGGCTAAAAATATTTAAAAACCCAATAATATATATATTCTGTAGCAAGTCACGGGAAAGTTTCTTTCCATTAGAGGGTCAAGCAGTGAAAGCCTGGGAGTAGTGTGTGTGTGTATTTTGTTATAGTTTGGTCATAAGTGGTGTGAGGTGGGTAATGAGGAGGTAGTTGTGTGAATGGCCAGGCGGCTGGCTGCTCCTGCCCGACGACACGCCCACATAGTTTGGTTGATCCACCGTCCACGTGGGTCTCTTGTGGATATCAGTTAAAGAGGTGTTCACTATATACTTAATATTGTTTTCATTGTTTTGATTTTGTGTTTTGTTATATATACAATCGTACTGGTTTTGGTATTCTCTGGATAGTTACTTTAGATTGTATTATTATTATTATTATTATTATTATTATTATTATTATTATTATTATTACTTGTGGCATGAGCTGGGAAATCAGCAGAAGTGATACTAGTGATGCTAGTAGTGATATCTACGTTATTATTATTTTAGTTAACGATTTATCACCATTTGTCGGCTAAATCCTCACATTTGCACCGTAAAAAATACATTAAAGACGTTGATTGCGACTCTTACCTTGACAAGCAGAGACTCACGTGTTTCACTCCATTGTTCCTCACCACCAGTCCTGAGGCATATCGCAGTCACTCCTTCAAGAACTGTGTGTTTACTCTCCTAGTCCCACATTCGGTTTGGTGTTGATTTTATCTTCACATTACGTTAATATATTTTGAGGAACCAACAAAGATTATAATTCGGGTGACGTGGTTGGTAACCTTGACAGGAACGGTTGGGAATAGCCTGCGGGGTTGGGTTCCCTTTTTGTTGTTGTGGGTCTTGATCTTGGGGTCTGTTCTTAGTGGGTCTTGATCTTGGGGTCTGTTCTTAGTGGGTCTTGATCTTGGGGTCTGTTCTTAGTGGGTCTTGATCTTGGGGTCTGTTCTTAGTGGGTCTTGATCTTGGGGTCTGTTCTTAGTGGGTCTTGATCTTGGGGTCTGTTCTTAGTGGGTCTTGATCTTGGGGTCTGTTCTTAGTGGGTCTTGATCTTGGGGTCTGTTCTTAGTGGGTCTTGTTCTTGGGGTCTGTTCTTAGTGGGTCTTGATCTTGGGGTCTGTTCTTAGTGGGTCTTGATCTTGGGGTCTGTTCTTAGTGGGTCTTGATCTTGGGGTCTGTTCTTAGTGGGTCTTGATCTTGGGGTCTGTTCTTAGTGGGTCTTGATCTTGGGGTCTGTTCTTAGTGGGTCTTGATCTTGGGGTCTGTGCCAGGATGTATACATCAGGAACATTATAGTTAAGGAGTCTGTAGAAGGCTAATTGTCCTGTGTGAGACAGCTTCCACTGGCAGGCCAGGCTGGGCAGGGACTCTCACTACTGTATTTATGCTTAGAACATTTCAGTGGCGTGATTCTATAATGTTGTTTGGTTCATTCCATTCGTTGTTTGGGCCATTCTATTCATTGTTTGGTCCATTCTAATCGTTGTTTGGTCCATTCCATTCGTTGTTTGGTCCATTCCATTCATTGTTTGGTCCATTCCATTCGTTGTTTGGTCCATTCCATTCGTTGTTTGGTCCATTCCATTCGTTGTTTGGTCCATTCCATTCGTTGTTTGGTCCATTCCATTCATTGTTTGGTCCATTCAATTCGTTGTTTGGGCCATTCCATTCATTGTTTGGTCCATTCCATTCGTTGTTTGGTCCATTCCATTCATTGTTTGGTCCATTCCATTCGTTGTTTGGTCCATTCCATTCATTGTTTGGTCCATTCCATTCGTTGTTTGGTCCATTCCATTCATTGTTTGGTCCATTCCATTCGTTGTTTGGTCGCTTCTCCCACAGATGACCAACCATAAATCCCAAGCCAGTACAGTATTTACCTTTTTCCTAAATAGCAGCAACTTAAAATTTGAGTTCATCCTTCCCAGTGAGCGTCCTGTGTGTAGCAGTACCAGATGCCATACAGATGCCATGCCATACAGTTGAGAAGCGGGCCGAAAGAGCAAAGCTCAACCCCCGCAAAAACACAACTAGTAAACACAAGTGTCGGTGTATAGTGTACTCCTCGCCGCTCTCTACCGCAAGCTGAAGCTTCATGGCACGTCGCGATACAACTTTAGGCTAAATAAGCTTTCTAACTTTCGTAAAAGCTTAGAGATAGTGTTGGTGGCGGTGAGGGAGGTTAAGTGGGGGAAGGGGGGGGGGTATACTTATCTAAACCAGTTGCTGGGTAACCCCTCCCCCCTAGTTCCCCCCATCCCCCCCCCCCCTCGTCGTTCCCCTTGACTCCCATTACCTGTCACCCTCGGGCCGTTCCCCACGCCCTAGTACCCTGCTATTGTACTATATGCGAACACGCGTCGTGTCAGCAAGGCGGACAGTCCGCCTCCTGTCATAATTCATACTATGTTTCCCATTTCTAAACTTTCTCCGACAACATAACAAACTATAATGCTCTATTCTCTCATTATTTATCATTCTGATTCCACTTTTCACCCCATACCCCCTTCCCCCCCCCCCGGCAGACTACTCACCACCCAGCCCCTCAGTAACTCCGCCTCACGTTCCTGTGGTCGAGCGGGTCACATACTGGTACTTCCGTTTCTTAGGGTACGAAATGATTTCCCTTGAAAGACTTCTCGTACAGTGCTACAGACACTGTGTAGTGCCTGCGGGAGGCGGGTACAGTGCCTGCGGGAGGCGTGTACAGTGCCTGCGGGAGGCGTGTACAGTGCCTGCGGGAGGCGTGTACAGTGCCTGCGGGAGGCGTGTACAGTGTCTGCGGGAGGCGTGTACAGTGCCTGCGGGAGGCGTGTACAGTGCCTGCGGGAGGCGTGTACAGTGCCTGCGGGAGACGTATACAGTGCCTGCGGGAGGCGGGTACAGTGCCTGCGGGAGGTGTGTACAGTGCCTGCGGGAGGCGTGTACAGTGCCCGCGGGAGGCGGGTACAGTGCCTGCGGGAGGCGTGTACAGTGCCTGCGGGAGGTGGGTACAGTGCCTGCGGGAGGCGGGTACAGTGCTTGCGGGAGGCGTGTACAGTGCCTGCGGGAGGTGGGTACAGTGCCTGCGGGAGGCGGGTACAGTGCTTGCGGGAGGCGTGTACAGTGCCTGCGGGAGGCGTGTACAGTGCCTGCGGGAGGTGGGTACAGTTCCTGCGGGAGGCGGGTACAGTTCCTGCGGGAGGTGGGTACAGTGCCTGCGGGAGGTGGGTACAGTGCCTGGTGGCTCGCCCTGCCCGCCTCGACACAGTTCCGACGGGGCAATGGTGATCCCGTGCGGTTACCTGGTTAAGGTTGGTGAGAGGAGGAAAGTGCAGCAGGTCTCTTGCGGATAGCCGCAGCTGCGGTTGTGGACCGCGCTGGTGGCGGCCTGTGACTGTCGGGGGGGACGGAGTGGGTCGAGGCTCCCAGAGGAACAGGGTGTCAGTTCACACAGAAATCACAACAGCGTGATAGGTCAAATGAACAAATTCACAAGGGCCGTGATGAGGGTTCGAACTTACGTCCAGGATGATCCCAGATGCGCCTTAGTCGATCGTGGCGCAATCGACTAAGGCGCGCCTGGGATCATCCTGGACGTAAGTTCGAACCCTCATCACGGCCCTTGTGGATTTGTTCAGGGTATCAGTTATTGTTCTTGTTCCGGACGAGGGTTCGGATTCGTTCGGAAAACTGAGAAAACGGAATCTCAGTTTTCGGCTAAAGTAGTTAGGTTTTATGGTAGTTGCTTTGAACACCATTTGTTGAATTTTCTTAACTATCTTTCTGGCCAAGTTCGTTCTATGATCATCACCTACAAAATTTTCAGAGATATTGACCGGGGTAGATAAAGATAAACTGCTTAACATGGTTGATACGCGAACAAGGGGACACAGGTGGAAACTGAGTACCCACATGAACCACGGGGACGTTAGAAAGAACTTTTTCAGTGTCAGAGTAGTTAATAGGTGGAATGCATTAGGCAGTGATGTGGTGGAGGCTGACTCCATACACAGTTTCAAATGTATATATGATAGAGCCCAGTAGGCTCAGGAATCTGTACACCAGTTGATTGACGGTTGAGAGGCGGGACCAAAGAGCCAAAGCTCAACCCCCGCAAACACAACTAGGTGTATACAGTAGTGAATTTTTTTTGTTGACATTCCTTTGACTCAGCCGTCCATGTGTTTAGCCGTGTGTGTGTGTGTGTGTGTGTGTGTGTGTGTGTGTGTGTGTGTGTGTGTGTACTCACCTAATTGTGCTTGCGGGGGTTGAGCTCTGGCTCTTTGGTCCCGTGTGTGTGTGTGTGTGTGTGTGTGTGTGTGTGTGTGTGTGTGTGTGTGTGTGTGCGCGCGCGTGTGTGTGTGTGTACTCACCTAGTTGTGTTTGCGGGGGTTGAGCTCTGGCTCTTTGCTCCCGCCTCTCAACCGTCAATCAACTGATGTACAGATTCCTGAGCCTACTGGGCTCTGTCATATCTACATTTGAAACTGTATATAAAGTCAGCCTCCACCACATCACTTCCTAGTGCATTCCATTTACTAACACCTCTGACACTGAAAAAATTCTTTCTAATGTCTCTGTGGCTCATTTGGGTACTCAGCTTCCACCTGTGTCCCCTTGTGCGTGTGCCACCCGTGTTAAATAATCCATCCTTGTCCACCCTGTCAATTCCCCTGAGAATTTTGTATGTGGTGATCATGTCTCCCCTAGCTCTTCTGTCTTCCAGCGACGTGAGGTGCAGTTCACGTAGTCTGTCCTCATAACTCATGCCTCTTATTTCTGGGACTAACCTAGTGGCATACCTCTGAACGTTTTCCAGCTTCGTCTTGTGCTTGACTAGGTACGGACTCCATGCTGGGGCTGCATACTCCAGGATTGGTCTTACATATGTGGTATACAAGGTTCTGAAGGATTCCTTACACAGGTTTCTGAAAGCAGTTTTGATGTTAGCCAGCCTCGCATAGGCCGCTGATGTTATTCTTTTGATGTGGGCTTCAGGAGACAGGTTTGGCGTGATATCAACTCCCAGATCTTTCTCTCTGTCCGTTTCGTGAAGGACTTCATCTCTCTTTCAGTATCCAGTGACTGGCCTCCTAGTTCCTCCTCCTAGTTCCTCCTCCTAGTTTCATTACCTTACATTTACTTGGGTTGAACTTTAGTAGCCATTTGTCGGACCATTCCTTCAGTTTGTCTAGGTCATCTTGTAGCCTCATACTATCCTCTGTCCTGATCCTCCTCATAATTTTCGCGTCATCAGCAAACATCGAGAGGAACGAGTCAATTCCTTCTGGAAGATCATTTACGTATATCATTTACGCGTGTGTTTGTGTGTGTGTGAGTGTGTGAGGGAAGGAGGGAGGGAGGGAGGAAGAGGCTGCGGATGTTGAGCACAGAGCCCAGAGGTATGCTAGACAGGGCCTCAGGTGGCAGCGGAGCATCACCATCTGATCTTCTCTCACTGGGATGCTGCACGCCGCACATCATTCACCACCTCATGCTGTACACCACTTGGTGTATACCTCACACTCTGCAACTCGCTCGCTGTACACCTTGTACACCGCGCCCAGTACGCCACACTAACTGCCAGATGCAACAGTGCACACACACATACACACATACACACACACACACACTGTTGTGCTGTAACAGCCCCTACACTTGGGAATAATTTCACACGAACCTCTATGTTAATTATTTTAGTTTAATATTCTAATTTTTGTCTAACAAACCTAATGAGTAAAACCATGGAGAAAAAACTGGATTTTGACCACGTTTGTGGCTCGTTGCTTCATAGAGCTCAACGAGATACATTGTATATATTATTTGTATAAAATAGAGAAGTGACATTGAAAGATAAAGACATGGAGAAGAGAAATGGAAATGTTTATAAATAAACTTTTAAGAGAAGTGAATGAGGAAGAGAAAGTTTGTGCTGTTGCACTTGTAGAAGCAGAGGAAGTAGTGGTGGGAAGAAAGAAATGCCAAAGAAATGTGAAGGAATACTGGTGTATATCCTGTACTGGTAGTTAATGATGGGATGCCCTGAAACAAGGATACGGGGAATCCACCTCTGGCCACAGCTGCAAGGTCACACACACCACACAACTCCATCCTCAGTAAAGTTAAAACAAAAGTGTACAAGAAGATTAGTATAGGCGGGTAAGAGGTCGCTTGACCTCACTATGACAAGTCATCTTTATGTAAGCGCTCTCAGGTGAGCACTGCTGCCACTTACCACCACCACTACCACCACCAAGTTCCACCGTCGTCACTATTCACTACAACAACCTCCACCACCACTATCCACTTACCACAACAGCTCCACCACCACCACCACCATCATTGTTCTAACAGCCGTAGTCCTCTCATACTACACACCTCTGCACCATCACTCACCATCAACAGCAGTCTTTAACCATAATATAAAAGTCGCGTTACATTTGCGTATAAACTAGCGTTATGTTGTACAAAAAAGGAACAAGGCTCATAGGGTCTGAAATAAGCGTTCTGTGAACCTAGAAACTGTGATCCCTAGACCGGCGGGTGTTAGACGTCCCAACCATGTGTCTTGTGGGTCGCCCATCGCTGCCATGCAAGGGTCCTAGACCGGCGGGTGTTAGACGTCCCAACCATGTGTCTTGTGGGTCGCCCCCCTGCCATGCAAGGGTCCTAGACCGGCCGGTGTTAGGCGTCCCAACCATGTGTCTTGTGGGTCGCCCCCCTGCCATGCAAGGGTCCTAGACCGGCCGGTGTTAGGCGTCCCAACCATGTGTCTTGTGGGTCGCCCCCCTGCCATGCAAGGGTCCTAGACCGGCGGGTGTTAGACGTCCCAACCATGTGTCTTGTGGGTCGCCCCCCTGCCATGCAAGGGTCCCTTACCCACTTCGAAGGAACATTGTTCTAAAAGTCTTGAGCCAGATAGCAGCACATCAAGGTCAATGTGTGTGGTGTTAGGGACTCGTAAGTCGGGACGGACGGCCATTGTATGGGACGGACATCCCAATTGCAGCCATATTGTTTACACTGGTTTGAACTGGCGTTGCCATCGTTACGATTAGCTGATTTGCCTGATGGGGATGACAGCCATTTCTCAAGAGTTTAAAATCGCTAACTTTAGCGATTGCCATTTTACCGACTATTGTTGGACAATTTAATTGATTTTTTATATGTTTCTGTTACATTGTCAGTACTGGATCAAGGGTACCCAACCTGTCCTCTCTTGTAATCGTCGTTTTTAGTACGGAAGCGCCCGAAACGTTACAAAATCGATGTATTTGTAAATAAATAAAGCACTGTAAAATTGACGACTTCGATTCATTGGCCTGGAGAGGTTAGGAGGGTTGCTTGGGTGCGTACGTTTCTGGGTAGGTAAAACCATTTGCATTTTTTCCCGCTGAGTGGCCAACCGAGAGACCGGGCCGGTTGTCCACCTGTGCCAAGACTTGTTCCCTCCCCCCCACCACTCCCGCGTAGCGCAGTGGCTGGCTGAGGTAACAATGGTCTTGGCACCATCACTGGCACCGTGTAGGAGCAGGCACAAACGTTGGCACCCCCGTAACTCTTGGAGGTCAGTGCTCTGCTTGCACCATCCGGCTGGTGGCAGGCGCTCGCCTCGTTAGTGGCCGGATGGCTTCTTTCACTCCCATTGTCTGTCTCGCCTCGAAATGTCTCGCCTCGCAGACTTCATTGACTTAATTATTTCGGTAATTTAATTTTTATTACTTCAGAACTGTAAAGGAATGGTATGGCTGTGTGGTGTGGCTGTGTGGTGTGGCTGTGTGGTGTGGCTGTGTGGTATGGCTGTGTGGTGTGGCTGTGTGGTGTGGCTGTGTGGTGTGGCTGTGTGGTGTGGCTGTGTGGTATGGCTGTGTGGTGTGGCTGTGTGGTGTGGCTGTGTGGTGTGGCTGTGTGGTGTGGCTGTGTGGTATGGCTGTGTGGTGTGGCTGTGTGGTATGGCTGTGTGGTGTGGCTGTGTGGTGTGGCTGTGTGGTATGGCTGTGTGGTGTGGCTGTGTGGTGTGGCTGTGTGGTGTGGCTGTGTGGTGTGGCTGTGTGGTGTGGCTGTGTGGTGTGGCTGTGTGGTGTGGCTGTGTGGTGTGGCTGTGTGGTATGGCTGTGTGGTGTGGCTGTGTGGTGTGGCTGTGTGGTATGGCTGTGTGGTGTGTGGCTGTGTGGTGTGGCTGTGTGGTGTGTGGCTGTGTGGTGTGTGGCTGTGTGGTGTGGCTGTGTGGTGTGGCTGTGTGGTGTGTGGCTGTGTGGTGTGGCTGTGTGGTGTGTGGCTGTGTGGTGTGGCTGTGTGGTGTGTGGCTGTGTGGTGTGTGGCTGTGTGGTGTGGCTGTGTGGTGTGTGGCTGTGTGGTGTTGCTGTGTGGTGTGTGGCTGTGTGGTGTGTGGCTGTGTGGTGTGGCTGTGTGGTGTGGCTGTGTGGTGTGGCTGTATGGTGTGTCTGTGTGGTGTGACTGTGTGGTGTGGCTGTGTGGTGTGACTGTATGGTGTGGCTGTGTGGTGTGTCTGTATGGTGTGGCTGTGTGGTGTGTCTGTGTGGTGTGGCTGTGTGGTGTGGCTGTATGGTGTGTCTGTATGGTGTGGCTGTGTGGTGTGTCTGTATGGTGTGGCTGTGTGGTGTGGCTGTGTGGTGTGGCTGTATGGTGTGTCTGTATGGTGTGTCTGTGTGGTGTGGCTGTATGGTGTGTCTGTATGGTGTGGCTGTGTGGTGTGGCTGTGTGGTGTGGCTGTGTGGTGTGGCTGTGTGGTGTGGCTGTATGGTGTGTCTGTATGGTGTGGCTGTATGGTGTGCCTGTATGGTGTGGCTGTGTCGTGTGTACTCACCTAGTTGTGCTGTCAGGCGGTTGAGCTCTGGCTCTTTGGTCCCGCCTTTCAATTGTCAATCAACTGGTGTACAGATTCCTGAGCCTACTGGGCTCTATCATATCTTCATTTGAAACTGTGTATGGAGTCTGCCTCCACCACATCACTGCCTAATGCATTCCATCCGTTAACTACTCTGACACTGACAAAGTTCTTCTTAACGTCCCTGTGGCTCATTTGGGTACTCAATTTCCACCTGTGTCCCCTTGTTCGCCTACCACTCGTGTTAAACAGTTTATCCTTTTCATCCCTGTCAATTCCTCTGAGAATTTTGTACGTAGTGATCATGTTCTTCTGTCTTAAAGTGTTGTGAGGAGCATTTCATGCAGCCTTTCCTCGTAATTCATGCCTCTTAGTTCTGGAACTAGCCTAGTGGCACACCTCTGAACGTACCTCTGCATACCTCTGAACATACCTCTGGCATACCTTTCCAGAGTCGTCTTGTGCTTGACAAGGTACGGGCTCCATGCTGGGGCCGCATACTCCAGGATTGGTCTTACATATGTGGTTCTGAATGATTCCTTACACAGTGTAGTGTGGCTGTGACAGGAAGTGGGAGAGTGCAGGTTGGCTGCGTGTGAGGAGTGTAATAATAATATAGTGAGGTTGTATGGTAGTGATGTTGTGGCGGGAAGATGACTCGGCTGAACTTCTGGATACACGAATATCCTTGCTCGTAGCTCTGTAGCAGACTGATGTAGTGACTTCTCTCTCTCTCTCTCTCTCTCTCTCTCTCTCTCTCTCTCTCTCTCTCTCTCTCTCTCTCTCTCTCTCTCTCTCTCTCTCACACACGCACACACACATCTGCCCCTCCACCTACGACTCTCCAATACCTCCTCTCCCTCACCAGATGTCTCTCTCCCCCTCTGGCACGGTGACCAAGCTGAGGCATCTGTGTCCACCGTCACCAGTGTCTTGGGGCGACGTGAGTCATCCTGGAGGAGCTGCCGGAGGGAGGGAGGGAGGCTGAGAGATGTTCATGACGGTATGCCAGTCTCTCCTCCCTTCTCCCCATCCCCCCTCCTCTTTCTCCCCATCCCCCTCCTCTTTCTCCCCTCTCCCCACCGTGAGAGGAGAAAAAATATCGACGCGGTGTGCATGTCTTTCCACAAGTCATGAGATGAAGTACCGCGTGGAGTATTGACACGGAAACTGGAAACACTTTAAGCCACTAGAAAACTACAGGTGATACTTAAATGGATAAAAAAGAACATAAGGGAGGAAAAACATTAACCAGAATCGCTGTGAACGGAGTAGAATCTGACTGGCAGAAATATTGAGCGCAGTGCAACGAGAAACGTTTTTTTGGGAGCCAATCATTTTCGCAATCAATGTCAAGATCTCAGAACGCATCGTCAGTTTCTTGACGTTACAGGTGCACAGGAAGGTGAGAAGCGAGGATGACATTGCGTCCTTACGTGTCCACTTTCACGAACTTCATAAACTGCTTAAGATACGGACAAATAGTCTTCAGTATCACGCAGTGCAAGACCTTACACCTCACCTCACACCCCGCCAGGAAGTTCGAGATGCCGTTATAAAGGTCATCCTAACATTAAATATAATAATAAGAACGTTTAACTAATAGGACAAGTTAATGGTCATTGAAGAGTACAAATCCCTTGTACGCCTTCCCCCTGGACAACAGTACCAATGGAAAGGGTACAGAGTACAAAAAAGTATAATGTATAATAATTGACTTCGTCGGGGACAGGAAGCCTGTACATATTTATATACTGCAGGCCTGTATCGAGGTCCTCCTGAGGTGGAACTACTGACTCTTCCTCAGGATGAAACCCCACAAGAGTTGTCTAACTCTTTAGGTTGTTAGACAACTAACTCCTGCACCTATTTACTACTAGGTGAACAAAAGCATGAGGAGAAAGGAAACGTGCCCAACCTTTTTTGTCCCGCCCGGAAATCGATCTTAGAATCTCAATTGTGAGTTGAGAACGAATCCGACTGTGCTACGAGACAATGTACAACACAACAAATCCAACTCTTATATCATAAAACTTAAGACAAGGAGACTGACAACGACAAGCAAGACGACAGAGCTGAACTCACCTCAGACGTGTCAGATATTGGACAAGTTCGATAAAGTCAAAACAGAACACTACTTCAGTTGTCTCAACCCGACACACAATCTTGACAACCATCGATACACAACTGACAATGGAAATCATTTTTCCTCCTCAACCATGAAATAACGCATTCACGAAGAGACTTGAATAGCAATGTAGTTCAAAACTCATTCGCTTCACCATCACACTGAATATGTAGAGCAAGTTGACCAGACCACACACTAGATGGTGAAGGGACGACGACGTTTCGCTCCGTCCTGGACCATTCTCAAGTCGATTGTGTATGTAGAGGAAGACAGAGTATTATTACACTGTTAATAAGCCTGAAATACAACTTGGCCAAATATGAATAGATAAATGAAATTCTTTTCTAGTTCCTAGTACACAGAGGACGCTGCTACTCTGTTTCCTGCTAACAGGACGCGGCAGCGCGTAAAGGAGACGTGATCTTTCCAAATTACTGGTTTGAAAGACATTATTGGGTATACCTAGAGTGGGTTCCGGGAGTTGTTCTACTCCCCAAGCCCGACCTGAGGCCAGGCTTGACTTGTGATAACTTGGTCCAACAGGCTGATTTTGTGTTCTTCTAGGATACAAGATTCAACGAAGGATATTCATAGGTGATTACGTAGTATGTCTTGACAACCACTAGGTCACTGGCCTGGCAACCACCAGGTGCCTCTCCTGGCAACCACCAGGTGCCTCTCCTGGCAACCACCAGGTGCCTCTCCTGGCAACCACCAGGGGCCTCTCCTGGCAACCACCAGGGGCCTCTCCTGGCAACCACCAGGTGCCTCTCCTGGCAACCACCAGGGGCCTCTCCTGGCAACCACCAGGGGCCTCTCCTGGCAACCACCAGGGGCCTCTCCTGGCAACCACCAGGTGCCTCTCCTGGCAACCACCAGGTGCCTCTCCTGGCAACCACCAGGTGCCTCTCCTGGCAACCACCAGGTGCCTCTCCTGGCAACCACCAGGTGCCTCTCCTGGCAACCACCAGGTGCCTCTCATGGCAACCACCAGGTGCCTCTCCTGGCAACCACCAGGTGCCTCTCCTGGCAACCACCAGGTGCCTCTCCTGGCAACCACCAGGGGCCTCTCCTGGCAACCACTAACATTAATGGCTTCAATTACCGAGAACTTCCATAACAGTCTCCGATGATCATTAAAAAGTTTATTTACCCGTAAAAAGTAGTTCAAATTGCACACGGCAAAATTTCATCGCAGTTGCTTGTATTTGTCTTTGTTTTACAAATATATTGAAAAACAAAAATGAGAATATATTTTGCTTGTTGTATATTGGATTTTGCATAATCTATCAAGACTGCAAACGATCTATCGAGTGAATGTTGCATCTATTTTAACGTAATGTTGAGAGCTTCGGGACACTTGATCCACTGTTATAACCATAAACTCATTCGTATGTGTGTATGAATAAGTTTATGGTTGTGATGATATAGCATACAAGCGCGTTTTATGTATGCATGTAAGTGTATACATGAGGTGTGTTGTATATATACACGACCGCTCACGGGTCAGCGGCCTAGCAAACACATCACCAGGATACATTACCAGGACACATCACCAGGATACATTACCAGGACACATTACCAGGACACATCACCAGGATACATTACCAGGACACATTACCAGGACACATCACCAGGACACATCACCAGGACACACCACCAGGATACATCACCAGGATACATCACCAGGACACATCACCAGGACACATCACCAGGACACACCACCAGGACACACCACCAGGACACATCACCAGGACACATCACCAGGACACACCACCAGGACACACACCACCAGGACACACACCACCAGGACACATCACCAAGACACATCACCAGGACACATCACCAGGACACACCACCAGGATACATCACCAGGACACATCACCAGGACACATCACCAGGACACATCTCCAGGACACACCACCAGGACACATCACCAAATATTGCAACACTTAACTGTATCATCAATTTGGTCTTCGCCTTTTTTCAGGAGTGGATAATTCTCCTTCAATTATCCTGACACACAAGGATGTGTGGAAGTGTGTTGGTTGGCACTGACAAGGCACTTGAATCACCTGTGGTTGAGTGCTCAATAACTAGGCACTGTAGCACCTCTGTAACTCTGTGTGGGGGCGCGCGAGAGTCTACACACACGCTGTTACCATTGTATCAATGTGTTGTCACGTCTGTGGAAGAAAATAAACTGCTTTTGTTTTATTATAGTTGTAAAAAAACAAGTTGTAAAAAAAACAATGTTATCATTATATAGTTTGGGAGTGTGAAGCAGGTTTTGAGTGGGGACGGTGAAGGTGTTGGAATGGGAGTAGTGGTGCCGGTGATGGTGCAAGGTTATTCACTATAGAGCTATTTTGGCCTAAATAGTTTTGATTATTTGTGTAAGGATGTTGCGTGTGTGTGTGTGTGTGTGTGTGTGTGTGTGTGTGTGTGTGTGTATGTGTGTGTGTGTGTGTGTGTGTGTGTGTGTGTGTGTGTGTGTGTGTGTTTTCCCTTCAGTAAATTTGATATGAATATGTGTTTGATGTGTTGGTGAATGTTGGTGTAGGTGTTTGTGAGTCTGTTATGTTTTTGTCTATAATGTGTTGTCTCACGCAACACATTACAGACAAAACCAGTAGTTAACATGTCCCCCACTGTGAGAGACAGTGGGGGAGCCGGTCGGCCGAGCGGACAGCACACTGGACTTGTGATCCTGTGGTCCAGGGTTCGATCCCAGGCGCCGGCGAGAAACAATGGGCAAAGTTTCTTACACCCTATGCCCCTGTTACCTAGCAGTAAAATAGGTACCTGGGTGTTAGTCAGCTGTCACGGGCTGCTTCCTGGGGGTGGAGGCCTGGTCGAGGACCGGGCCGCGGGGACACTAAAAGCCCCGAAATCATCTCAAGATAACCTCAAGATTACTGCTGTTACACTGTCACCAGTGTGTGTGTGTTTCCTCAAAATGATTTACCTCTGTGCACTTTCTTCACAAATTTGCAGAAAATATCCGATGAACTTCGGTGAACAAATCTTTACGAAGTGTCCTTCGTGGAATATTTTAGGTGACATTATTTCTCGTTTTTTGTGTGTGTATTCGGAATATAATCTCAGTTTCCCCCCCAACCGTTTCCGTACCTCTTCTCTTTCCCCGTGTCTCACCTTCTCCTCCTCGCCTTGGCAGCTGCCACTTACACTGTGATGAGCACTTCCTCAAACCCGGCTCATTAGAAACTTCTTCCTGTACCTTGTCCCTAGCGCTGGTCTGGTCGCTTTACTTCCCAAGGTTTAGAGCGGTTACTCACGTATTTCTTTTTTGGCGTGAGGGTGTGTATGTGTGCACTCACCTAGTTGTGCTTGCGGGGGTTGAGCTTCGGTTCATTTTTGTACCACCGACTCTCAACCGTCAGTCAACTGGTGTACTGTGTATGTGTGTGTAGAATCCAAGTATTTACGGGTCCTGTGGCGCAGTGGCCAGCGTAATGGTCCCGGGGTGTATTCCTCGTGAAAGAGCAGAAGCGTTTTGGCAATGTTGTTTTCTTTCTCCTCTAATCCCTCTCTTCACCTAGCAGTAAATAGATACCTGGGAGTTAGGCAACTGTGTACTCACCTAGTTGTAGTCAGCTAGTTGTGCTTACGTGGGTTGAGATCTGGCTCTTTTGTCCCGCCTCTCAACTGTCAATCAACTGGTGTACAGATTCCTGAGCCTACTGGGATCTATCATATGGGGATTTGATGTGTTGTATGTGTGTGTGTTGCGTCCTGGGAAAGATAAGTAGTGGTTTAGCGGAACCTCGATAAGGCTTCCGGTACCTCGACTATGGTAAACCACATATCTGTGTTTATTATTATCTGTGTTTTATCTTTTGGTCTGTGAATTGTGTTTTATTCTGGTTTGTAACCTAAAGCAGTAAGGCCGCGTTTGCACTGTATGCTGTGGCTTGGTTTACCAAATCAGTGGGAGCCCCATTGATTGGTTTTGGTTTTTGCACAAGAAAACACACTTTATTTTTTGTGTGTCATTCTCATTTGATCCAAATAGTTTTGGGTAGCTGATTGCCACCTTCTACGTGCTCGTTTTTTTTTATTTTTTTTACTATTGGCTGCATGTTACTGCCCCTTTTCTCATCGAATAAGGCGTTGCGTTTACTTAAAAAGACCTGTTAATCATCAGTAATGTTGGAGTTTATTATATATTTTTATATTGTTTATTAACAGCATTTTCTTATAACAGATTGACACCGTCACGTCTTCTATAAAAGTCTCCCATTTAGATTTGTTTATTTGACTCCGTTTTCTTTTAATGATCTGTAGAGAGAAAATGCAAACCTTCAACCATTGACTTAATCATTTTTGTACAAAAAAAAATTATATTTAGATAAAGTTACCTAATTTACCTGATGGTCACTATCCAGTGGAATCGACGGCTTCGCAGAAGTCCCCCATTTTTCCTGATTTTATCATGTTGTATTTTAAACTGAAGCAATGTCTTAGCATCTGCAACATTGGCGCGTAGGCGGTTCCATGGGTTTATAACCCTATGCTGGGGTGAAGAAGCTTCTCCTGTTTACTGTCCTACATTGTGGCTTGTGGGAAAAACATAAATAAATAACAAAATAAAAAATAGTAGATAGTAACAGTTGACTGATTGACAGTTGAGAGGCGGGCCGAAAGAGCAGAACTCCATCCCTGCAAGCACAACTAAGTGAATACAACAAGGTGATCACACACACACACACACACACACACACACACACACACACACACACACACACACACACACACACACACACACACATACACACATACACACACACACACATACAGGGCTTCGAGGCTGAGTGGACAGCGCTCAGGAGTCGTTGTCCTAAGGGACCGGGTTCGATTTCCAACCGAGGCGGAAACAAATAGGCAGAATTTTTCACCCTGATGAGCCTGGTCACCTAGCAATAAACGGTACCTTGAAGTAAGACAGTTACTTCCTGGGGATGTGTGTGTGTGTGTGTGTGTGTGTTAGAAATATATGTAGTAGATATAATAGAGGAAAAATAGATTGGTTAGAAAGGCGGGGTCCAAGAGCTAATAGCTCGATTCTGCAGACACAACTAGTAAATATACACACATGCACACACACACACGCGAGGATCATGACCTTGGTTAGGCCACGATTAAAATATATCATGTTTTGCTTCTTTTTAATTTATTAATTGAAATTTTGAGGTGCGTTTTCTCCTGTCATGCAAGGCTAACTATAATAATTTTGTTTTCTTTACAGGTAAGTGTTGCGGTGTGTGCTTCTCGGTGTTGCTCAGCGGGCCTTAGAACGGTAAGTGTTGGAGACAGAGGAAGAGCCTTGTTGGCGAGCGGACGGTAAGTGTTGGAGAGTATTGCTGGCGTAATCCGGTAGGTGGCGCGTTGATTGTTCTACACTAAGTGACAGGTAAACAACTCTATATATTGTACTTTCTCCTGACGTGTTCTGAGTGACAAGGGCCCCTCGTCCTCCTCCACCTTACAACACTACTAAGATCTCCACGAGTGCTGGCAAGTGTTCTTTGCTGTGATACAATGCTTTCTTCCTGTGGAGTTCACCCATGTCCGTTGCCTTGCGTTGGGGAATTCCTCAGTTTTCCTTCCACAGGAATATATATATATATATATATATATATATATATATATATATATATATATATATATATATATATATATATATATATATCTACACTATATATATATATATGTCGTACCTAGTAGCCAGAACGCACTTCTCAGCCTACTATGCAAGGCCCGATTTGCCTAATAAGCCAAGTTTTCATGAATTAATTGTTTTTCGACTACCTAACCTAACCTAACCAAACTTTTTCGGCTACCTAACCTAACCTATAAAGATAGATTAGGGAGGGTTGGTTCGGTTCGGTCATATATCTACGTTAATTTTAACTCCAATAAATTTTTTTTACCTCATACACAATGAAATGGGTAGCTTTATCATTTCAAATGAAAAAAATTAGAGAAAATATATTAATTCATGAAAACTTGGCTTATTAGGCAAATCGGGCCTTGCATAGTAGGCTGAGAAGTGCGTTCTGGCTACAAGGTACGACATATATATATATATAGTGTAGATATATATATATATATATATATATATATATATATATATATATATATATATATATATATATATATATATATATATATCATGTTTAGAGTATGGGGGTCTGAGAGATGACAGAGGTCCGGAGTATCAGCATGAGGTCGCGGGATATTCTGAATAATCACCACCAAAGGACTGGCATGACTGTGAAGATGAGATGAATCGAAGATTGAAAGCTTGAAGAAATTACTTTCCCGATGTAGAAATTGGGTGTGTGATCTCACCCATATGTGCTACTCTCACACATATGTGTTACTCTCACACACACATGTGGTACTCTCACACACATGAGAGCTTAAGAGTTGTACTTTCCCCAACTTTGATGTTTATATAAAGCGCTTTTAACGAGATGGATGTTCTTGCTTGTTTCATAATCTGCTTCATTAATTATCCAACCGCGAGTTAATGGTAAAACTGCGATAACTTTCCCTTATGGTTTATTTGCCTTTTGTTATATATATATATATATATATATATATATATATATATATATATATATATATATATATATATATATATATATATAATGTGTGTGACAATGTGACCGGAAGGTTTACACTAATAATAGTTCTAACACGAAGCTTCTCTGCATTCTCAAGTTCTACCTGAATTAGTAAAGAAGTTAATATATTAACTCTTCAAAGTTAACCAATTTTTATGGGGAGTGACGTGTGACGCTGGATGACGCGTTACGTTGACCCTCTCAACAATTTCGTAGGCAGAGTAGAAAATGAACAGAAGTAGCGGTATATTTACCACGTTGGATCAGGTAGGGGAGGGTTACCCAGTCCGTGGCGGCTGTGGCAGAAGGTTTAGTGCGTACTGGCAGATCTCCCTTTGGTTATGGAGAGAAAAGGCCGTACCCAAGTTTAAGGTCTACGGGGGATTGATCTCCGGCCTGTTAAATATGAAACCTTTATTATAAACATGAGTATTCTGACCTAGATGATAGAGCAACGGTTTTATATTTCTGTGTGATCTTGCATTTATTATTTGTTTTAACTCTGTGTCTCTAGTCTGTTAGAAATTCCATCTCTGTTAGTCAATTTTATCATCCAATAAGGTCGTTGTGTCGGGAGCAACAATTTTTTTTTAGGGAAGATAAGAGGGTTTTCTCAACCTTTACGTTCGTCCTTATCTCTAATGATATCATATACCTGTTGGGGGGTTTGAGCGGACTTCAAGATAAACATATATCAGCGCCTATCTTATCGCAGCAAAGTCAGCAATATCCTCTTGCCAGGATATTATTGGACGTATATTTGAAGCTGAAGACAATTTTTGTTCCTTACACTGTACCGTGGTGTTTGAAACATGCTTTGGAGCTTCATTTCTTAGTGTGACAGGAGCCAGCCGGTTGAGCGGGGAGTGCTCGTGTTACACCTTATGTGTCCCAGTTTGTGTCACACCTTATGTGTCCCAGCATGTGTCACACCTTATGTGTCCCAGCATGTGTCACACCTTATGTGCCCCAGCATGTGTCACACCTTATGTGTCCCAGCTTGTGTTACACCTTATGTGTCCCAGCATGTGTCACACCTTATGTGTCCCAGCTTGTGTTACACCTTATGTGTCCCAGCTTGTGTCACACCTTATGTGTCCCAGCTTGTGTCACACCTTATGTGTCCCAGCTTGTGTTACACCTTATGTGTCCCAGCTTGTGTTACACATTATGTGTCCCAGCATGTGTCACACCTTATGTGTCCCAGCTTGTGTCACACCTTATGTGTCCCAGCATGTGTCACACCTTATGTCACACCTGATGTGCCCCAGCTTGTGTCACACCTTATGTGTCCCAGCTTGTGTTACACCTTATGTGTCCCAGCTTGTGTTACACATTATGTGTCCCAGCATGTGTCACACCTTATGTGTCCCAGCATGTGTCACACCTTATGTGTCCCAGCTTGTGTCACACCTTATGTGTCCCAGCTTGTGTCACACCTTATGTGCCCCAGCTTGTGTCACACCTTATGTGTCCCAGCTTGTGTCACACCTTATGTGTCCCAGCTTGTGTCACACCTTATGTGTCCCAGCTTGTGTCACACCTTGTGTCCCAGCTTGTGTCACACCTTATGTGTCCCAGCATGTGTCACACCTTATGTGCCCCAGCTTGTGTCACACCTTATGTGTCCCAGCTTGTGTCACACCTTATGTGTCCCAGCTTGTGTCACACCTTATGTGTCCCAGCTTGTGTCACACCTTGTGTCCCAGCTTGTGTCACACCTTATGTGTCCCAGCTTGTGTCACACCTTATGTGTCCCAGCTTGTGTCACACCTTACGTGTCCCAGCTTGTGTTACACCTTATGTGTCCCAGCTCGTGGCATAGAGCCTGGATGAAACGGATGTCTCTGTAGAGCTGTCCTTATAAGACCTGAGGGAAGTATGCACGTCCGGACGTCTTCCCTAGTCTTTAACAAACCTTACCTAACCTAACCTTCCTAGTCTTACCTAACCTTACCTAACCCTTGACCAAAACAAGAGTTATGGTGTGGGACTTGTGTGACGTTACTGTGACGTCATAATATTCATGCCCGTTCATGTTTCAAGTACTGTTGATCGTGTTATCTGATCACGTGATCCTTGGAGCCCTGGAAGCCTCCTGCTTAAAGGCTTCCAGAGTTTCCCAAACTAGAAATTTTCCCCCAAAATTCCCTGGTGATAAATTCACTTCAAATTTCTACGCAAGTGACACAGCAGACTCCTGTCAAGTGTTACTTTCTCAGTGTTCCGTACGCTTACTCGTCTGGGAAGTGAGTCTCTTGGAGCTTTGCTTCATTTATTCTGCGCTTGGGTGTGCATTTGTGCAAGCAGTAGAAACAATTAGCCGACTTGGATGGCATTATCTGCGCTTGCTATGACACCTGCAGGCACAGCTCTCCACCATGGCTTAATTCTGCCCACTCACCTCTGGAAACTGTGTGTGTGTGTACTCACATATATGTACTTGCATGGGTGAATATCGGCTCCTGGTCCCCGCCTTCTGAATATTCTTAGCTTCAACCACTGCCGTGTATAATAGTAACACTTGTTGGCAACGGTGATGTTGAAGACGTTCTGGCTGACATCTCTGAGATGTCATCTGTTATCTGACATCTATCTTGACTCAGAGAGAGAGAGAGAGAGAGAGAGAGAGAGAGAGAGAGAGAGAGAGAGAGAGAGAGAGAGAGAGAGAGAGAGTATTCACATAGTTGTGGTTGCGGGAGTTGAGCTCTGCTCATTCGGCCCTCCTCTCAACTGTCAATCAACTGTTGCTAACTACTAACTAATTATTTGTTCCACCACACACACACACACACACACACACACGTGTGTGTGCGTGCGTGTAAAACTGTGAGGATGTCTTCTCGTGTTGTTCATTGTTATAATATTGAGTACACATACTGTGAAGTTGTCTGTGTACACTTATCACTTGGTACGAATACCAGTTGTCTTCACGTAGACTTATTAGTTCACACGAGTTCATTTAATGTGTAATAATACGTCAAATTATCTTATAACGATTTCTAGATTTACCCAGCTTTCCGTCGACCTGTCTTTCAATCAGTTTTTGTTATCTGTCTGGATTTGTATGCCTGTCAATTGGACTTTCCATTATGTGTAACTCTGTACCTTCTCCTATACGGATCATCCACTTGTCATCACCATGGATCATTAACGAGTATAATTAGTATGAACACTTATCCCCCGCAATGATACCATTCCGCACCATTTGGAGAAAGTCGAAGAGATATGGCCATGCTAGTGCGCTATTTTTTTTTGTTTTTTTTTGAGGTGCATAGTTCTGCGTACATGTGTAGTCTGCGTGAGGGAGCTCGGACTCGGGACCTCCACCTCTTCGTCCACCACGTATGGAGTTAGATGTCCAACCTGTACTCCTACAAAGAACGTTGCTTTTCATAAGAACATAAGAACATAAGAACAAAGGCAACTGCAGAAGGCCTATTGGCCCATACGAGGCAGCTCCTATTTATAACCACCCAATCCCACTCATATACATGTCCAACCCATGCTTGAAACAATCGAGGGTTTCTCTTGTAAGCGTTACTAAGGCCCACAAACTGTGTAACTATTTTATTGACTCAGGTGTTCTGGACGACATCCTAACAATTTACCCAAAATTTGCTTGTCCATTTTAAAGAATGAAGAACAATTTTTATTTATATTACTTCTAAGCTGCATCACTTATGAACCCATCCCTGCCCTTGTGTGGCAGTGCACAATAGAAAGTTGTTTTCACATATCCATACATTAAAACATTGATTGTAACCATGATATATATGTGCTTCAGCCTACAGTTTAGACCTATTGTCTTATGTATGACCCTCTGTCCTGCGTGACAGTGAATACTAGCATTATCCTCACTTTAATAAGACTATCAAAATCCTCAGATTAGGCAAAATTTTAATTAATTTTGCCAATAAAGATGTTAATAATAATAATTCTAAGGCCAAAAATCGTCGTACTGGAAAAGGGCATTAGTATTTACGTTCCTGCCCGTCAGCACGTTCCTGCCCTTCAGCACGTTCCTGCCCTTCAGCACGTTCCTGCCCTTCAGCACGTTCCTGCCCTTCAGCACGTTCCTGCCCTTCAGCACGTTCCTGCCCGTCAGCACGTTCCTGCCCGTCAGCACGTTCCTGCCCTTCAGCACGTTCCTGCCCTTCAGCACGTTCCTGCCCGTCAGCACGTTCCTGCCCGTCAGCACGTTCCTGCCCGTCAGCACGTTCCTGCCCGTCAGCACGTTCCTGCCCGTCAGCACGTTCCTGCCCTTCAGCACGTTCCTGCCCTTCAGCACGTTCCTGCCCTTCAGCACGTTCCTGCCCTTCAGCACGTTCCTGCCCGTCAGCACGTTCCTGCCCGTCAGCACGTTCCTGCCCGTCAGCACCTTCCTGCCCTTCAGCACGTTCCTGCCCGTCAGCACGTTCCTGCCCGTCAGCACGTTCCTGCCCGTCAGCACGTTCCTGCCCGTCAGCACGTTCCTGCCCGTCAGCACGTTCCTGCCCTTCAGCACGTTCCTGCCCGTCAGCACGTTCCTGCTCGTCAGCACGTTCCTGCCCGTCAGCACGTTCCTGCCCTTCAGCACGTTCCTGCCCTTCAGCACGTTCCTGCCCTTCAGCACGTTCCTGCCCGTCAGCACGTTCCTGCCCGTCAGCACGTTCCTGCCCTTCAGCACGTTCCTGCCCGTCAACACGTTCCTGCCCGTCAGCACGTTCCTGCCCGTCAGCACGTTCCTGCCCGTCAGCACGTTCCTGCCCGTCAGCACGTTCCTGCCCTTCAGCACGTTCCTGCCCTTCAGCACGTTCCTGCCCGTCAGCACGTTCCTGCCCGTCAGCACGTTCCTGCCCGTCAGCACGTTCCTGCCCGTCAGCACGTTCCTGCCCGTCAGCACGTTCCTGCCCTTCAGCACGTTCCTGCCCGTCAGCACGTTCCTGCCCGTCAGCACGTTCCTGCCCTTCAGCACGTTCCTGCCCGTCAACACGTTCCTGCCCGTCAGCACGTTCCTGCCCGTCAGCACGTTCCTGCCCGTCAGCACGTTCCTGCCCGTCAGCACGTTCCTGCCCGTCAGCACGTTCCTGCCCGTCAGCACGTTCCTGCCCGTCAGCACGTTCCTGCCCTTCAGCACGTTCCTGCCCGTCAGCACGTTCCTGCCCGTCAGCACGTTCCTGCCCGTCAGCACGTTTCTGCCCGTCAGCACGTTCCTGCCCGTCAGCACGTTCCTGCCCTTCAGCACGTTCCTGCCCGTCAGCACGTTCCTGCCCGTCAGCACGTTCCTGCCCGTCAGCACGTTCCTGCCCGTCAGCACGTTCCTGCCCGTCAGCACGTTCCTGCCCGTCAACACGTTCCTGCCCGTCAGCACGTTCCTGCCCTTCAGCACGTTTCTGCCCGTCAGCACGTTCCTGCCCGTCAGCACGTTCCTGCCCTTCAGCACGTTCCTGCCCGTCAGCACGTTCCTACTCGTCAGCACGTTCCTGCCCTTCAGCACGTTCCTACTCGTCAGCACGTTCCTGCCCTTCAGCACGTTCCTGCCCGTCAGCGCGTTCCTGCCCGTCAGCACGTTCCTACTCGTCAGCACGTTCCTGCCCGTCAGCACGTTCCTACTCGTCAGCACGTTCTCAACCGTCGGCCCGTTGTCGGCCGTGATCGTTCCAGGCGTCTGAGGGTTAATATGAACGTGTCAACCTCCGAGGTCCTCGAGTCTTTCTGTCAATACATATAACAAGAAATTGTATAAGCAAAGAAAGAGGTGTTTAAGAGGCGGCTGGACCAGTTCCATGCAGGAAGTGGCGGATCAGCCAGCCTGTGAAGGTTGGTCTAACTGCTTGTTCCGTACTACTTTTGTTCGGTTTCTCTTGATCCATTCCCCCCCCCCCTGTCGAACAAGTCTGGGCAAAGGACGTTGATGGAAGATTAGATCAACGTGGATGACGTTAATCCTTCGTTGATAAGCGTTACTTGGATTCATGTTGCCACCCGGGTTCTGATAGCTGGTGTGGGAGCCTCTCTGAGTGTGTTGAGACCAACAGAGATGTGTCATCTGAGGTGTGCTGGTGCGGTCTTTCCTCACTGTCAATCAGGTCGTTTATCTCTATATCCCCCTTCATGTAACTGTTGAATAACTTCGGCTGGTAGGCTATATTATACTCAAATTAATAAGTATATATTGTATATAATATACTCAAATCAAATTAATAACTAATTGATTAATAAATTATCAAATTAATATACTCGCTTTATTATACTCAAATCTGTGGGGGGTATATCCTGTGTGAATGTATACGTGTCAATATATGTTTATATGTGCTTGTGCACATGTCTGTGTATGCATGTGCACATGTCTGTGTATGCATGTGCACATGTCTGTGTATGCATGTGCACATGTCTGTGTATGCATGTGCACATGTCTGTGTATGCATGTGCACATGTCTGTGTATGCATGTGCACATGTCTGTGTATGCATGTGCACATGTCTGTGTATGCATGTGCACATGTCTGTGTATGCATGTGCACATGTCTGTGTATGCATGTGCACATGTCTGTGTATGCATGTGCACATGTCTGTGTATGCATGTGCGCATGTCTGTGTATGCATGTGCACATGTCTGTGTATGCATGTGCACATGTCTGTGTATGTGCATGTGCACATGTCTGTGTATGCATGTGCACATGTCTGTGTATGCATGTGCACATGTCTGTGTATGCATGTGCACATGTCTGTGTATGCATGTGCACATGTCTGTGTATGCATGTGCACATGTCTGTGTATGCATGTGCACATGTCTGTGTATGCATGTGCACATGTCTGTGTATGCATGTGCACATGTCTGTGTATGCATGTGCACATGTCTGTGTATGCATGTGCACATGTCTGTGTATGCATGTGCACATGTCTGTGTATGCATGTGCAGTATAAAGCAGAACAGAGAGTAAGAGACGTGGCTGGTCAGACCTCGCTGGCTGCTGCTGTGATTATTGTCCTTCCTGCTTCGAGGCGTTGTATCCGTCAGGGCCTCGTCCACTACCTCCTCTTCCCTTTCTCTTTCTCTCTCTCTCTCTCTCTCTCTCTCTCTCTCTCTCTCTCTCTCTCTCTCTCTCTCTCTCTCTCTCTCTCTCTCTGTTTTGTATATTATTCTATTCGCTCTTCCTCACTGGGCCAGGCGCAAGCACTTCCGCACGTCCTCACCCTGTGGTACCGACTCTGTCCATCGAGTGACTATAGCATGCTTGAAGCTCACAATGGCGTGAGACATCAAATATTTTCTATAAAGAGTGGTGTGGATTTTTGACGTGTTAGAGACCACTTCGACTCCCGTATACTTCTGAAAACTAATACACACGACGCATTAATGGCCTTTGAATACCCATTGAAAGTACTAAGACCATAACCATTTAACCATCGATCCTGGCCACATTTTGATCCGTCCTGTGTCTGTGTCTGGCATATTAGCACAGCTTTTGGGCAGCCATTTGATCCTCTGGTTAACGGAGCCTCGTGACAGTATTTGACAGTCGCTTGATGAAGACCTGTGTGGGGAGCTGAGAGGAATGTGTAGCGGTATGTGGTAACCCAGGTCCAGGTCCTCACTAGGGAATGTGGCGTTACTCGGGGTTTAGGAAGTCGTCTATTTTCTACGGTTTGGGGGAGAGGGGGTAAAGTTAGATCAACCATGAGAGAGAGAGAGAGAGAGAGACAGAGAGAGAGAGAGAGAGAGAGAGCAAGCAAGTAACCAAGGTAGCTAGCTATCTAGCGAGAGCACGAGCGAGCGAACAAGCAAGGAAGCAAGAAAGCAAGCGAGCAAGTAAGCAAGCGAGCGTCAATGTTGACCATCTTTCCATAACATTAACCCCATTTATTATCAAGGTTTCTCTGAAAATGTTAAAGTATAAGAGGTCCGTGCCACAACTGTTTCCAACAATATTATATAATGCTCAATTGCTCCCACAACGACAAATAAGGGCTGTAAAAACCTTTAATTAAACCAAAGAGATTGTTAATAGGTATATACAACTGTGGATATTAGCTAGTTAAATTTTTGCTTAATTGTGGTGATCAATATGAATGTTTAAATGATTTAACCTTTCGAATTTTTTGTTCGTGACTAAATGCGCTCGCAACGCAGGTCTATTGGTTGGTTCCATGGTACCTAGACATCCCATCATTCTGTTTTGGTAGTACTTGTAGTAACGGTGAGGACCATGGTATATATACCGACGTACAACGAAATTAGAAAGTAAAAATCTAAACTATTGAGTTGGACAAACCGGAAAGCTATTTTTTTACTTGTGTTGCTTTGACGAACTAAACTAACCTAGCCTTCCTAGGCCTAATACACGATATATGAAGCCTAATATAATACATATGTGTGCTATAGTAAAGTATCTTCTTGAGGTTATCTTGAGATGATTTCGGGGCTTTTTAGTGTACCCGCGGCCCGGTCCTCGACCAGGCCTCCACCCCCAGGAAGCAGCCCGTGACAGCTGACTAACACCCAGGTACCTATTTTACTGCTAGGTAACAGGGGCATAGGGTGAAAGAAACTCTGCCCATTGTTTGTCGCCGGCGGCTGGGATCGAACCCAGGACCACAGGATCACATGTCCAGCGTGCTGTCCGCTCGGCCGACCGACTCCCGAAGTAAAGTAAGTAAAGTAAATTTGATTCAGGAAAGTACATACATAGATACAGTTACAAACATTCTGATTGATTTATAGATAGAGCTAGTACATACAATACCTAAAGCCACTAGTACGCATAGCGTTTCGGGCAATTAGGCCTATATATTAGGCCTAGGAATATTTGTTTGTTTTTCAGCTTAATTTATTTTAAAAGAATTCCTTACAAGTCAGTATACGACTATATAAAAGCTAAGAACGTACGAATTCGTGACTATTAACGACCGGCACAATAGGAACTGTCTAAACAGGAGGATGGGTTGTTACCTCCATCACTCATTTCAGACCTGACGGGCTGCTTCACTGTGGTACCCAGAGAACCACCCGTCACTCTCAGACCTCCTAGCGGACCACTGTCAGAATACTGTCCAACAACTACATGGCCTCCTGTCACTCACCACCAGCAAGGCTGTGGTTCCATGCTTGGGTGCTCTGAAGGGCTCCAGATTTTCTACCTGTGGATTAGTTTATGCTATTTACACGCACACATTGTTAGCGGTAATTTGTATATTCTGTGTACGTCAACGGAGAACTTTGTCGGGTTTGTAAGTTCAGTTTAGCCATATTTACCAATGAAAACAAATTACATTCAGAGAAAACGTACGTAGCTGTAGACTAGCATAAAAGAAAACGGAAGTGTCCACGCCTGCGGGGGGAGGCTGAACTGCGGTAGTTGTGTTGCAGTCATTGTCGGAGGAGGTTGTTTAAAGCGTGTTCTGCGGTGAAGAGCTTCTCATAGTTTAGTAGTCCTTAAGTGACTCTTAGTGATCGTAGAGTGACAATACGGATGAAAACGAGTGAACTGAAAAAGATTATTATGTTTTTAAGTGTGATTTTTTATGCAGATTGTTTGTAGAAGTCAAAACATGAAGTGATCTTTATTTTTGGAAACCATTTTTACTTGTGAATTGAACTTCTGGAACGTCCGAATAGAAATAGAACATACTGGTAGCACTTTAGTGTGACGGGAGGGGTGGGGTAGGTTTGAGTGTGTTAAGAGAACTCCGGAAGTGCCTCAAGAGTGCAGTAAAGAGCTGCTAGAGCGTCGTAGTATTTACTTGAAAGTGAGCCGGCTGTCTGGCCTTGACACGGCGCCTGGGGGTGGTGTAGTGATCTCCCATTACTAAGCTAACAGTGCCAGCCGTAATGCTTAGTGTGAACCTAGGACAGGGGGGAGGGGGCGAACGGCCACACCCAGCTGTCGTGGCTCTCCTTGTTGCTCTAGTGATACCTGGTGTGGCTCTTCTGCTCTAGTGCCATCTGGTGTGGTTCTCCATGCTGCTTTAGTGCCATCTGGATTGGTTATTGCTTCTCGTCTATACCAGCTAGTCTGGCTGTCCCTACTGCTCAAGTGCCAACTTCTGTGGCTCATATATCCTTTAGAAATAATCTAATGATGGTAAATGGAGTTCCTTTCGATTGTCTTCATAGCTTAAGTCCTTTATTTCTTACGCCAGTCTTGTTGACAATGTCTAGATTTTGTGCGCGTGTAATGTTGTTATACGGAACTGAATTGAAATTTGTCTCAAGGATGTTGTGAGAGAGGAGAGAGGGTTTAAATTTTAGCAATGCCACACACACACACACACACACACACACACACACACTCACACTCACACTCACACTCACACTCACACTCACACTCACACACACACACACACACTCACACACACACACACACACACACTCACACTCACACTCACACTCATACACACTAGCACCTGACGTACTAGTGAGCATCAGATTAAACCTATGCATCCAAAATCTTTTCCCCAAGACGACAGTACTTCCCACGTCAGAGATAAAATGTCACAAAACTCCCTAATAATCAGTCCGCTATACCTTCTTAGTCAGCGCGAATTATCTTCTCATGTTGACTGTTTTTCCGAGCTGCCGTTGTGTTGATAAATTATTCATACTCTGTCCAGCCACATGGGCGACACTCTGCTGTTATCAGCTGACGTCAGCTGCCGTTATCTCTACTTTGCTGTAGATGTTTAGCCTGAAGGTGTTTGCAGATGTTGACATGCTTGCTGATGTTCGGGGTGATGCACAACAACGTCAGACTGCAATCCAGTGCGTTTGCAGATATTGTTATGCATGTTACTATGTTTTTTTTAAGAATTGCGATTTCAGACTGCAGCTCTGCACACTTTCAGTTTGGAGAGATTTACTTGAGTCTACCTGAGGGTCTCTTATCTCTAGTGGCCTTGACGGGGACAGGGAGACGGAGGCTTGTTTAAAATTTGAGAGTATATTTATGTTGTTTGGAAAGCACAGTGTCTTTGAATGTCTGGTGTGTGTATGATCCACAGGTTGGTGTGCTGTACTCACCTAGTTGTACTTGCGGGGGTTGAGCCTTGGCTCTTTGGTCCCGCCTTTCAACTATCAATCAACTGTGGGACAAGTTCCGGACATAGAAGCTGTCTATTAGTGTAACATGCAAATTCTGTTGCGTTTGCTACTATTTGCCTGTTGCACAGAAAGCAGAGACAAGCGACTGTAATCACCTGTGGCGCAGTGCTGGTCCTGTCATTTCAGTTAGCGATAGTTCTTCAATATCCTGTAAATTTTGCATTTTATTTGGCAGTGTTTTGAACCCGGCGCACGCACACACACACACACACACACACACACACCTGTGTAAGGAATCATTCAGAATCTTGTACACCACATATGTAAGACCAATCCTGGAGTATGCGGCCCCAGTATAGAGCCCGTACCTTGTCAAGCACAAGACGAAGCTGGAAAAAGTCCAAAGGTATGCTACTAGACTAGTCCCAGAACTAAGAGGCATGAGTTATGAGGAAAGGCTGCGGGAAATGCACCTCACGACACTGGAAGACAGAAGAGTAAGGGGGGACATGATCACAACATACAAAATCCTCAGGGGAATCGACCGGGTAAACAAGGATGAACTATTCAACACTGGTGGGACGCGAACAAGGGGACACAGGTGGAAGCTGAGTACCCAAATGAGCCACAGAGACGTTAGAAAGAACTTTTTCAGTGTCAGAGTAGTTAGTAAATGGAATGCATTAGGAAGTGATGTGGTGGAGGCTGACTCCATACACAGTTTCAAATGTAGATATGATAGAGCCCAATAGGCTCAGGAATCTGTACACCAGTTGATTGACGGTTGAGAGGCGGGACCAAAGAGCCAGAGCTCAACCCCCGCAAGCACAATTAGGTGAGTACAATTAGGTGAGTACACACACACACACACACACACACACACACACACACACACACACACACACACACACACCACTCTACTTTTTCTGGAGATGATGAGAGAAGGATATGCCTTTGGGGTGTGTCCGTCAACATTATCTCAGTGGTCGAGTGACCCCTGACAAAGCTTATTATACTTCAGCTATTATTACACAATAGTGATCTTCTACTGCCTTGTGTGCTTGCATAGCGGGGAAATTAGGAGTCTATATACATGGTTCTGCTTATTGTGCTCCCATCTGTTTAAAATATGAGACGAAGTTTAGTGTTAATTCTGAGGTGGTTTCGTGTTAGGTATTTTGGAAAGTTTTGCTAAAGGAAATATAAAATAGATTATTTGAAAACAGAAGAGTATATGAATGTTTTTTCTTTTGGTGACTGGTAGTTTTTTTTGAGTAAAAGAGATAAGAGACGCCCAGGCAAAAGGAAATGTTTAGAAACGGGAAATTAGTACAGTATGAGTTATGACAGCTGGCGGGCTGTCCGCCTTGCTGACACGATCCGTGTTTGGTAGCTAAGTTAAGCTAGCACTCTTTTGTTACAGTTGCGAGTGTGTGTACGGTTCTTTACGTGTATTTCAGCATATGTGGATGTTCATGGATGAATGATTTGTACCATTCACATATACACAATGATGTTTGTGTACCTGCTAAGATGCTCTGTTTCAGGGTATAATTTTATTGTTATTAATATGTAAATACACATTAGCTGCCTGTTCCCCGACACAGTGAATTATTACTATATATTTTTTTTTTATTAGGGGTGGAGGTTCTGGTCAGTATTTCATATAGGGATTATGTATTGTGGGGCTTGGTTTCCATTGTGTAGATTCAAGCTTTGGAGCCACCAGCCACCGCTGGGGCGGGGCGTCTCATCTTAAATTAAATTTTGCCCCGGGGGGCGAGTTTTTGAAGGAACCTTTCTAGCATTGGATCTTCTAAATTTTCGATCGTGTTCCACCCCCCTGGTGGCTTGCTGTTGTAGTCTGATATTTAATGGTTGCATGTTCACGAGTTCATGGAGCTCCTGGACTGTCTGATATTCTGGTAGACGGTGTTTGCAGCTCTTTTTAGCGCCCTATTTAGCCCTGCTTGTAATTTTTGCTTGTTAATTTTCTTGAGGGTATGGAGTTGTACTTGTGGATATTGGAGATGCGGCCTGACAAGATTCTTGTTAAAGTGTAGCTGTATGTTCGTGCTGAGGCTACGCCGTCTCCTGAGTTTTCCTAAAGCTGTCGAAGGGTGTTACGGGGAGAGGCTGTGAGGAGTGGTAGGTGGAGGGGAGTGGGGTGTTGAGGTGGGAGAGAGGGAGAGAGAGAGAGAGAGAGAGAGAGAGAGAGAGAGAGAGAGAGAGAGAGAGAGAGAGAGAGAGGGAGAGAGAGAGAGAGAGGCGTCAGTATGGGAAGTGTTGTAAGAGTGAGTCAGAGGTAAGACACGTGAAGACTGTGGTCGCTGGAGACAACGTTTGTGGCGCTGGTGTCTGGAGTCACCACCACGCTGGCCGACCCTCCCAACAGTCACCACCACCACGCTGGCCGACCCTCCCAACAGTCACCACCACCACGCTGGCCGACCCTCCCAACAGTCACCACCACCACGCTGGCCGACCCTCCCAACAGTCACCACCACCACGCTGGCCGACCCTCCCAACAGTCACCACCACCACGCTGGCCGACCCTCCCAACAGTCACCACCACCACGCTGGCCGACCCTCCCAACAGTCACCACCACCACGCTGGCCGACCCTCCCAACAGTCACCACCACCACGCTGGCCGACCCTCCCAACAGTCACCACCACCACGCTGGCCGACCCTCCCAACAGTCACCACCACCACGCTGGCCGACCCTCCCAACAGTCACCACCACCACGCTGGTCGACCCTCCCAACAGTCACCACCACCACCACGCTGGCCGACCCTCCCAACAGTCACCACCACCACGCTGGCCGACCCTCCCAACAGTCACCACCACCACGCTGGCCGACCCTCCCAACAGTCACCACCACCACGCTGGCCGACCCTCCCAACAGTCACCACCACCACGCTGGCCGACCCTCCCAACAGTCACCACCACCACGCTGGCCGACCCTCCCAACAGTCACCACCACCACGCTGGCCGACCCTCCCAACAGTCACCACCACCACCACGCTGGCCGACCCTCCCAACAGTCACCACCACCACGCTGGCCGACCCTCCCAACAGTCACCACCACCACGCTGGCCGACCCTCCCAACAGTCACCACCACCACGCTGGTCGACCCTCCCAACAGTCACCACCACCACCACGCTGGCCGACCCTCCCAACAGTCACCACCACCACGCTGGCCGACCCTCCCAACAGTCACCACCACCACGCTGGCCGACCCTCCCAACAGTCACCACCACCACGCTGGCCGACCCTCCCAACAGTCACCACCACCACGCTGGCCGACCCTCCCAACAGTCACCACCACCACGCTGGCCGACCCTCCCAACAGTCACCACCACCACGCTGGCCGACCCTCCCAACAGTCACCACCACCACCACGCTGGCCGACCCTCCCAACAGTCACCACCACCACGCTGGCCGACCCTCCCAACAGTCACCACCACCACGCTGGCCGACCCTCCCAACAGTCACCACCACCACGCTGGCCGACCCTCCCAACAGTCACCACCACCACGCTGGTCGACCCGCCCAACAGTCACCACCACCACGCTGGTCGACCCTCCCAACAGTCACCACCACCACGCTGGTCGACCCGCCCAACAGTCACCACCACGCTGGTCGACCCTCCCAACAGTCACCACCACCACGCTGGCCGACCCTCCCAACAGTCACCACCACCACGCTGGCCGACCCTCCCAACAGTCACCACCACCACGCTGGCCGACCCTCCCAACAGTCACCACCACCACGCTGGCCGACCCTCCCAACAGTCACCACCACCACCACGCTGGCCGACCCTCCCAACAGTCACCACCACCACCACGCTGGCCGACCCTCCCAACAGTCACCACCACCACGCTGGCCGACCCTCCCAACAGTCACCACCACCACGCTGGCCGACCCTCCCAACAGTCACCACCACCACGCTGGTCGACCCGCCCAACAGTCACCACCACCACGCTGGTCGACCCTCCCAACAGTCACCACCACCACGCTGGTCGACCCGCCCAACAGTCACCACCACGCTGGTCGACCCTCCCAACAGTCACCACCACCACGCTGGCCGACCCTCCCAACAGTCACCACCACCACGCTGGCCGACCCTCCCAACAGTCACCACCACCACGCTGGCCGACCCTCCCAACAGTCACCACCACCACGCTGGCCGACCCTCCCAACAGTCACCACCACCACGCTGGCCGACCCTCCCAACAGTCACCACCACCACGCTGGTCGACCCTCCCAACAGTCACCACCACCACGCTGGTCGACCCGCCCAGAGACCAGGGGTGGGGACTGGTGCTTAGTGAACAACACCTGACCTTGACCTGTGCTTCAACGCTCAAAGCTAATTTTCTCTTGCAGTCAGCACGTTCGGTCAGAACTGACTGGGTAGGGGAGTGGAGGCTGTTTTATCTCCACGTGAGTTGATATCGTGTCATTATCATCCCTTGATAACACGAGGCCTTGAGTAATCTGTGTTGCTTTCAAAGTAAGTGAGTCTATCGCCTGATAAGCAGTAGGAAGATGGGTGGAGGGAGAGAGAGAGCATGTGTCATCACTTGCTCATGATGTCTCATTGAGGTTTCTCTCCCTGGGGATGTTTGAGGAGCAGTAAGACAGCTGCTATAATTAGACGCGTGTGCTCATGGTGTGGAGGTGCTGCCATGAACATACAGAGACCAGCAACATGTCTCCTGTGATGCCAGGAGAGAACTGCTACCATGAGAACTCCAACCATGAGAACTGCTACCATGAGAACTGCTACCATGAGAACTCCTACCATGAGAACTGCTACCATGAGAACTGCTACCATGAGAACTGCTACCATGAGAACTCCTACCATGAGAACTCCTACCATGAGAACTCCTACCATGAGAACTCCTACCATGAGAACTCCTACCATGAGAACTCCTACCATGAGAACTCCTACCATGAGAACTGCTACCATGAGAACTCCTACCATGAGAACTGCTACCATGAGAACTCCTACCATGAGAACTGCTACCATGAGAACTCCTACCATGAGATGTGTTACCATGACACGGCTGCCAGTACCATTTGTGGTGAGGCAAGTGTGGTTTGTGCAGCCACTCGTTTAACCAAAGGATAGAAGACAGACTGAAAGTGCTTCGTTTCGGGTCTCAAAAACTGTAATTCAATTTGAGTCTTCGTGTTAGGGAGGCTTGACGAGACAAACTCTAGCCTCAAAAAATCAATCAACATTCGTTTATACGGAGCCAAACACCTCGTTATTACGGTACTCATTAGAGCGGAAAAATGTACGATAGAATGCTCCCACAGGGCGTACCTCCCAACTGATCCAAGTTGACGAGATGGAATTATCAGAGTGGATCATGATGCTCTAGAACTTAATGAACACTTTTATTACCAAAAGGAATAATGATATGTTGGTGATAATGATAGTAAGGTGAAAGTAATAACATAATAATAACAATAACAGTCCATCATAACCAGGTGACACTCGAATGACCCGGTAATGTCTCACTGGAGAGTCACAAGCTGGCAGCCAGTAACGCCTGAGGCTGCATTACCAAAATGTCAGACGATAATAAATCTCCCCTGAGGGAGATTTATAAATCCGTAGCTCAGCGACCATGGAGGTCAGAGTCAAGAGAGAGAGAGACGTGTAGTGCACCAACCCGTCCGGACACGTCTCAGTTGTGATGCGAGCAGAAGGCTCGGCGGCCCCCATCACCTGGTGGGAACTAATCACCAGCTCGGAGGTGGCGTCTTCCAGATGAGTCTGATTGACACCAATGCATCGTGATCTGAAACCGGGGCGGTGTTGTGTGTCTGGGGAAGGTGTGTGTGTGTGTGTGTGTGTGTGTGTGTGTGTGTGTGTGTGTGTGTGTGTGTGTGTGTGTGTGTGTGTGTGTGTGCCTCGGTGGAAGTTTGTAATTAGGGTTAAGGCAGGAGGAAGGATGGAGTGGAGTGAAGTGGAGTGGGTGTGAGTAAGATTGAATGATTGCTTGATCGATTGAAGGTGAGCGTATGCCGAGGGAGTTTGTTGTGTGTTGGACCTGTGTGTTTCAGGACCGTATAATACACAACCATTAATCAGCTGTTGTAATCCATTCTAACATCAAGGCAATATGCAAAAATAGTGTCCATGCGCGATATTTTGGGATGGAGGGGGAGAGAGAGAGAGAGAGAGAGAGAGAGAGAGAGAGAGAGAGAGAGAGAGAGAGAGAGAGAAAGAGACTGAGTCTGATATTAATCCTGTCGATTAATCTGATATTAATCGATAGGGTTTATTGATTACAAAAATACATAAGTGGCACTATGTATCAGTTCAATCATGGCTGTCAATGGCAGTCTCTCAGCATCTATAGAATCTTACAAAGAAAGATTACAAAATCTTGTTACATTCTCTTGACAGCAAAGAATCAGGGAAAATGTGTATCAAAGAGTTTAATGCCAAAAATAATGGACATATTAAATGGGTAGTGAAAATATCATATAAAAAAGAAATACCTTAAAATACATTCACATGTGAAAAAAGAAGGATTCTTAAAGTTTATTATAACGTAAAGGCTGACTTAGTAATACCTTGGTACGGATTAAAAATTGGATTGAGAGTTGACCCAGATGTAAACAAGAGGTTCTTCGCCTCGGCCAGTAGGCTTACCACAATGTTTCATGTGTTCCAAAATTGTATATGAGTGCATTTTTTTTTTGGCATGGATATTCCTGCGCGGGCCCTAAGCCTCTGCCTGGCCCACTAAAGTGGATGTGTTAATTTTCTTTACGGCCCAACTGAGCCTAGCAGCGTCCATCTAGACGTCCGCTAACCTTATTGGACGACCCATAGACGTGTGGTTCTTCCTGCTGGATAGAATGATGGTAGAGGGTCATGTAATGCTGGAACACTGCCAGCCGTCTGAGCGGAATACCGGGAGGTCCATACACTTCCACCACACTTACACTACACCTCCACTTGTGTGTGTGTGTGTGTGTCTGTGTGTGCGTGTGTGTGTGTGTGTGTGTGTGTGTGTGTGTGTGTGCGTGTGTGTGTGTGTGTGTGTGTGTGTGTGTGTGTGTGTGTGTGCGTGTGTGTGTGTGTGTACTCACCTAATTGTACTCACCTAATTGTGCTTGCGGGGGTTGAGCTCTGGCTCTTTGGTCCCGCCTCTCAACCGTCAATCAACTGGTGTACAGATTCCTGAGCCTATTGGGCTCTATCATATCTACATTTGAAACTGTGTATGGAGTCAGCCTCCACCACATCACTTCCTAATGCATTCCATTTACTAACTACTCTGACACTGAAAAAGTTCTTTCTAACGTCTCTGTGGCTCATTTGGGTACTCAGCTTCCACCTGTGTCCCCTTGTTCGCGTCCCACCAGTGTTGAATAGTGTGTGTGTGTGTGTGTGTGTGTGTGCGTGCGTGTGTGTGTGTGTGTGTGTGTGTGTGTGCGTGTGTGTGTGTGTGTGTGTGTGTGTCTGTGTGTGTGCGTGTGTGTGTGTGTGTGTGTGTGTGTGTGTGTGTGTGTGTGTGTGTGCGTGTGTGCGTGTGTGTGCGTGTGTGTGTGTGTGTGTGTGTGTGTGCGCGTGTGTGTGTG
Organism: Procambarus clarkii; assembly: GCF_040958095.1. Lineage (NCBI taxonomy): Eukaryota > Metazoa > Arthropoda > Malacostraca > Decapoda > Cambaridae > Procambarus > Procambarus clarkii. Next base: position 11,802,964 of record NC_091232.1, read on the forward strand.
CGTGTGTGTGTGCGTGTGTGTGTGTGTGTGTGTGTGTGTGTGTGTGTGTGTGTGTGTGTGTGTGTGTGTCTGTGTGTCTGTGTGTGTGTGTGTGTGTGTGTGCGTGTGTGTGTGTGTGTCTGTGTGTGTGTGTGTGTGTGTGTTCAGGTGGCTGCTTGTGTGTCTGGGGGCGAGTGTTTTATAGAGACAATGTTGACTGGTGTCACCATAAGCAAATTATAGTGACCTGAGCTGCCTCTCTGTACCATATAACGCCCTTCCTCTCACCATCACCCAGGGGCATCCTGGCCACGCCCACCGCCCCTCGCTACACCCACCCCTGCACACACACACACACACACACATACACACACACACACATACACACACACACACACACACACACACACACACACACACACACACACACACACACACACACACACACCAAACCACACTAAGTCTTATATCAACATAATCATCAACCGAAAATTAAACCAGTGTCATCATTCCTGTACGCCAATCATACCAGCGTCATCATGCCTGCCAATCATACCAGCGTCATCATGCCTGCCAATCATACCAGTGTCATCATGCCTGCAGGACCAGTTATACCAGTTAATCGGGCTTGTCATTGCCTGAAGGTGCGTCCTCCGGCCGGCGGACCCGAGGCACCGGGGTACAGTCCTCCGGGAGCATGACCCTCACAGCGTCATGCAGGCAGGCACCAGACGCCTCCCATGGTCGATACTGTCGGCTCCAGCGCATGGCTGCTGGGAGGTGGGGTGGGTGAAGGGTACATGGGATGGGAGAGATGTGAAGGGGGTGTGTAAGGGAGAGGAGGCATGGGATAGCTAGTGGCGAATAGAGAGGGGTAGGAACGTAGTTTAAGATTCTAAATAATGCATCCAGAACTGCCGTCTCTCAAAACTACAACAGCTGAAACCAGCACCAACGTCCGATTTGCAACTACTTATGTCGCCAATGACAAAACAACCACCTATAAACACCCCCACCACCAACCTAAATCAGTACCGCTAACACAACCACAACTACCACAACCACAACCATAACCACAACCTCGTCCAACGCGCTCTTAACATTTCGTGATGATTATGTGATCGATATGTTGAGTTTCAAATTACGGCTTTTAAGTCTGATGTGGTTAGGAGGAGATGAGGGAAGAGGGGGGATAGTGGTGGGGGAACATATGTTAATTACTTCCCCCCCCCACAACCACCACCACAACTACCACCACTACCACCACCACCACCACCACCACTGTTGGTCTGTAGCCTAGTGGAGTATTCCTCTAAACACTGCTTCATTTACCAGCACCTTCTGACTTTCTGTCCTACGCTTATGTAGTGTAATTATTTAAGCTCGGAACAGAGGGTCTGGGTGCATGAGTGAGCATGATGGCAATGTTGCATAAAGTAACGCAGTATTCACGCTCTCAGGAGTCACGCTACATGTTGCACGAACCCCAGTGAATTATGGAAGATATAGAGTGAACAAGAGAGATGTTTGCCTCTTGTGGGTCAGGGAGTATGAGGAGCCTCACGAGTCATGCAGTAGTTGTGTTCTCCCTCGTAACCTGCTCGCCCCAGCATGATTCAAATACCGCCAGCGCTGGGAACATTAAAAGTCATTCGACTGAACCATTACCCATGTCGTTACCATTACCCATGAACCATTACCTTTATATCTGCTCCACCTTGTTGCTCGCTCTATACCTCCTCCACCGTGCGTGCGTGCGGGCGGGCGCATGTATACGTGTGTGTGTGTGTGTGTGTGTGTGTGTGTGGGTGTGTGGGATGTACTGTGCCTAGTGGTTGGGTTATCTTCCAGTCTGGGGTAAACCTTGGAGGTGCGCGAACACCTTCCCTTCTCCTACCGCTGGTTGCTGCTGTACAACACCCGTGTAACACACCCGTGTAACACACCCGTGTAACACCCGTGTAACACACCCGTGTAACACCCGTGTAACACACACCCGTGTAACACACACCCGTGTAACACACCCGTGTAACACACACCCGTGTAACACACACCCGTGTAACACACACCCGTGTAACACACACCGGTGTAACATGATCACTCTGCAAGTCAAGGCACAGTTAACGAGATTATCTGCGTGTGTTGGAACGCTGTTAAATCAGTACCAAGCGATTAGTGTCTGTTTTGAAGCAGACTTCTGTGCTTCGGCGCCACTGAACTTTAAAATTAGTTTGGCGATTGTTTCCGGATTCACGAGTTGTCATGAGTGGCAGTGTCCGGATACACGAGTTGTCATGAGTGACAGTGTCCGGATACACGAGTTGTTATGAGTGACTGTCCGGATACACTGGTTTTTCTGAAATGCCTCGAACAGCTTGATCACTTAAATGATAAGGGTTGATACGTGACCTGTTACCAGGGGCCCCGGGACGAGAGACCACCATGGTGCCCCCACACCATGGGAGGGCCCCCATGGTGCCCCACACCCACAGGCGAGGGCCCGCTGGGGACATGGGAGACAGTATGTCTGTGGGTGGGTGCTTCCTCCTGATATAGGGGGAGGGTTTGTTGTTATGTGACTTACTCTGGGGGTTGGAGGCTCGTGCTGTAAGGGTGGGGTGTGGGAGGGGGGGGTGGAGCGTCCTGGAACCAGATTCACGAAGCAGTTATGCAAGCACTTACGAATCAGTACATCTTTTCTTAATCTTTGGCGGCTTTGTTTACAATTATTAAACAGTTAATGAGCTTCGAAGCACCAGGAGGCTGTTTATAACAATAACAACAGTTGATTGGGAAGTTTTCATCCTAGTAAACTGTTTAATAAATGTAACCAAAGCCGTCAAAGATTGAGGAAACATGTACACGTTCGTAAGTACCTGCGTAACTGCTTCGTGAATCTGGCCCCTGGTATGGAAATTGGCGCTACGTGTCGCCATATTTTAACACTTCATTAGAAAGCAAAGTGTCGGGCAACTAAAGTTGCAAAATAACGGCAACATACGAGAAACACGACAGGAAATGTTCTCTAACATATCACCTTAACATTGGTGTCACTGACATTGACGAAAACACTTATTATGAAGAGCTGTCAAATCTTTCGAGGACCTCAACCTATTAACGGAAAGTCATGACGGATTCCGAAACCATCGACCTTGGCTAAGGAAGTGTGACTAAACTAACACACACTCATCAAGAAATTACATCTGTATGAAGTCTCAAAGACACAAACTTGTTTTATGAAGAAGTGTGGCCAAGAAGGATAATTAATCCATACCCGACACACTCAACCAAGAGTAACCATTTGAGATGCAGGTAGATACGAGAAAAATATATTATTTTATGAAATTTCTGGAAATAAGTGCAGATTTTGTTTTTTTTTATACCACAGACATTTACAATGGTAACTAGCATATATGCATTTCCATGCAGTGAAAACGTCAGAGACTACAAAGTTCTAAAATTTTGAAATAAATTGTTTTCTGATATAGTAAGTTCGTATTCACTAAACTCCTTTTAGAAGCAGCTGAATTTAGCTAATTTAGAGACTTAATGTAAATCAAACTCATATTTTAACATTTAGAACACGTAACTCTGGGTAGGCGGGGGCGCCGCGGGAGAGTGGTTGTAGTACATTGTAGTACAGCTAGTGGTTGTAGTACATTGTAGTACAGCTAGTGGTTGTAGTACATTGTAGTACAGCTAGTGGTTGTAGTACATTGTAGTACAGCTAGTGGTTGTAGTACATTGTAGTACAGCTAGTGGTTGTAGTACATTGTAGTACAGCTAGTGGTTGTATTACATTGTAGTACAGCTAGTGGTTGTAGTACATTGTAGTACAGCTAGTGGTTGTATTACATTGTAGTACAGCTAGTGGTTGTAGTACAGCTAGTGGTTGTAGTACATTGTAGTACAGCTAGCGGTTGTGGTGTAGGTAGTACATAGTAGTAGTAACAGCAGCAATGACTGAAGTTCTAGCATTAGCAGCAGGAGTAGGGTAAAATCCTGCCTTTCCATGTCAAATTTCAATTTTTTTTTTTTCCACCACGAAAACTGCCGCCTGTTTTTTTCAGCCAGCAGAGTAAGCTGCTGCTCGGTGAGATTTGTTTTAACTCACTGTTCTGAGGGTTGTCAAGATAGGGAGTGTGTTATGAGTAGAATAGTAGTATTTTCCTTTCTTGGCTCATAATCAAGTTATGGCCAGCTGGTGTCTGTCTGTCTCTCAGTCTCCCCCCCCCCTTCCCTTCCCCCCTTCCCTTCCCCCCTTCCCTTCCCTCCTTCGCTCCCCCCCCTCTTTCTCTGGGTCCATAATATTTTCATCTGTTCAAAAGACGGGTATTATATATAATGACGTAAAACACATGTTCAGATGGCAGATTTTTATTCTGGGTGCTCCCAAAACCTTAGTGACACTTAATTTTGGGATTCCGCGGTGCTCAATTTAGTATGTTATATGTGCGGAAAATCCACATAGAAATGGGAAAGGGAGATGAACATTTCGGCCGATCAAGGCCGTTGTCAACACCAGACTCATGTTATATATATTTTCGTTATCTTAACAATAGTTTTAACAATTCAGAGTCATCGTAATTTATATAATTGCAATCAGGGACTTTGTCATCAACCTGTATGGCGAGTGACACGAGCCTCCGACCTACAGATATTAATCTTATGTAAGCGAAGTAAAATGCTATTTTCAGCTCTCTGGCGAGATAGTGATCAGATATTTGATTAGATGTATGTTGATACGACGGTGAGGTCTGGAAACCCCACCTATTACCTCCACTGGCCCACCATCTATCCCCACCCCACCTGTCCACCATCTATCCCCACCCCACCTGTCCACCATCTATCCCCACCCCACCTGTCCACCATCTATCCCCCACCTCACCTGTCCACTATCTATCCCCATCCCACCTGCCCACCATCTATCCCCACCCCAACTGCCCACTATCTATCCCCCACCACCACCTCCCCACCATCTATCCCCCACCACCACCTGTCCACCATCTATCCCCCACCTCCACCTGCCCACTATCTATCCTCCACCATGGAAATTTAAATATGCAATTGTTCCATATCCGTCTGTGGAGCTTTTTTTTTTTATCTTTCTCTCCAATTTTTGCTTACCACGCTAATTCGCTCTTCTTGTTGATTATTAGCTCGTGTTGTTAATGGTTCGTTGTTGCTAATTATTAGGTCTTTTTGCTAATAGGTTTCTGACATTTCGTTGAAACGACTAAATTCTCGGTAGAAATCTTTCAAAAGTGACCCCGAAAAAATTCCGTTCGCTTGCGTCATAGTATTTATATATATACACTGGCTGGCTTGTTTAGAAACGTCATCTTTATTATAATACATTTTGTTAGTGGCAAACATCTGAATTGTTGTTAATTTTCTGCTGAATTTTCGCGTTTTCAGGTACTGTATATAGCTTAAAATACAATAAAAAGAGACACATTTATCTGGGTGTAAAAGGACAAAGTGTATCTCGGCTCCCAAAAGTGTGCGACCATGTTAAGTGGACGACAAGGGCTGGAGTGCCAGGGAGACGACGGCGACGCAGACGGTGACGCCGAGGACCACGACGTCAGATAGCGTGGCGTGCGTGTGAGTCAGAGGTCAGGTCACACACTCCCACCGAGGTGTTCGAACTGTCGGCCTGGTGGGGCTAAAAGTGATCGATTCCCCACAGAGTGTTTTGGAACTCTGGTGACTAGTTCACATTAGTACACGTTTTCTGTTGAAATATGAGGCCCTGGGCGCGGACCGGTGTGGGAAGGTCAGGGTCATCTTGCAACGTTGGTGCTTAATATTGTTGTTAAATGCCTCTATGTGGGGCATTTAAGAAACGTCACCGTGCCAAAGAATTGAATATAGTGTAGTTAAACAGTTTTTATAATAATAAAGTAGTGTCGGAATACAAGTGGTATCTTAAGGTAGATCCAGAAACACTTTACTGCCCATTAACTAGTGTTTGGACCCTTAAGAGGTGGCTAAATACGGGCCCCGGGGCTCCACGGGGTGGCCGCTGCCCCCGCCCCCCCTCGTTGAGGGCGTCGACAGGCGAGCTCACAGGCAGGCTAAGAACTGGAATGCTCGTTTCCAGCAACAGTGCGAGGAGCAGCCGTTCCAGTACCAGATCTACCACCAAGACGAGGAACACTTTCCCCTCTTCGCAGGCCAGCAAGACCCTGGCTACAGTAGAGAACTAAAGACTTTCCTCAAGACCAGTCCGCTTAGGAAGTGGAGCCAAGAGATCTTCCAGCGTGAGAATGAAGAAACGACAAGCCACGGTCTGGAAGATGGTCGGGCTGTAGGACAACTGGAACTGGAAGATGACCTCGACGAGCCAAGCCATTCTGCACGGAAGACGCCCAACGGTGAACAAGACGCAGCATGTTGCGTGTCGATCACCTTGGCAGTAGATGACGGAAGGTCCGCTGTTGCACCGGGTGTGTTATTCCTCGAGGAACAAGCACAGGAAGGCGCCGGGGTAGATGGCAACATCCTGGAACAAGCGGTCGAGAGCCCACAACTCTCTGAACAGACATCGCTCCAACAAAGTATTTTCGTCTCCCTGGACGAGGGCGAGGAGGTTCTCATCGTGGAGGTCGAAGAAGGAGATAATGAAAAAACGGAGTGGAGGAGGGACCCGAGACAGTACCTAGACAAGGCCTTCAACCCGAGTGAAGTCAGCATTGTCGATGACCTGGACGTCGAGGGTAAGTGTGGCTTGTGAAATTCTTTACTCTCAAACTCATCTCTGTTATTACAAGTTATTTATTGTAAATAAATTCTACAGGATGTTACATTTCCAGTTACTCCATGTTTGTTATTTGTCTCATCACTCTACCACTTGGATTAGTTGGTACAGCGAGAGCCTTGTTCCTTACCTCTCGGAGTTCGATCCCCGATGGTCCAAATAATTGGGCACCATTCCTTTCCTCCGTCCTATTCCAGCTCCTCGTCCTCATATTCCTTCCAAGTGCTATGACGTAGCACTGGCTTGGCACTTTCTTCTAACTACATTACCTTGTCTCCTGATCGACGACTGGGCCGCGGGGACGCTAAGCCCCGAAAACACCTCAAGGTAACCACCCCCTCACTATATTGTGTGTATAAACAGAATAATCGATTGCAAGACCAGTTACAGCCCCACTCCTGTGCCAGGTAAGTTACGGCTCACCATAGCCCGTGCTACTTGGAACTTTTTGTTCCTAGAAGCTGAATCTTAAACAACAACAACGATTGCAAGACCCAATATTTTTCCTCAGTAACTCCTTAAAACCTTCCCCCGCCATACACACGCTCGCAGTCTCTATAAAACTTCCTAACCTTTCTGTAATTAAGTTAATTAGAACAAGAAGTAGGAAAGGGGTGATTAGATATTAGAATGGGGACGAGGATGATTAGAGATGAGGAAGAATGGGGCCGAAGGTGATTACGGATATAAATAGGAACTACCTCACGTGAGCCAATAGGCCTTCTGCAGCGTCCCTGTTTTTTTACGTTCCTCTGCTCGTGTAGGGGAGGATTTAGAGGAAGAAAAGTATAATTAGAAATGGCGTAGGAGGGAGTTGCATGGTGTTAGGGTGAGGGATGGTTAGAGATGGGCTGGTCGGGAGTGCAGCAAAGTAGTTC
>NC_091232.1:11813083-11840459 GCF_040958095.1 Procambarus clarkii
TCTCACCAGTGCTGGAGGGGACCTGCAACACCTCTCACCAGTGCTGGAGAGGACCTGCAACACCTCTCACCAGTGCTGGAGGGGACCTGCAACACCTCTCACCAGTACTGGAGAGGACCTGCAACACCTCTCACCAGTGCTGGAGGGGACCTGCAACACCTCTCACCAGTACTGGAGAGGACCTGCAACACCTCTCACCAGTGCTGGAGGGGACCCGCAACACCTCTCACCAGTGCTGGAGGGGACCCGCAACACCTCTCACCAGTGCTGGAGAGGACCTGCAACACCTCTCACCAGTGCTGGAGAGGACCTGCAACACCTCTCACCAGTGCTGGAGGGGACCCGCAACACCTCTCACCAGTGCTGGAGAGGACCTGCAACACCTCTCACCAGTACTGGAGAGGACCTGCAACACCTCTCACCAGTGCTGGAGGGGACCCGCAACACCTCTCACCAGTGCTGGAGAGGACCTGCAACACCTCGGAGAGGACCCGCAACACCTCTCACCAGTGCTGGAGGGGACCCGCAACACCTCTCACCAGTGCTGGAGGGGACCTGCAACACCTCTCACCAGTGCTGGAGAGGACCTGCAACACCTCTCACCAGTGCTGGAGGGGACCTGCAAACACCTCTCACCAGTGCTGGAGGGGACCTGCAACACCTCGGAGAGGACCCGCAACACCTCTCACCACAGCTATGGATTCACCACTTCGTGTCCTCTCACCTGGTTGTCTTCCACGTGTCGAGTCAGGTCGCATGTACACACACATCCCCACATACATGCTGTTCGATTTTGCATTCCTGCACTTTCAACATTTCCCATTTGCAAATGCCATTTTCCGGCAAATATTTCAGTGATTTGTGTGTGACTAAAATCATCTGCTGGTCGCTGTGACCTGTGACGAGGCTCTAGGGTATAAGCCTACAGTTCAGGTAGACATCCGGCCGTTCATTCAACCGGCTAGCTAGTCAACCGGCCATTCGTTCTCCGGTCATTCAGTTAGCCAGGAATCCAGCCAGAGGCAAAACCAGTCTTTTACGCAGCCAATCATTCAAGGAACCAGTCGGCTGGTCAACTAGCCAGGGAGACAGTCCTGCCACTCAGCCAGCCTCCAAGCTCACAGACCATCCAGTCAGCCAGTCAACCATCGAGTTAGTCAGTGTAGGTGGGAGCGTCCTTCGTCCAGTCAGCGATCAATAACGCTCCCGGGCAACACGAGTCTACCTCAGTGGTGGTGGTTGTGGTTGTTTAGGTGGTGATGGTAGTGGCGATAGGGGGTGATGCTGGTAGTGGAGGTGGTGGTGGTGATGGTAGTGGTTGAGCGGGCGATGGTGGTGGTAGTGGTGGTGGTTGTACCTCCAGTTGAATCAGTCAGTGATTGAGATTCAACGCAAGGCTTAGACAGTTGCATTAGCTTGCGTCTGTTAAACAAATGTAATTGTGAGTATTCAAGGCAAGCCTACGGTCCTTGGAGCTCCACACCTGCTTGATATGCAGGTGTGTGGGGACCGTACACTCGTACAACCGGTACTACTGATGCACTTTAGATTGAACCGGAGAGTTGAGACTAGGAAGTGATTCAGAGGGTCTGATACTGGCTGTAGTGAGCTTAGGCTTTTTAATTTCTGGCGTGGTAGTCTTTGGGGGCGTGTAGCGGGTGTGCTTAGGGTGTAGCGGGTGTGCTTAGGGTGTAGCGGGTTTAGGGTTGTGGTGTGTTAAGGTGAATTTAGGGTGTGGTAAGCGTCGTGAAGGTCGGGAGAAATGAGCTTAGGGTTTGATAAACTTGGGATTAATTCACTAAATAAATAGGGATATATATAAAATCGTGAAAAATACATTAAAGTATAGTAAAAGAAAACCTGAGCAAGGTTTCAAGACAGCATCTCGGGCAAGATGCCGTCGCTATAGGCATTAAGCCTGCCAATATTACCATGGACATATGTCGCGTGATCTTTTCACAGCTGTCATCTCGCTGGCTCGTGGAGTTAATGGGGTCGTGAATGTATCATTTCCACTTGATGGCGCCTCTTAACTCCGCTCACGACATTTGATAGAGTGCTGGCTAAGTTAAAGGGGAAAACTGTAGCTTAAATGAGAGGGGAAATGCATCTAGCATGAGAGGGACACCGTATCTTAGTTAAGATACATTAAGATTAGCTAAGAAAAGTTAAGATACTCGCACAATATCGCAGCACGCCCAAAACAGCGTGTTAATACATTAAAGCAAGAGCTTATCTTCGTAATATTTTCTAATGACACAGACGTCACGATCAATAAGCGTCAGGAACAGGTTGACGCCACCCGGACGGGGGCGAGGAAGCCGAAAACTGACCGGTTTAATCTTGGGTTCAGTTTGAAGTGTTTCCGGGTCGTGCTCTGGTCTGTCGCCTCCTCCTCCTCTTCTTGTTTCTTATTTGCTTGTAAATATGAACCACCGTCGTCATCATAGTCTCTACTATGTTAATTTGATCTCTGTTTTACATTTAAGACATTATGGTATATTAAAGTCTGGATCAACCGAAGCGCCGACCCGTACCACAGAACAGGAGAACTAAGCGTGTAATTAACCCCCCCAAAGACCGTACTTTACCAGTGATTAAATACTTCGAAAAGCGTCCAATTCCGTACGTGTTTATTGCCATAGCCTATGATGCCTTAGATGTGGATGGGTTGATGGATAGTTGCCTGAAGGAGGGATGGTGTGAGTCAGGCCAGGGGCGTGGTCCCAGCTCTCTAGGGCGTGGCTACCAGGCACAGGCACGCCCAGGAACTGCAGCAAGATGGCAGGTCTGGGGGCGTGGTGAAGTCTGGTCTCGCCTTGATTTATATATATATATATATATATATATATATATATATATATATATATATATATATATATATATATATATATATATATATAATTATATAATATATATATATAATGTATAGCTCTATCTTCTTGTATGTATATGTTATGTATGGGATGGATTTTAGTGTGGTTACTGGATCAACATTCTTGTCACTATTGCTGTATACGTTGTGGGAGGTGTATGATTTTGAGGAACTCACACTACCAATCAATAGTGAAGTGTGTGTGTGCGTGTGTGTGTGTGTGTGTGTGCGTGCGTGCGTGCGTGCGTGCGTGCGTGCCCAAATTTGGCTCCAGCTTTACCCAGTTCCTGATATATCTGTACCTTAACGATAAATACTTACCCACTTCTAAAGCCATCACATAATAAACATATTGATAGTTCCAAGCATGAAAATTATACTGTTTTAGGTCAACAGTCCCTACCTTATAGAACCTATATACTAATATTAACACGATGCCTGAGAAGGGAAAAGCCACAGATATAATGTGACGGAATCCCACTGTTAGAGGCGACATTATAAACATTAGATATACTTACTCCCTCTTCCAGTAAGACTGGAAGAGGGAGACGCTCAACAGTAAGAGCTCCGGCAGTTGGGCCGTGGACCTCCCTGCCGTGCACAGAAGCAGTAACAAATGCAATCGTGGTAACCTGGAAGCCCGTGCCTGTTCCTGGAAACCGGCACCTGCCTAACAGTGGTGTGGGAGAGAGAGAGAGAGAGAGAGAGAGAGAGAGAGAGAGAGAGAGAGAGAGAGAGAGAGAGAGAGAGAGAGAGAGGTATCCTCCTACAGGCCATGAATGAGGGTGAAGGAAGAGGGCTGTGAGCTTGGCCTGTAGTGCGTAACCAATCCTGGCGTCCGTTTGCTCGTCTGTCTGTCTGGTAGAGTGAATCATTGTAGCCAGTCTGCTTGATTATTTGGCGTTCTGGTAAACAAACCTAGCCGGCCTTGGCTCGCTCACAATGGTAAAACAAGTAAATTCGTTTGCATTTTTGTTCGTGAATGACGACCTATATAATGAAATCTAGCAGATTTGTGTCAACATGAATCACTGCTAACTTTCTTGCTAAACGAGTACTTCAGTGCCATTCACCAATCAGCCTTGGATGACCTTGTTGCCAAGAGGAGCATACTAAGAGCCACAAACTAAGAATATGAGTGAAAATGTTATTCTTAGGAAAATGGAATTAGGTATTCGGAATTAGAAATTCTTAGGTATACGGAAGCAGTCAATGACGATATTTTAAGTTATTTATTAGTACACAAACTTGTTTATGACCGAGTTGGGATGGAGGAGGAGGATGATGTCTTGCACTTGGTCGATAGGTTACCTTGAGGTGAAGTGATCACCGGCTGCATCGTTCTGGAGCCAGATTCACGAAGCAGTTACGCAAGCACTTACGAACTTGTACATCTTTCCCTCAATCTTTGGCGGCTTTGGTTGCATATATTAAACAGTTAACAAGCATGAAAACTTTCCAATCAACTGTTACTGTTATAAACAGCCTCGTGGTGTTTCGGAGCTCATTAACTGTTTAATAATTGTAAACAAAGCCGCCAAATTTTGAGAAAAGATGTACAGGTTCGTAAGTGCTTGCGTAACTGCTTCGTGAATCTGGCCCCTGGTGTTGTTCGGATTCCTTCACCTCAGTTCCGTACTCTTCCCAGTTGCCATCACTATTGCAACACTATTCAGTACGTTTCTTGCATTGCTATTACTCATTTTTATTTCGAGCCTCCATCTGTTCACCCCTCGCTTTATTTCCCCCGTATGTCTCCCTCACTTCTCCACTTAGTATCTTGTATATTGTAATGATGTCTCCACTGGTCCTTCTCTCTCTCTCTCTCTCTCTCTCTCTCTCTCTCTCTCTCTCTCTCTCTCTCTAAGGTAGCGAACCATGTTGTGCTTCGCAAGGGTAAAGTTGCTTGTTGTTTCTGTGTAATCCAAGACTGGCCTCATTCTGGGTGGGTATAGAGTTATGTAGGATTATCTGTTTAAGTTCTTAAAAACCGTTAGTAGGCTTACGGTTCTCAGTTTTGCATTTAATTAGGATGTTTTGCTCCGAATTAAATGCTAAATGTGTTGTACCTCCAGCGTTCAGCTTACCGTGTTCTTCCGAGTCTTGGCTAAATTCCCAAACGGACGTAGGTTCAAATCCTCGTCGCGCCCCTTGTGGATTTGTTCCCAAATGGTGTTTGGATTTGCATATGACCCATGATTCTGTTGACATGGGCTTCAGGAGACAGGCTCTGGCTCCCAGATGCTTTTAATTTACAGATTCCGGATGGTGCCGTATCTGGTAATTGAGAAGAATGTGCAAATGCTTGCGGGGGTTTCCGTGAGAGCGTGTATAAAGTTTTCACATTATATTCTTGATTCAATACTAAAATATTTATATTTTCCTTTTCAGGTGAGTATGAGTGTGTGCGTGTGTGTGTGGAGCGTGAAGGAGACGCCACGGTAAGTGTATCACGTATTAATCCTTGCCAGCACTGCACGCAATGTAAGACCCCGCCCACCCAAACTGGAATTCCTGGGCCTGGAAAAGATAGCAACACTATAGCTGGGTACGCAGCTGCTAGTATATTCACGAGTTTAGTATACCTGTGTAGTGGGCTTGTGGGAGTTCTTCTCCCCAAGCCCGGCCTGGGGCCAGGCTTGACTTGTAAATAACTTGGTCCAAACGGCTGTTGCTTGCAGCGGCCCGCACAGCCCAACCTTCTCTAGTACTCTCCAGTAGACACGTACACACTGAAGATGTAAGAGTTATGATATACCACAAATTGTATTAAAATATGCATGCAACACACAGCTTTCAACATGGAATATTTAAGTTGCTACGTTGAATGCTTAATATCAGAAAACTTTGGGCTCCGTTGACAGGGAGTTTGGTGACAGTGGTATATTGGAGGAGAGAGGTAAGGATGAATGAAGGTCGGTAAGGAGGGATGAAGGTAATGAAGGATATATATAGAGAGGGATACACAATAAATCCAGAATCAAATGATTGGGTTAAATCTAGAATCATATGTAAATTTATTTTAGACGGCCAAGGGATAGATGATGCAGGTAAACAGAGGCATTTTGATGCCCCATGAAATGTCTGGCGTCAAATTCTTGCGTCGCTTGTGTAAAGGGTGTTTTGAAAGGTCATGGTCAGAGTGGCTACTGTTACTATATTTGAGCATTGATCAGGATTTACAGAAACATCATTGGTGAGAGTTTGAAAGATCAAGAGACGAGACATCCTGTTTGTGTACATTTGTAACGTTTGTAAATATTGTAAATATAGAGCCAGTGAAGTGTAGAGGAGCCATAGACACAATCACAGAACACTATAAGCATGAGAGGTACACGATTGTTCAATATCATCTAGGCAATTATAAGAATATTAGAGGAACAAAAATGATCTTCCTCAAGAAAAAATTGTCAGTTTCCTGCAAGAAGTGCCGGACCAACCGGGTTGTAGTGGTTAAGTGGGCCTGCGAGCCACTCCAAGCAACAGTCTATTGTACCAAGTTATCACAAGTCGAGCCTGGCTCCGGGTGGGGGTTGAGGAGATGAACTCCCAGAGCTCACTCCAGGTACAATTCAGGTAAATAACTAGGTAAAAGAAAATGAAAGTACAATCGACTTGAGAATGGTCGAGGACGGACCGAAACGTTTATATCGCAAGCTTGACAAGGCTATTTAAATGTTTACATTTTTCTCATCCAAGATCGAATGTAAAAATTGGAATGTGTAAGAATGGTTTCAGAGGTGAGGTATGGGAACAGTCGCATCGGTCCGCGGTCATTATGTCAACTGACCCTCTCCAAGCTACTGAAGGTAAGATATTACTAAGCCAACTTAGTGGTGATGACCCCGATACTGATGAATGGTTTTATGGAGTTTATTATGAAGATCCAAGGTCAAGGTTGGATCTGGTCGATTATTACTGTTTGTCACTTGTGTGGAATGTGTGTGTGTGTGTGTGTGTGTGTGTGTGTGTGTGTGTGTGTGTGTGTGTGTGTGTGTGTACTCACCTAGTTGTTGTACTCACCTAGTTGTGCTTGCGGGAGTTGAGCTCTGGCTCTTTGGTACCGCCTCTCAACCGTCAATGAACTGGTGTACAGATTCCTGAGCCTACTGGGCTCTATCATATCTACATTTGAAACTGTGTATGGAGTCAGCCTCCACCACATCACTGCCTAATGCATTCCATTTGTTAACTACTCTGTGTTTGTGTGAGTGTGTGTACTTACCTATATGGAATTGCATAGATCTGCATGGAATACTTACAATTAACTACCTAGAGCAGCTGTTCTCCATAGAGACAACATATACAGGGACTGAGAGCCATATCTTGAGGTTATCTTGAGATGATTTCGGGGCTTAAGGGTCCCCGCGGCCCGGTCCTCGACCAGGCCTCCACCCCCAGGAAGCAGCCCGTGACAGCTGACTAACACCCAGGTACCTATTTTACTGCTAGGTAACAGGGGCATAGGGTGAAAGAAACTCTGGCCATTGTTTGTCGCCGGCGCCTGGGATCGAACCCGGGACCACAGGATCACAAGTCCAGTGTGCTGTCCGCTCGGCCGACCGGCTCCCTCCCGGCCATGTATACAAAATAAGGACTTTTGCACATAGATAAAACTACACATTTTGTACTACTGAAAATACTATTTTAGAGAACTGAAACTAGAAGCAAAAGAATTTAAGACAACAACAACCTAACCAACCCTACGCTTACTCGAGCCTGTTGTAGGCCTAACATAGTCTAACATGCACTACATATCTAACACACATTATATTAGGCCTAAGGATAGGTTAGGATGTTTGTTTGACCTGCAACAAATTGATGATGATTTGATTCATCATTGGTGATTCCAATGGTGATTCCAGTTTTTTGGAAAATGTATTTTCTACAGTTCACGATGAGAAATTGTTCATTTTGTTCAACAATACATATTTTGTACATGAGCCTCTTGATCAGTCGCTGCATGTACTGTCTAACTGGATAAGGAGGGATTGATTCTGAAGAAGAGATAGAATAGACTGTGTGTACTGTCTATTTGAGTGTAAACCACTTGCTAGTGTTACACTCCCTCGGGTGACGGTAACCATGGTGACGACGCCAGTAACAACACGGAATCTACCAGCACTTCACTCAATGTACACCTGATTGTATATGTGACTCTGTTGATGTCTCGTACTTATTTTTGTCTATCCTATCTTCCTTCTTTCACTTCATTGTGTTACTTATTCCGTCTATTCATTTCTTCCTACATTCCTTGTTTGATTATTTTCCTCCTGCCTGAAAGGTCATGTTGGAGTTGCTGTAATGAAATATATTGCCAGAGGGATGGAAGCTTTAGTATGTTTGTGCTCCAAAATGATTACCTGCTGCTGTTTCTCCCTCCTTGGATGCTTTTCTCTCTTCCATTTTCTCTTCTCTCCTTCCCTCACCCGGCTCTCACCCGGCTCTCACCCGCAGCTGTGTAAGGGGTGTCCGGGGGGGTCGCTGGCCAGTATTGATGAATTGATCCTGTCGATTATCCATGACCTTCTTGGACATTATTCCATCCCTTTCTCCTCCCTCCATCTCTGTCCCCATTTTCTATCTGTTCCTTCGACCCTCACCTCTCCATCTTCCCTCGTCGTCTCCTTCAGCGCCCCCTATCTCTTATCTCTTCTTCCTTTTCTCCTCTGTCAACCATCCTCTTCCCACCTCCCTTCCCCTCTACTCGTCATCCCTCCCTCAACCATCACCACACACCATAACACATCCTTCCAACCCCCCCCCCCCCTCCACCCGACCCTCCCACCCTTCCACACACCCCTCCCACCCTTCCACACACCCCTCCCACCCTTCCACACACCCCTCCCACCCTTCCACACCCCCATCCCACATACCTCCACGCACCTCCACCCTTCCATCTTCTCGTGACGTTAACTGACGTCAAAAAAATATGGATTGACTACAAGTTCCTTCAGCAAATCTCTTATGGCAAACTGAACTCTTATTTTTCGTGACTGTTTTTTACTTAGCTCTTAGGCTGATTATGTATTAGTTCTATGCCTCACATTTTCAAGGAAATATTATACAGTAATCCTGTAATCACAATAAATGGTCTGTAACTCTCTATTGCGGACCATTACTGAAGGCGATAATTCGGTCATTTTGAACTTTTTACGACCAAGATGTATCAAAGATTGTTGTTTAATAAATTACAAAATAATAAATGTCATGTAATTTATTAAATAACTTTGTTATGTGAGCGTTATTAATATTAATAGTATAAAGTATGTCGAATATTACAAGTTTGCGTTGCTTCCTAATGCCAAAGAAAACGGACATTTCTATTGATTTGCCCATTTTCTTTGATAAGGATATGTGAAGCGGTTACTATTACAAATTAGCCTTTTTTTTTTTATTGCAGTGTAATTTAATAAATTGGTTATTTCGTTTTCATGAAGGCAGAAAACACAATACTAATATATTGAAATGCAACATTGATTACCATAATAAATCTTTCACCTATCTTAAGGACAACTATAGCATTGAAGACAAGAGAAGGCTATACAGTAAGGTCTGAAGTCACACCAAAAGGTCACCTAAGTGTCGAAGTCGTGCCTCCTGCCCCCAGCACTCATCTACCCTCATCTCGAGACCTACCATCAGCAGCCAGGAACGGGTTGACTCCAATGACGTGTGACACGGGAGAGATCAGTATGTGGTCGGGCTTTCTGGTGTGCCTCCAACCCTGACCTGGCTCTGTGTGTGTTAAATATAATATTCCTTGTACTGTACCAGGAAAATTTTGAGAGAATAATATAGACTGGAGATGGGGGCGAGTGTGTTCAGAAACATCCAAAACTTACGCCGGCATTAAAACTATGACCTGACAGTCACGTCCCACGCCTCAAGTGCACTATCTACATCTATCTATAGATATAAGGCGACGGGACCAGAGGCACGAACCGGGGGCAGTGAGGTTATTGAGAGGGAGGAGAGCAGGCGTGGCAGAGGGCAAGCAAGGTGTGTGATGAGGTGTGTTAAACCCCACCAACGCCACCTTGATGTTGCAAACATTTAAATGTTCATTTGTGTAATGGATTTGTTACCACATGAGACCGAAATAGAGGAATACAGCGGTCGTGTCAAGGAGAAGAAAGAAGGAGAAGGGGGAGGAGGAGGAAAAACAGAGGGACAACAAGGAGAAGATAAAAAGAACAAAGAGGGGGAGAAGAAGAAGAAGAGAAGAAGAAGAACAACTTGTATTATCTCGTTAATGGCAGATCTTACCAACACAAGGACCCAATGTGTAAGGTCCTACCAACACAAGGACCCAATGTGTAAGGTCCTACCAACACAAGGACCCAATGTGTAAGATCTTACCAACACATGGACCCAATGTGTAAGGTCCTACCAACACAAGGACCCAATATGTAAGGTCCTACCAACACAAGGACCCAATGTGTAAGGTCCTACCAACACAAGGACCCAATGTGTAAGGTCCTTCCAAAACAAGGACACACTGTGAAAGGTTCTATCTTACAAAATCACACGATGCAAAGTCACACAATAAACCATGAATATTTAATCGTCGTCGTCTCGATACAACGACTCCATTCCTTGAGCAGTGGTCGCGTCTCCGGCCACCCAGTGGGAAGGTGGGTAGAGGCCCGCTCGCACGGCTAATACTTCCTCCTCGGGGGGTGGAGATGGAAGAGGTGGAGGAAAAGGAGGGACAGAAGGAATCTGAAAAGGACGAGAAGGCAGAGAGGGAGAAAATATATAAATGTGTGTGTTTGACAGCGAATAACTAAGGTGTGAGAAATAGATTTCAGCTAATTAAAAAAAATATAACCACACTACCTAACATATCTGCTATCAACCTGCCTTCCAATCTACCTACCTATTTACCTACCTACCTATTTACCTAAGTACCTAATTACGTGTCTCCCTAAATATAAACTTACAATCTTATCGTCATAAATACCTTTGTGACATTTTAAAATTATAAATCTCTATATCAACGTTAGTAAACATACGTGGCAACTCCTCTTTATATGCACCCAAAATATATAAGGACACGGAGCTGGGACATTAGGACACGGAGCTGGGACATTAGGACACGGAGCTGGGACACGAGGACACGTAGCTGGGACATTAGGACACGGAGCTGGGACATTAGGACACGTAGCTGGGACATTAGGACACGGAGCTGGGACACGAGGACACGGAGCTGGGACATTAGGACACGGAGCTGGGACATTAGGACACGGAGCTGGGACACGAGGACACGGAGCTGGGACATTAGGACACAGAGCTGGGACATTAGGACACGGAGCTGGGACACGAGGACACGTAGCTGGGACATTAGGACACGGAGCTGGGACATTAGGACACGTAGCTGGGACATTAGGACACGGAGCTGGGACACGAGGACACGGAGCTGGGACATTAGGACACGGAGCCGGGACATTAGGACACGTAGCTGGAACATGAGGACACGGAGCTGGGACATTAGGACATGGAGCTGGGACATTAGGACACGGAGCTGGGACATTAGGACACGGAGCTGGGACATTAGGACACGGAGCTGGGACATTAGGACACGTAGCTGGGACATTAGGACACGTAGCTGGGACATTAGGACACGGAGCTGGGACATTAGGACACGGAGCTGGGACATTAGGACACGTAGCTGGGACATTAGGACACAGAGCTGGGACATGAGGACACGGAGCTGGGACATTAGAACACGTAGCTGGGACATTAGGACACGGAGCTGGGACATTAGGACACGGAGCTGGGACATTAGGACACGGAGCTGGGACATTAGGACACGGAGCTGGGACATTAGGACACGGAGCTGGGACATTAGGACACGGAGCTGGGACATGAGGACACGGAGCCGGGACATTAGGACACGTAGCTGGGACATGAGGACACGGAGCCGGGACATTACGACACGTAGCTGGGACATTAGGACACGTAGCTGGGACACGAGGACAAGTAGCCAGGACACGAGGACACGGAGCTGGGACATTAGGACACGGAACCGGGACACGAGGACACGGAGCTGGGACTCGAGGACATGGAGCTGGGACATGAGGACATGGAGCTGGGACATGAGAACAAGTAGCTGGGACACGAGGACACGGAGCTGGGACACGAGGACACGGAGCTGGGACATGAGGACATGGAGCTGGGACATTAGAACAAGTAGCTGGGACACGAGGACACGGAGCTGGGACTCGAGGACATGGAGCTGGGACACGAGGACACGGAGCTGGGACACGAGGACACGGAGCTGGGACATGAGGACACGGAGCTGGGACATTAGAACAAGTAGCTGGGACACGAGGACACGGAGCTGGGACTCGAGGACATGGAGCTGGGACATTAGGACACGGATTAGGAGTGGAAGAACAGTGATCAATCTAATTGGCTACTTATCCTTCCCTCCATGTCCAGCTCTCTTATTACCTAACCACATATCGTCCAGCCAACCTGGCTGTGTGCACGCACTCCTGCACGCGCGCACAACTGTCCTGCCTGTGTGCACGCACGCCTGCACTCACAAGAGGGCGCCGAGTACTCGCAAGGCACCTTCCCGTATTCCCAGGCCTTCCCCGACCTTAAGAGACTGTCCAGCTTGAAGGTGACCTTCCCGCACCTCCAGCAGCAGCAGCAGCAGCAGCAGCAGCAGCAGGAGAGCAAACAGGGACACTCCAACTAAACATACACCCACCCACGCCTGTATGCTTGCTGTCTCGGAACACATACATACACACGTATGCATACATAAGCGTATCCGTGTACACACACGCACAGTGTGAACAAAAAAGTGAGCATTTCGAGTGAATGCTTGTTGAAAAATTTCTGTTTCTTTTACTATTATGCACACCATGCCCATCCTGTGGCGGTACCTGCTTGATACCAGCTTGATGGGGTTCTGGGAGTTGTTCTACTCCCCAAGCCCGTCCCGAGGCCAGGCTTGACTTGTGAGAGCTTGGTCCACCAAGCTGTTGCTTGGAGCGGCCCACAGGCCTACATATCCATCACAGCCCGGTTGGTCCGACACTCCCTGAAGAAAACAATAAGGTGGTGGAAAGGGTTACAGAGGCACATAATGGGTTCAGGAACTGACCCATACGAGGCAACTTTGTTTTTACATTTTTATATTCACTCATACTCATATGCATGTCTAACCTACGCTTGAAACAATCCAATAACTCCACGTCCATTATGTTACCAGGTAATTTATTCCATAAATAAAGAACCCTGTTGCCAAACCAGCTCCGATAAGACGTTGTGGGTTTAGCATAAGAAAAGGAAAATCAAAATGAACCAAACGAGGATGTTGTATAAGCCAACTAGGTACACTGTTTCAGAAGTTGAAATGCTGGAACGTTGTCGCGAGTTTGTGCCGAAAAGACAAGGTCCAAGAACTGGAGCTCTGTGTAAACTAGTAAGCTAGGTGAGCCATAGTGATGTTAGATTGAGCTAGGCCAACATGTTCTCGTTATAGCACGTCGCATTTTGACATATTTTTTACCCAAAGGCAAAAATTGATACGAGAAATTGGTCACGTCTCGCGAAATTGACACGATGTCCCGTTTTCTGTTCGTGTGTCCTCTGGTTGGTTAGAATAAGAGCACTTTAGTACGACAGTTTTGCGACGTTGGGAACGCTTGCGAGAACAAGCTGTTTGTTCTGGGAGGCATCTTAGGAAAAATTAAGTCGTTGGGAATGTCGATTAACCTAACAGGCTTCTTGTCCCAGACAATGGAAAACTGTCAGCCACTGCATGTGACAGCCGACTGCTGGTAAGGCGGGACTCAGAAGCTAGAGCCTTACCACACAAGCGTGCGAGTACGTACTCAAATAACCATAAGTACAAAGAAAAACAGCTTTATCGAACCTTAAATTCTGAACTGATTAGTTCCCCACCGGTATTTATATTGTATTGTGATTGATGTGTTATCCTGGTGATTGATGTGTTGTTGATATATGTTATCGCTGCGGCTGCAAGCGTTATCAGGTTATCGTCAGGGTTCACAGGAGACCAGATATCTAATAGTGACTCAAATCTGACAGATAAAAGTAAATGTTCCATTTTATCGAGTGAAGGAATTTTTTTTATAACAAGTTACTTCTTAAGTAATTCACTTAGTGGCTTAAGGAGCGAGCCAGAAAGTAGTTTAGTCAGTCAAAGTACGACCAGAAATCAATCAGTCGCGAAGCAATTTTCTCAGCCAGAAAATATTCTACTCAGGTAGTAATAACTGAGTCAATCAGTAAGTTATTAAATCAGGAAATAATTATGTTTAACTTAATTACTCTATATAAAAAAGTCTCTCAACATCTAGAGACGTTAATTTATCTCCCAGTTGCCGCCTTAAGACCCCCTTCCTACTTAAGACCTCCTTCCTCCTTAAGACCTCCAAGTAGTTGACGAATGACATCAGCGTTCTTATAACATACACATGACAGAATCTGCTTGATGAAACGCTGTGATCGCCGGCGTATCTTTCAAGACCGATAGCTGGAAAGATATAAACCTCATATCATTATACAATAACACAATAACAGGGACAGACACTGATCACTCACCTAGTGGCAAATGACCCAAACAAACATGAAAGAGTGATGCGAGTGAAACATTATGAAGTGATAGAGAGAGAATAGTAAAGAGGAACATCATGAAACGGAATTATTTTCATACACGGCAGCAAATTGGGATCAGAGAAGGGAAATTGTTCTCTAGAAATCCCTTCCAAGTTCTCTGATAGAATGATTATCTGACAAGTGAAGGCTATTAGACCGCTTACTGTCGGTAGCCTTAATAACACTGTTCCACATTAGACGTTATAGAACAATGGAAGTAGATCTCACAACCATAGAGGATAGAAGAAACAGAGGAGGTATGATCATGACATGCACGATACTAAGAGATGTAGACAAGATGTACAAGGACACCCTCTTTAGGTTGAGAGAAAGTTGGATATGAGAACATAAGTAGAAGCTGGAAGCGAAAATAAGAAGAAAAGTGTAAGGAAATATTCGTACCCTGTCGACAAGTGGACTGCACTTAAAGATGTAGGTGTGGAAGCCACCTCCACCAACAACTTTAAAACTAAGTTCGACAAGGAATTCGAACATTAGGATACTTAAATTATAAGGCAATAGATACAACAAGTTTAGTACGCGAGGCATGAAGAGCTAACACTCACTCCCCCGGAGACCTTGATAGGAAAGTTCTAATAGATAAGAAGAAGGGGGTGAGCATCTAGCAGATATCGAAACTGGGCACGATAGCACTTATGGAATAAGACACAAAGAAGAACTTTAAGTGGAGGTAAGACAAGAGGAGACAACCGGAAAGAGGAAACATCAACAGCTAAAGAGTCCCTCGAGCATTAATGCAAAACAAGCATTGTTTTAATATACATAAATGACTTTGTTGTTGAGGTAAACTCCTTTGTCTCGCTGCTTGGAGAAAATGCAATGTTGAGGAGGAGAATTATGCCGGACGAAGACTGCAGGTATGGCTAATAGTCTCTAACCCAAACAAATGCAAGGTTATGAGCATGGGAAGATCAGTAAGGAGGAATATACTTGGTGAACTATCACCAAGAACCACCGCGGTGAAACAACCCATCACCGGAGCCACACATCAATGGAATCACATCAGCGGCATGTGACAAGCAAACGAACTGTAGAAAGGTTGCTTTTAGAACGATATATACCGCAGTAGGCAGTGGTAGCATAGAGACCTCCCCACCGATAGCAGAAAATTAAAAATCCCTAAAGTACAGAGATCTGCAAGATTGACGGAGCCAAAACAAATATCACGAAAGCGAGCTTTATGGGGGTAATGATCCATACATGCAAAATACTTGACCTTCCATACCTTCTGGATTTGCTCTCTCACATATAGCACAGAGGTCGTAGTCAGCAATGATTGTAGCTAACAGAGGTCGTAGCTAGCAGAGATCGTAGCTAGCAGAGATCGTAGCTAGCAGAGGTCGTAGCTAGCAGAGGTCGTAGCTAGCAGAGGTCATAGCTAGCAGAGGTCGTAGCTAGCAGAGGTCGTAGCTAGCAGAGGTCATAGCTAGCAGAGGTCGTAGCTAGCAGAGGTCATAGCTAGCAGAGGTCGTAGCTAGCAGAGGTCGTAGCTAGCAGAGGTCATAGCTACCCGTGACTGTAGGTGTCGGTGAACAATAGCTCAGTGCTCACTTCCCCCTTCAGAGCAGGAGAGAGTGCTGTAATAAAGGGAATACAGAGAACATATACGGCACACATAGACGCGATAAAGCACATAAATTATTGGGATCGTCTCAAAGCTCTCCGAATGTACTCACTAGAAAGGAGACGAGAGAGAGATCAAATAATATACACCTGGAAGATACTGGAGGGCCAAGTACCAAATCTACACAGTAAAATAACAACATACTGGAGTGAACGATATGGAAGAAAATGCAGAATAAAACCAGTGAAGAGCAGCGGTGCCATAGGCACAGTCAGAGAACACTGTATAAACATCAGAGGTCCGCGGTTGTTCAACACCCTCCCAAGGAGTATAAGAAATATTGCCGGAACAACCGTGGACATCTTCAAGAGAAAACTAGATACTTTCCTCCAAGGAGTGCCGGACCAACCGGGCTGTGGTGGATATGTGGGCCTACGGGCCGTTCCAAGGAACAGCCTAGTGGACCAAGCTCTCACGAGTCAAGTCTGGCTTCGGGGCAGGCTTGGGGAGTAGAAGAACTCCCAAAACCCCATCAAACAGGTATCAAGCAGGTATATAGTTGGGATTCCTGACAACCCCACACACTCGTCGCGTCATCATAAGCCTCCTCCATGTCACAGATCCATGCGAGGACTGAGACATCAACCATTTTCCGGGTCTGACCCCACCTTCCATTATGTAATTCCCACTGTTGATTAGCAGGCGCTCCTAGTGTGCGATTTTATAAATAAACATTTTCAGCCGCCGCTGCCTCCCCCTCCTCTTTCCCTCCTCCTCCTCCTCCTCCTCCTCCTCCTCCTCCTCCTCCTCCTCCTCCTCCTCCTCCTCCTCCTCCTCCTCCTCCTCTTTCCCTCCTCCTTCTCTTTCCCTCCTCCTTCTCTTTCCCTCCTCCCCCTCCTCCTCCTTCTCTTTCCCTCCTCCTCCTCCTCGGTATATTGTGTTCTGTTCCACGTACTTAATTACAGCCTGGAGCAACACTAAATTAACAACTTCACGCGAGAGTCGGGAACCTGATGATAAATTGCGTCACAGTTGAGGCGAAATGCGTCACAGTCAAGGTTAACTTGAGAGGAATAACACCGCGTACGTGAGCGTCTTCGCCGGAACTCGCGCCCCGTTCTCTGCCGTGGATGGGGAGACACAGACACAGACAGACACCAGCCGAGACAGACAGGTACACAGAAGGCCTTAAACACAATACAGAATGAAGGGAAGGCAGCTTCCTACATCAGGACACAAGAAAGGTTTTGACACAGACATAACTCCTAAGTCTGAAGACTAGAGGCACTCGTCATGACAACGTCGCCGGCAGCGTATACGCCAAACTGTCCCAAGTCTAAATATATGGGATGGAACTATCAGGAGAAAGCGCCGAGCCATTACGACCATATAGCACTTGAAAGGGATAAGGATTTGTGACCGGACTAGAAGGAATGGTGCCCAACCACTTGGACGGTCGGGGATCTGAACGCCGACCTGCATGAAGCGAGACCGTCCCTCTACCGTCCACACTAAGTGGTTGGACTTCATATAGTTGAGGAACTTGCACACAGTAACCTCCCTAACGTTATACTCAGCCTCTGTCAGATCCTTCCTTGTATATGTTACTCCGGCATGGAACTGCTGCCTAAGTATAGAGATTCCAGGCCGATGTATGTCCTAGTATCGTGCTGAAGTCTTTATTGATCTTTGTTATATGCCGTTCTAATGTTCTCCATCTTTCCATGTGCTTCTGCCAGTTCTGCACAGCTTGCGTGTCTGCTGTTATTGTTGTAATATTATCTACTCACAAATCATTTGTCCTCTTCGATTCCCGTTGTTGTCTTTTTCGTATATTCTATATTCCTTCTTGTCTTTTGTTTTCCATATTCATTACCTTACACTTATTGGGGTTGAACTCTAGCAGACATTTATCTGCCCACTCCTGGAGTTTGTCATGGTGTTCCTGTAATCTTATGCAGCTTTTACACACCTTATTAGCTTTACGTCATTTACATGTACGAACTCACGCCCTCGGGTAGATGATTCACATAAATTAGGAACAGAGGGGGTCCCGGGACCGAGCCTTGGGGGACTCCACTAGTTGCATCCTTCTAGTTCGACAACTCGTTGTGTTCTTATAGATTCAGCTACTGGGAACAAAAAGTTCCAAGTAGCACGGACTATGGTGAGCCCGTAGCGGACTGACCTGGCACAGGAGCGGGACTGTAACTGGTCGACAACTATCTGTGACCCTTTTTTATGTTGTTCTTCAGATACTATCATCCCTAGTTAGGTGTCTCCCCTGTTATCCCAACTTGTTCACCAGGCTCTCATGAGGAACAGTATCACATGCTTTTCGACACTCAAGGAAGATGCAGTCTTCCCAGCCTTTTGTCTTGTATTTTAGTGACCTCGTTATAGAACTCTTAGTTAATTGGTCAGACATGACTTTGCCCTTCCCTTATACTGTATATGGTCCCCTAGTCCGTTATTCTCACCCTGATTACTGTCAAGTACAGCACTTGACATTGTATACTTGTCAGTGACACTGGTATGTAATCTAGGGATTTTTGTCGTTGTTTTAGATTTAGCTACTCAGAACGAAGTGTTCATGTAGCACGGGCTATGGTGACCCCGTAAACGTTCTTGTCTGTCACGCTTGTATAAATATTGGTGCAGGAGGATGAGGTGTTGTTGCAGGTAGAGGTGCTGGGTGAGGCAGGAAGAGGTGCTGGGTGAGGGAGGGAGAGGTGCTGGGTGAGGGAGGAAGAGGTGCTGGGTGAAGGAGGAAGAGGTGCTGGGTGAAGGAGGAAGAGGTGCTGGGTGAGGGAGGAAGAGGTGCTGGGTGAGGGAGGAAGAGGTGCTGGGTGAGGGAGGAAGAGGTGCTGGGTGAGGGAGGGAGAGGTGCTGGGTGAGGGAGAGGTGCTGGGTGAGGGAGGAAGAGGTGCTGGGTGAGGGAGGGAGAGGTGCTGGGTGAGGGAGGAAGAGGTGCTGGGTGAGGGAGAGGTGCTGGGTGAGGGAGGAAGAGGTGCTGGGTGAGGGAGGGAGAGGTGCTGGGTGAAGGAGGAAGAGGTGCTGGGTGAGGGAGGGAGAGGTGCTGGTTAGAGGCGGAAGATAAGGACATGCTGGAAAAAACAAAATGGGATGGTTGTGGAAAGAGGAGAAAGAATTGTTGGAAGTGACGAGAGAGAGAGAGAGAGAGAGAGAGAGAGAGAGAGAGAGAGAGAGAGAGAGAGAGAGAGAGAGAGAGAGAGAGAGAGAGAGAAGAGGGTAATAGTGAGGGGGATGGTGTAGCTGGCAGTGAAGAGAGGGTCAACGAGGAGGTGACAGGTGTAATGAAGAAAATGAAGGAGGTATTGGAGTGTGATGGAAGAGAATGAGATAGTATAAAGTGAACAGAAATGAGAAGCGGAAGTTCCAAGTTTAAGGGTGAGCAGGAGGAAATGGAAGAAGAGGAAATAATAATGAGGAGAAAGAGGAGTCAGGTGATAGTAATGAGGTGAGGGGGAAGGGAGGGAAAATAGGCATTGCGTTGCCTAAAGAAGGCGGATCTGTGTTAAGGACACAGCTGACCTTGGTCAGTTCCTTTCCCAGTACGGGGAGGGGGGAGGTGCTCATTCTCGAGGCGCTCATAACCACTGTTACCAAGCCACGGGGATTACCTGTGGTTTACTGCAGTTGATTTTTGAGGTGTTCGTCTCTTACAGCCTGTCAGGCGGCCAGGGGCTTGATTAACGAAACAGTTACGATGGTACTTACGAACGTGTACATCTTTCCTCAATATTTGACGGCTTTGGTTACATTTATTAAACAGTTTACAAGCATGAAAACTTGTGAATCAACTGTTGTTATTCTCATCAACAGCCTCCTGGTGCTTCGGAGTTCATTAACTGTTTAATAATTGTAAACAAAGCCCACAAAGATTGAGAAAAGGTGGACAGGTTCGTAACTACTTGCGTAACTGCTTCGCGAATCTGGCCCCTGGTGATTACCTGATCTGTGAGTCTGTCTCTGTAGGTCCGTGTATCCATCATAACCAAGCTTTTGTCACAGCGACAATATATATACAGGCAGGAGGTTGTAAGCCTCTGATGTTCACACTTGTGGATTCATTATACAGTTCGTTCGAAATCTCTCACTCTAGTATGTTGTTGTATCCACATGCAGGCGATGAGTCACAATAACGTGGCTGAAGTATGTTGGCCAAACCACACACTAGAAAATGAAGGGACAACGATGTTTCAGTCCGTCCTGGACCATTCTCAAGTCTATTGTTGTCGACTTGAATCAACAATCGACTTGAGAATGGTCCAGGACGGACCGAAACGTCGTCGTCCATTCATTTTCTAGTGTGTGGATGGTCAACATGTTGTTGTAATTTTATTGTGCAAGATTGACACCTGACTGTCTTGTGTTTTACACGTGTATGAGATCACTCTCTCATCTCCGTTCTAAGGAGCACAATTTGTGCTTATCACGCGTTATCCTGACAGGAAGGACTCTCTCTAGCTCAAAGATGCCTACTGCCACGAAGGGCGACGTGAGGATCATATGCCATATTCCAGACGAGACAGCACCAGTGTTTGTGTCTTGCACTTAAATGAAAGTTTTTATTACACACAGAAATCACAATAGCGTGATACATCAAATGAACAAGCTCTCGGACGTAGGTTCGAATCCTCGTCACGGCCTTTGTGGATTTGTTCAAAGTTTTCATGTTTATCATACGGGACTTGATAATGGTCCAGGACGGGCTGAAATGTCGTCGTTTCTGCATCTTCTGATGTGTGGTTTGGTCATGAAGTAAATTGGTCATTTTCCGCAGCCCATTTAAGATTGTTAAATTCGATTGTAATTGTTCACGTTTTCCACCGATGATATTTCCACACTAAACTTGGTGTACTTGGTGAAATATGACTTTGAAATGTAATTCACGTTCCTTCCTAAATCCGGTACGTGAAAGAGGCAGAGTAACAGTGTGAGAACTGTACCTCGTACTACTGAGGTTCGTACCATCCAGGCTGAAATGTGTTTGATTTACTCTTAACTCTTTGTTATCTGTTGCTAGAAAACTATGAATCCACGTCCCAACTTTATTTGATATTCCCGTAGACTTGGTCTTACCTGTGTTGGTCTCCATGTCCCACCTGTGTTGGTCTCCATGTGACACCTGTGTTGGTCTCCATGTCCCACCTGTGTTGGTCTCCATGTCCCACCTGTGTTGGTCTCCATGTCCCACCTGTGTTGGTCTCCATGTGCCACCTGTGTTGGTCTCCATGTGCCACCTGTGTTGGTCTCCATGTCCCACCTGTGTTGGTCTCCATGTGCCACCTGTGTTGGTCTCCATGTGCCACCTGTGTTGGTCTCCATGTCCCACCTGTGTTGGTCTCCATGGCCCACCTGTGTTGGTCTCCATGTCCCACCTGTGTTGGTCTCCATGTCCCACCTGTGTTGGTTTCCATGGCCCACCTGTGTTGGTCTCCATGTGTTTAACTTTGTGATTATATGTCAATTGATTCAACTTTTCTCTGATGTTCATTTGTTTAATATTTCAGTTTCCTAATTTCGAAACCCCATTCTTGGGACGTATTCTTGGATCGTCTCAAGTTTCTCATCTTCATTAGGAATAAGGTTCTACGCATGCGCTACACACTCGCTCTCTGACCTTACGTGCTGTATACTCAGTGTCCTGAGATCTCTGAAGGTCATTCGTATGTTGTTAGCTTTGCGTATTCCTACATTTTCATTTTCCTACACAGCAGTAAACTATTCCTGGCTCCTGGTAACAGGCTTAGAGCTTTCCATGTCCATAGCTCATGTTAAGCCTTACCCTCCTCCTAGGTTTCCCCTAGAACACGACTTGATAACAGGTTTACAACCAGGTTCTTAAATACTGCTGGCTGAATAGGGGCGAACAGTTAAGGATTAAAGCCCAGTCCACATATTCTTTCCAGGGCTCGAACGCGTTTATTTGATCTTCTGTTAATAGATTTGGAGTGATGTATAGTTCTGAAAATGTGTTTTTTTTCGTTTTTGTTGCGTGTGTTGTATTGTGTATATTTTCTTGTGTGAACTTAAAATTATTGTTTTTCGTTAGTCTGTAATTTAATTTTATTGCATATTGATTGTGTGTGTGTGTGTGTGTGTGCGTGTGTGTGCGTGTGTGTGTGAGAGAGAGAGAGAGAGAGAGAGAGAGCGAGAGAGAGAGAGAGAGAGAGAGAGAGAGAGAGAGTGAGAGTGTACGTGCATGCAGGAACGTTCTTCAAGCATCCTGCAATCTCCTCATGTTTGCATCCTGCCTTTATTCGGGCATCTGACTTCACCTGCCTTTTATTACGCCTGGGATTAATAGTCAAATGGCGTCGCCTGCAGTTCCTCTGGGCCCAAGTTCACCCTGTTATCATCAACATCTCAGGCTCCAGGTTCACCTGTGTCAACATCTCAGGCTCTCAGTTCACCTGTGTCAACATCTCAGGCTCTCAGTTCACCTGTGTCAACATCTCAGGCTCTCAGTTCACCTGTGTCAACATCTCAGGCTCTCAGTTCACCTGTGTCAACATCTCAGGCTCTCAGTTCACCTGTGTCAACATCTCAGGCTCTCAGTTCACCTGTGTCAACATCTCAGGCTCTCAGTTCACCTGTGTCAACATCTCAGGCTCTCAGTTCACCTGTGTCAACATCTCAGGCTCTCAGTTCACCTGTGTCAACATCTCAGGCTCTCAGTTCACCTGTGTCAACATCTCAGGCTCTCAGTTCACCTGTGTCAACATCTCGAGCTCTCAGTTCACCTGTGTCAACATCTCAGGCTCTCAGTTCACCTGTGTCAACATCTCAGGCTCCCAGTTCATCCATGTCAACATCTCAGAGTCACCTGAGATGACTCCTCTTACCATTCTCTACCTCCCACTACAAATATTCTCTCACCGTTGTATCCCATTAGTTTTACCACTGACACCTATTTTCCCCCCTCCCCATCACCCCCCCCTTGCTCCCCATTCCATCTCTCTCCTTTCCCCTTCCCCCTCTTTCCAGCACCCCACGATACTCCCCCTCACTCCCCTTCTCCAACACACATTTATTCTGGTCACACAAGCCTCTTCCTCCGCTTATCCTGTCTCACTCGCTTTGCTTTCATTAGTGTTAGGCATTTCCGATTGCACCTTACGTTACTTCTCTGGTTTGTGGCCGCTTGTCGCTAAGGCAGGGTAGGGAATGCAGGAGCAGGACATAGCTGGGACTGCATGAGTTTTCTTGGTAGAGGGGGATGCGTGGACGCTCATATATGCAGTCGTATACACGAGCTTGCTCCCTAGCAAGCATAAGCAATACCTGAAGCTAAGAAACGATCAAGGGCTCGTGACTACACAGCCCAGAGCTCAAAGAATTTCACTACGCGGGAAGGCGGGATGGAGGTGTATTGATCACCACTAACATGAGCCAGGATTCCTAAAGCATTACAGAGTTCATCCATAAATCCTGCTCATCTCTTCCTGGAACATGTCGGCATCACTTGTATTAATTAAACTGTTATCTCAAGGCATTATTGTTAGACATGTGACCTTCTACGATCACCAAGCGGAAGATAGTTGACAATCTATTACAAGAGCAAAAAGAACGCCAACTTGCTTACGAGAAACTCTCCCGACTCCAAGCAAAACGCATTGACAGAGTAAAATATAACATTTATGCCTTCACATACCCACTTGAGGACTGTTAGTCCCAACGATCTCAATATATAGGCAAGACAACGCTATCTTTGTTTTTCAAGGTGCCTTGAATATGCACTAACAATAAGGCTCCATCCAAGAACATATCACTTTCAACACACAACCAGATCATCCCGACCAACAGCACCGAAATGATCGACAGATACAACGACAATAGAAGACTAGACACTGGTGAAGCACTAATACTGGGAAAGGAAAATGAACGAAGAGATGAAGGTGAAGCTGGAGGTGGGTGGGGTATGGGGGAGTGAATGGAGAAGGGGAAGGTAGGAGTGAAGGAGGTGGGTGAGGGGGGGATGTGGGGGGTGTGGGATAGGTGAGAGGTGAGGGAGAGTGGAGAATGTGGGGGAGGGGGTGAGTGAGGCTTGGGGGTGGGATGGTGTACACTGGCATAGGTAGTGTGTGGTGGCGGTGGATGAGGGGAGCAGTAGCATGGTATAGTTCCTGCCTGCCTGCCTGCCTGCCTGGCAGCCTGGCAGCCTACCTGGCAGCCTACCTGCCTGGCTGCCTTGCCTGGTGGGTCTACATTAGCACCACTCCCACAGGCTACTCTCATGGGCTGCTGCCTGGCACCCGGGTGCTGTGGTCATGTGCTAATCTTCAGCACCAGGAGAGTGCATTATAGATATGCGCCATCTGCTGTGTTATGTGCTGCTGCTGTGTTATGCAGCACTCACACGTGTCACCCTCGAGTGTCAGGTGCAGGCGTCTGTGACGTGACACTTGTCATGCACTTGAATATTGTGTTAGTCAAATGCTTCTGGCATACGTCTGTGGCAGTGATTTTATGCAGTGATATTATGCATGTCAAAACGGTGTTGTAATATTTGGATAACAAGAATGCGAGTGTCATATCCTGGTACCTGTTTTATGTGTCGGCGTCATGTGTCATGCGTTTATGACACACGCCAATTACATGTGCTAGTGGCATGAGCATAGACGTTACACAGAGAACTGTCCTCATTACCACAGTATTAGTGTCATATACAATTGTCATGTTAGCTCACGTGTTATGTTTGAGTGATATGTATCCAGCTCGTGAGCCTCCCCAAACGTCGTACTAAAGTGCCCTTATCCTAACCTACCAGAGGGGAGCCATGGACAGAAAACGGGACAATATGTCAATTTCGCGAGCCGCTACCATCTCCTAGCACGACAGTTAATGGCTTTAAGTGTACGTCTAAATGCGACGAGCTGTTAGGAGGACGTCGTATCACGTGGTATTTCAGTGTCAAGTGTCATTGTCAAGTGTATTGACATTGAAGAGTGTAATGAGTGTGAGTATTTCGGGTCCTCCTGGTGTGGTGTTTGGACTCCTTGAGGTCTTCCAAGATCTTGCGTTTAAGGGACTATGTACTCGAGTCCGTGTATGTAAACAGCGAGTGTCATGGTTCGCAAATAATTCCAAGAGCAGATTCGTTTCCCAAATGACACGAATGTAATTCAGTTTTACAAAACCTTATATAAAACATTAAATATTTCGCTGGACACGAATGAAAATTGAGTGCCACAAAACTGGTGATATCAAACAAGAATGTTTGTTGTATTATTGCAAACATGGGGTGGGGGGATGGGGGGGGTTATCTGGCCCTCTGGAGAAGACAGTCCAAGTGAATGTCTGTATTGCTTTCATGTCTGCGACGTTTTTTCAATTAGTGATAAACGTATTTAAAGCTATTTACTAGATAAAGCTTTGAACTCGTGGCCTCGTAATTTGTCGCTGAAAAAATATTATATATGTTACCAAGCGAGCGCCTCGCGACGCTGGGTTACGTGTTCGAGTCACATCCAGAATGGGAATATATTTCATGGAGTTTGCTGTGATGAAAGTAGTGAGGCGGGTCAGCCGGTGAACGTGATTGTCTGGCGTTCACCTGACGTTCACTGGCGGTTGCCTGACCTTCATCTAGCATCTGATGTTCACCTAGCGTTAACCTGACGTTCGTTTGCCTTTATTCTTCGTGCGGAAGGTGAGGTGAGGTGAAGGAGCCTGTCCTTCATCTGGCATCTTTAGGCGTTCACCTATCGTTCACCTGACGTTCACTGGCGGTTACCTGACATTCACCTGGCATTTGCATGCTTGCTATAGACGTTCACTTGACGTTCATTTGGTCAACTTGACGTTTATCTGACCTTTTTGGGGTATTTGTTTCTGGGTTAACTGCATTAATTCGCTGCCGGAAACGTCATAGATGACGCAAGACGTCGATGACATGCATTTTGTCGTTTATCTGACGCTGATAGCATTATTTGGGTTTACAAGGCACTTACGCTATTCACTTTGGGTTTACCTAGTACCGACGGACACGTACGCGTCGTTCTCGAGCGCGACGTACCGTTGCCGTTAACGCCATATAATGCCCCTTACCGTTGTTTCCTGCCAGGTGTGTGTGGCTCAGGGAGGCGTGATGCGTGTGAAAGTTTTCCTGTTGTGTAGTGTGGCGGTGGTGGTGGTGGGGTGGCTGGCTTAGGTCACCTCCTGACCTATCCTGACCTCCTGCTCTTCTCTCTGTCTCTCTCTCTGTCTCCCTCTCTGTCTCCCTCTCTGTCTCCCTCTCTCTCTCTCTCTCTCTCTCTCTCTCTCTCTCTCTCTCTCTCTCTCTCTCTCTCTCTCTCTCTCTCTCTCTCTCTCTCTCTCTCTCTTTCTCTCTCTCATTCTCTCTCTCTCACAGATCTGTTAACCCCCATCACCTTTGCCCGCTAACAGACGCATCAATCTATTTTTCCCCCTTATTAGCATAATATAAATAGCAAGGTTTCAGGCCTTCATTACATTGCATCCTGCAAGAAAAGTACAATTGCAAGTAATTATTTTAATACATTAAATGCCCTTCAACACCGTAATATCGCTTCTGAGAGTAACAAGTTCAGATTAGTATAGGAGATACCATCAAATATCTTTGAGCAGTATTGCCAGAATTCTCATAATATGGCTGTGTGAGGCTTCAGCGACCACTGGTTCTCACATACAGCCTAGTGAGAATTCCTTCAGGAGTTCTGTGCACCTCCTTCGTAGGATCCCTGGAATGTTGTTGTTTTAGATTTAGCTACTCAGAACGAAATGTCCATGTAGCACGGGCTATGGTGAGCCCGTAGAGCCCTGGAAGTTCTGTGTCCCGCGCTCATTGCGCGGTAATACCAGCTCGGTCAGGTCCTGTGCGTTCGCGGCTACTTGCGTTCTCTGATATTTGCGTTGGTCGGGGAAGGCATCGATAGTGTGTGGGAGAGACATCGATAGTGTGAGGTAGAGACACCCATAGTGTGTGGGAGAGGCACCCATAGTGTGTGGGAGAGGCACCCACAGTGTGTGTGTGGGGAGAGGCACCCACAGTGTGTGTGTGTGGGAGAGGCACCCATAGTGTGTGGGAGAGACACCCATAGTGTGTGGGAGAGGCACCCATAGTGTGTGGGAGAGGCACCCATAGTGTGTGTGTGGAGAGGCACCCACAGTGTGTGTGTGTGGGAGAGGCACCCATAGTGTGAGGTAGAGGCACCCATAGTGTGTGTGGGAGAGGCACCCACGTGTGTGGGAGAGGCACCCATAGTGAGGTAGAGACACCCATA
>NC_091232.1:11840959-11848459 GCF_040958095.1 Procambarus clarkii
GCTCATTTGGGTACTCAGCTTCCACCTGTGTCCCCTTGTTCGCGTCCCACCAGTGTTGAATAGTGTGTGTGTGTGTGTGTGTGTGTGTGCGTGCGTGTGTGTGTGTGTGTGTGTGTGTGTGCGTGTGTGTGTGTGTGTGTGTGTGTGTCTGTGTGTGTGCGTGTGTGTGTGTGTGTGTGTGTGTGTGTGTGTGTGTGTGTGTGTGTGCGTGTGTGCGTGTGTGTGCGTGTGTGTGTGTGTGTGTGTGTGTGCGCGTGTGTGTGTGCGTGTGTGTGTGCGTGTGTGTGTGTGTGTGTGTGTGTGTGTGTGTGTGTGTGTGTGTGTGTGTGTGTCTGTGTGTCTGTGTGTGTGTGTGTGTGTGTGTGCGTGTGTGTGTGTGTGTCTGTGTGTGTGTGTGTGTGTGTTCAGGTGGCTGCTTGTGTGTCTGGGGGCGAGTGTTTTATAGAGACAATGTTGACTGGTGTCACCATAAGCAAATTATAGTGACCTGAGCTGCCTCTCTGTACCATATAACGCCCTTCCTCTCACCATCACCCAGGGGCATCCTGGCCACGCCCACCGCCCCTCGCTACACCCACCCCTGCACACACACACACACAACACATACACACACACACACATACACACACACACACACCACACACACACACACACACACACAACACACACACAACACACACACCAAACCACACTAAGTCTTATATCAACATAATCATCAACCGAAAATTAAACCAGTGTCATCATTCCTGTACGCCAATCATACCAGCGTCATCATGCCTGCCAATCATACCAGCGTCATCATGCCTGCCAATCATACCAGTGTCATCATGCCTGCAGGACCAGTTATACCAGTTAATCGGGCTTGTCATTGCCTGAAGGTGCGTCCTCCGGCCGGCGGACCCGAGGCACCGGGGTACAGTCCTCCGGGAGCATGACCCTCACAGCGTCATGCAGGCAGGCACCAGACGCCTCCCATGGTCGATACTGTCGGCTCCAGCGCATGGCTGCTGGGAGGTGGGGTGGGTGAAGGGTACATGGGATGGGAGAGATGTGAAGGGGGTGTGTAAGGGAGAGGAGGCATGGGATAGCTAGTGGCGAATAGAGAGGGGTAGGAACGTAGTTTAAGATTCTAAATAATGCATCCAGAACTGCCGTCTCTCAAAACTACAACAGCTGAAACCAGCACCAACGTCCGATTTGCAACTACTTATGTCGCCAATGACAAAACAACCACCTATAAACACCCCACCACCAACCTAAATCAGTACCGCTAACACAACCACAACTACCACAACCACAACCATAACCACAACCTCGTCCAACGCGCTCTTAACATTTCGTGATGATTATGTGATCGATATGTTGAGTTTCAAATTACGGCTTTTAAGTCTGATGTGGTTAGGAGGAGATGAGGGAAGAGGGGGGATAGTGGTGGGGGAACATATGTTAATTACTTCCCCCCCCCACAACCACCACCACAACTACCACCACTACCACCACCACCACCACCACCACTGTTGGTCTGTAGCCTAGTGGAGTATTCCTCTAAACACTGCTTCATTTACCAGCACCTTCTGACTTTCTGTCCTACGCTTATGTAGTGTAATTATTTAAGCTCGGAACAGAGGGTCTGGGTGCATGAGTGAGCATGATGGCAATGTTGCATAAAGTAACGCAGTATTCACGCTCTCAGGAGTCACGCTACATGTTGCACGAACCCCAGTGAATTATGGAAGATATAGAGTGAACAAGAGAGATGTTTGCCTCTTGTGGGTCAGGGAGTATGAGGAGCCTCACGAGTCATGCAGTAGTTGTGTTCTCCCTCGTAACCTGCTCGCCCCAGCATGATTCAAATACCGCCAGCGCTGGGAACATTAAAAGTCATTCGACTGAACCATTACCCATGTCGTTACCATTACCCATGAACCATTACCTTTATATCTGCTCCACCTTGTTGCTCGCTCTATACCTCCTCCACCGTGCGTGCGTGCGGGCGGGCGCATGTATACGTGTGTGTGTGTGTGTGTGTGTGTGTGTGTGTGGGTGTGTGGGATGTACTGTGCCTAGTGGTTGGGTTATCTTCCAGTCTGGGGTAAACCTTGGAGGTGCGCGAACACCTTCCCTTCTCCTACCGCTGGTTGCTGCTGTACAACACCCGTGTAACACACCCGTGTAACACACCCGTGTAACACCCGTGTAACACACCCGTGTAACACCCGTGTAACACACACCCGTGTAACACACACCCGTGTAACACACCCGTGTAACACACACCCGTGTAACACACACCCGTGTAACACACACCCGTGTAACACACACCGGTGTAACATGATCACTCTGCAAGTCAAGGCACAGTTAACGAGATTATCTGCGTGTGTTGGAACGCTGTTAAATCAGTACCAAGCGATTAGTGTCTGTTTTGAAGCAGACTTCTGTGCTTCGGCGCCACTGAACTTTAAAATTAGTTTGGCGATTGTTTCCGGATTCACGAGTTGTCATGAGTGGCAGTGTCCGGATACACGAGTTGTCATGAGTGACAGTGTCCGGATACACGAGTTGTTATGAGTGACTGTCCGGATACACTGGTTTTTCTGAAATGCCTCGAACAGCTTGATCACTTAAATGATAAGGGTTGATACGTGACCTGTTACCAGGGGCCCCGGGACGAGAGACCACCATGGTGCCCCCACACCATGGGAGGGCCCCATGGTGCCCCACACCCACAGGCGAGGGCCCGCTGGGGACATGGGAGACAGTATGTCTGTGGGTGGGTGCTTCCTCCTGATATAGGGGGAGGGTTTGTTGTTATGTGACTTACTCTGGGGGTTGGAGGCTCGTGCTGTAAGGGTGGGGTGTGGGAGGGGGGGTGGAGCGTCCTGGAACCAGATTCACGAAGCAGTTATGCAAGCACTTACGAATCAGTACATCTTTTCTTAATCTTTGGCGGCTTTGTTTACAATTATTAAACAGTTAATGAGCTTCGAAGCACCAGGAGGCTGTTTATAACAATAACAACAGTTGATTGGGAAGTTTTCATCCTAGTAAACTGTTTAATAAATGTAACCAAAGCCGTCAAAGATTGAGGAAACATGTACACGTTCGTAAGTACCTGCGTAACTGCTTCGTGAATCTGGCCCCTGGTATGGAAATTGGCGCTACGTGTCGCCATATTTTAACACTTCATTAGAAAGCAAAGTGTCGGGCAACTAAAGTTGCAAAATAACGGCAACATACGAGAAACACGACAGGAAATGTTCTCTAACATATCACCTTAACATTGGTGTCACTGACATTGACGAAAACACTTATTATGAAGAGCTGTCAAATCTTTCGAGGACCTCAACCTATTAACGGAAAGTCATGACGGATTCCGAAACCATCGACCTTGGCTAAGGAAGTGTGACTAAACTAACACACACTCATCAAGAAATTACATCTGTATGAAGTCTCAAAGACACAAACTTGTTTTATGAAGAAGTGTGGCCAAGAAGGATAATTAATCCATACCCGACACACTCAACCAAGAGTAACCATTTGAGATGCAGGTAGATACGAGAAAAATATATTATTTTATGAAATTTCTGGAAATAAGTGCAGATTTTGTTTTTTTTATACCACAGACATTTACAATGGTAACTAGCATATATGCATTTCCATGCAGTGAAAACGTCAGAGACTACAAAGTTCTAAAATTTTGAAATAAATTGTTTTCTGATATAGTAAGTTCGTATTCACTAAACTCCTTTTAGAAGCAGCTGAATTTAGCTAATTTAGAGACTTAATGTAAATCAAACTCATATTTTAACATTTAGAACACGTAACTCTGGGTAGGCGGGGGCGCCGCGGGAGAGTGGTTGTAGTACATTGTAGTACAGCTAGTGGTTGTAGTACATTGTAGTACAGCTAGTGGTTGTAGTACATTGTAGTACAGCTAGTGGTTGTAGTACATTGTAGTACAGCTAGTGGTTGTAGTACATTGTAGTACAGCTAGTGGTTGTAGTACATTGTAGTACAGCTAGTGGTTGTATTACATTGTAGTACAGCTAGTGGTTGTAGTACATTGTAGTACAGCTAGTGGTTGTATTACATTGTAGTACAGCTAGTGGTTGTAGTACAGCTAGTGGTTGTAGTACATTGTAGTACAGCTAGCGGTTGTGGTGTAGGTAGTACATAGTAGTAGTAACAGCAGCAATGACTGAAGTTCTAGCATTAGCAGCAGGAGTAGGGTAAAATCCTGCCTTTCCATGTCAAATTTCAATTTTTTTTTTTCCACCACGAAAACTGCCGCCTGTTTTTTCAGCCAGCAGAGTAAGCTGCTGCTCGGTGAGATTTGTTTTAACTCACTGTTCTGAGGGTTGTCAAGATAGGGAGTGTGTTATGAGTAGAATAGTAGTATTTTCCTTTCTTGGCTCATAATCAAGTTATGGCCAGCTGGTGTCTGTCTGTCTCTCAGTCTCCCCCCCCCTTCCCTTCCCCCTTCCCTTCCCCCCTTCCCTTCCCTCCTTCGCTCCCCCCCTCTTTCTCTGGGTCCATAATATTTTCATCTGTTCAAAAGACGGGTATTATATATAATGACGTAAAACACATGTTCAGATGGCAGATTTTTATTCTGGGTGCTCCCAAAACCTTAGTGACACTTAATTTTGGGATTCCGCGGTGCTCAATTTAGTATGTTATATGTGCGGAAAATCCACATAGAAATGGGAAAGGGAGATGAACATTTCGGCCGATCAAGGCCGTTGTCAACACCAGACTCATGTTATATATATTTTCGTTATCTTAACAATAGTTTTAACAATTCAGAGTCATCGTAATTTATATAATTGCAATCAGGGACTTTGTCATCAACCTGTATGGCGAGTGACACGAGCCTCCGACCTACAGATATTAATCTTATGTAAGCGAAGTAAAATGCTATTTTCAGCTCTCTGGCGAGATAGTGATCAGATATTTGATTAGATGTATGTTGATACGACGGTGAGGTCTGGAAACCCCACCTATTACCTCCACTGGCCCACCATCTATCCCCACCCCACCTGTCCACCATCTATCCCCA
The DNA here is from genome assembly GCF_040958095.1 of Procambarus clarkii. Classification (NCBI taxonomy): domain Eukaryota; kingdom Metazoa; phylum Arthropoda; class Malacostraca; order Decapoda; family Cambaridae; genus Procambarus; species Procambarus clarkii. The sequence goes on from NC_091232.1 coordinate 11,846,016, forward strand.
CCCCACCTGTCCACCATCTATCCCCACCCCACCTGTCCACCATCTATCCCCCACCTCACCTGTCCACTATCTATCCCCATCCCACCTGCCCACCATCTATCCCCACCCCAACTGCCCACTATCTATCCCCCACCACCACCTCCCCACCATCTATCCCCCACCACCACCTGTCCACCATCTATCCCCCACCTCCACCTGCCCACTATCTATCCTCCACCATGGAAATTTAAATATGCAATTGTTCCATATCCGTCTGTGGAGCTTTTTTTTTATCTTTCTCTCCAATTTTTGCTTACCACGCTAATTCGCTCTTCTTGTTGATTATTAGCTCGTGTTGTTAATGGTTCGTTGTTGCTAATTATTAGGTCTTTTTGCTAATAGGTTTCTGACATTTCGTTGAAACGACTAAATTCTCGGTAGAAATCTTTCAAAAGTGACCCCGAAAAAATTCCGTTCGCTTGCGTCATAGTATTTATATATATACACTGGCTGGCTTGTTTAGAAACGTCATCTTTATTATAATACATTTTGTTAGTGGCAAACATCTGAATTGTTGTTAATTTTCTGCTGAATTTTCGCGTTTTCAGGTACTGTATATAGCTTAAAATACAATAAAAAGAGACACATTTATCTGGGTGTAAAAGGACAAAGTGTATCTCGGCTCCCAAAAGTGTGCGACCATGTTAAGTGGACGACAAGGGCTGGAGTGCCAGGGAGACGACGGCGACGCAGACGGTGACGCCGAGGACCACGACGTCAGATAGCGTGGCGTGCGTGTGAGTCAGAGGTCAGGTCACACACTCCCACCGAGGTGTTCGAACTGTCGGCCTGGTGGGGCTAAAAGTGATCGATTCCCCACAGAGTGTTTTGGAACTCTGGTGACTAGTTCACATTAGTACACGTTTTCTGTTGAAATATGAGGCCCTGGGCGCGGACCGGTGTGGGAAGGTCAGGGTCATCTTGCAACGTTGGTGCTTAATATTGTTGTTAAATGCCTCTATGTGGGGCATTTAAGAAACGTCACCGTGCCAAAGAATTGAATATAGTGTAGTTAAACAGTTTTTATAATAATAAAGTAGTGTCGGAATACAAGTGGTATCTTAAGGTAGATCCAGAAACACTTTACTGCCCATTAACTAGTGTTTGGACCCTTAAGAGGTGGCTAAATACGGGCCCCGGGGCTCCACGGGGTGGCCGCTGCCCCCGCCCCCCCTCGTTGAGGGCGTCGACAGGCGAGCTCACAGGCAGGCTAAGAACTGGAATGCTCGTTTCCAGCAACAGTGCGAGGAGCAGCCGTTCCAGTACCAGATCTACCACCAAGACGAGGAACACTTTCCCCTCTTCGCAGGCCAGCAAGACCCTGGCTACAGTAGAGAACTAAAGACTTTCCTCAAGACCAGTCCGCTTAGGAAGTGGAGCCAAGAGATCTTCCAGCGTGAGAATGAAGAAACGACAAGCCACGGTCTGGAAGATGGTCGGGCTGTAGGACAACTGGAACTGGAAGATGACCTCGACGAGCCAAGCCATTCTGCACGGAAGACGCCCAACGGTGAACAAGACGCAGCATGTTGCGTGTCGATCACCTTGGCAGTAGATGACGGAAGGTCCGCTGTTGCACCGGGTGTGTTATTCCTCGAGGAACAAGCACAGGAAGGCGCCGGGGTAGATGGCAACATCCTGGAACAAGCGGTCGAGAGCCCACAACTCTCTGAACAGACATCGCTCCAACAAAGTATTTTCGTCTCCCTGGACGAGGGCGAGGAGGTTCTCATCGTGGAGGTCGAAGAAGGAGATAATGAAAAAACGGAGTGGAGGAGGGACCCGAGACAGTACCTAGACAAGGCCTTCAACCCGAGTGAAGTCAGCATTGTCGATGACCTGGACGTCGAGGGTAAGTGTGGCTTGTGAAATTCTTTACTCTCAAACTCATCTCTGTTATTACAAGTTATTTATTGTAAATAAATTCTACAGGATGTTACATTTCCAGTTACTCCATGTTTGTTATTTGTCTCATCACTCTACCACTTGGATTAGTTGGTACAGCGAGAGCCTTGTTCCTTACCTCTCGGAGTTCGATCCCCGATGGTCCAAATAATTGGGCACCATTCCTTTCCTCCGTCCTATTCCAGCTCCTCGTCCTCATATTCCTTCCAAGTGCTATGACGTAGCACTGGCTTGGCACTTTCTTCTAACTACATTACCTTGTCTCCTGATCGACGACTGGGCCGCGGGACGCTAAGCCCCGAAAACACCTCAAGGTAACCACCCCTCACTATATTGTGTGTATAAACAGAATAATCGATTGCAAGACCCAGTTACAGCCCCACTCCTGTGCCAGGTAAGTTACGGCTCACCATAGCCCGTGCTACTTGGAACTTTTTGTTCCTAGAAGCTGAATCTTAAACAACAACAACGATTGCAAGACCCAATATTTTTCCTCAGTA
>NC_091232.1:11853459-11925959 GCF_040958095.1 Procambarus clarkii
TGTAGCTTAAATGAGAGGGGAATAGCATCTAGCATGAGAGGGCACACCGTATCTTAGTTAAGATACATTAAGATTAGCTAAGAAAAGTTAAGATTACTCGCACAATATCGCAGCACGCCCAAAACAGCGTGTTAATACATTAAGCAAGAGCTTATCTTCGTAATATTTTCTAATGACACAGACGTCACGATCAATAAGCGTCAGGAACAGGTTGACGCCACCCGGACGGGGCGAGGAAGCCGAAAACTGACCGGTTTAATCTTGGGTTCAGTTTGAAGTGTTTCCGGGTCGTGCTCTGGTCTGTCGCCTCCTCCTCCTCTTCTTGTTTCTTATTTGCTTGTAAATATGAACCACCGTCGTCATCATAGTCTCTACTATGTTAATTTGATCTCTGTTTTACATTTAAGACATTATGGTATATTAAAGTCTGGATCAACCGAAGCGCCGACCCGTACACAGAACAGGAGAACTAAGCGTGTAATTAACCCCCCCAAAGACCGTACTTTACCAGTGATTAAATACTTCGAAAAGCGTCCAATTCCGTACGTGTTTATTGCCATAGCCTATGATGCCTTAGATGTGGATGGGTTGATGGATAGTTGCCTGAAGGAGGGATGGTGTGAGTCAGGCCAGGGGCGTGGTCCCAGCTCTCTAGGGCGTGGCTACCAGGCACAGGCACGCCCAGGAACTGCAGCAAGATGCAGGTCTGGGGGCGTGGTGAAGTCTGGTCTCGCCTTGATTTATATATATATATATATATATATATATATATATATACTATATATATAATATATAATATATATATATATATATATATATATAATATAATTATATAATATATATATATAATGTATAGCCTCTATCTTCTTGTATGTATATGTTATGTATGGGATGGATTTTAGTGTGGTTACTGGATCAACATTCTTGTCACTATTGCTGTATACGTTGTCGGAGGTGTATGATTTTGAGGAACTCACACTACCAATCAATAGTGAATGTGTGTGTGTGCGTGTGTGTGTGTGTGTGTGTGCGTGCGTGCGTGCGTGCGTGCGTGCGTGCCCAATTTGGCTCCAGCTTTACCCAGTTCCTGATATATCTGTACCTAACGATAAATACTTACCCACTTCTAAATCCATCACATAATAAACATATTGATAGTTCCAAGCATGAAAATTATACTGTTTTAGGTTCAACAGTCCCTACCTTATAGAACCTATATACTAATATTAACACGATGCCTGAGAAGGGAAAAGCCACAGATATAATGTGACGGAATCCCACTGTTAGAGGCGACATTATAACCATTAGATATACTTACTCCCTCTTCCAGTAAGACTGGAAGAGGGAGACGCTCAACAGTAAGAGCTCCGGCAGTTGGGCCGTGGACCTCCCTGCCGTGCACAGAAGCCAGTAACAAATGCAATCGTGGTAACCTGGAAGCCGTGCCTGTTCCTGGAAACCGGCACCTGCCTAACAGTGGTGTGGGAGAGAGAGAGAGAGAGAGAGAGAGAGAGATGAGAGATGAGAGAGAGAGAGAGAGGATGAGAGAGAGAGAGAGAGAGAGGTATCCTCCTACAGGCCATGAATGAGGGTGAAGGAAGAGGGCTGTGAGCTTGGCCTGTAGTGCGTAACCAATCCTGGCGTCCGTTTGCTCGTCTGTCTGTCTGGTAGAGTGAATCATTGTAGCCAGTCTGCTTGATTATTTGGCGTTCTGGTAAACAAACCTAGCCGGCCTTGGCCTCGCTCACAATGGTAAACAAGTAAACTTCGTTTGCATTTTGTTCGTGAATGGACGACCTATATAATGAAATCTAGCAGATTTGTGTCAACATGAATCACTGCTAACTTTCTTGCTAAACGAGTACTTCAGTGCCATTCACCAATCAGCCTTGGATGACCTTGTTGCCAAGAGGAGCATACTAAGAGCCACAAAACTAAGATATATGAGTGAAAATGTTATTCTTAGGAAAATGGAATTAGGTATTCGGAATTAGAAATTCTTAGGTATACGGAAGCAGTCAATGACGATATTTTAAGTTATTTATTAGTACACAAACTTGTTTATGACCGAGTTGGGATGGAGGAGGAGGATGATGTCTTTGCACTTGGTCGATAGGTTACCTTAGGTGAAGTGATCACCGGCTGCATCGTTTCTGGAGCCAGATTCACGAAGCAGTTACGCAAGCACTTACGAACTTGTACATCTTTCCCTCAATCTTTGGCGGCTTTGGTTGCATATATTAAACAGTTAACAAGCATGAAAACTTTCCAATCAACTGTTACTGTTTATAAACAGCCTCGTGTGTGTTTCGGAGCTCATTAACTGTTTAATAATTGATAAACAAAGCCGCCCAAATTTTTGAGAAAAGATGTACAGGTCGTAAGTGCTTGCGTAACTGCTTCGTGAATCTGGCCCCTGGTGTTGTTCGGATTCCTTCACCTCAGTTCCGTACTCTTCCCAGTTGCCATTCACTATTGCCAACACTATTCAGTACGTTTCTTGCATTGCTATACTCATTTTTATTTCGAGCTCCATCTGTTCACCCCTCGCTTTATTTCCCCCGTATGTCTCCCTCACTTCTCACTTAGTATCTTGTATATTGTAATGATGTCTCCACTGGTCCCTTCTCTCTCTCTCTCTCTCTCTCTCTCTCTCTCTCTCTCTCTCTCTCTCTCTAAGGTAGCGAACCATGTTGTGCTTCGCAAGGGTAAAGTTGCTTGTTTGTTTCTGTGTAATCCAAGACTGGCCTCATTCTGGGTGGGTATAGAGTTATGTAGGATATCTGTTTAAGTTCTTAAAAACCGTTAGTAGGCTTACGGTTCTCAGTTTTGCATTTAATTAGGATGTTTTGCTCCGAATTAAATGCTAAAATGTGTTTGTACCTCCAGCGTTCAGCTTACCGTGTTCTTCCGAGTCTGGCCTAAATTCCCCAACACGGACGTAGGTTCAAATCCTCGTCGCGCCCCTGTGGATTTGTTCCCAAATGGTTTTGGATTTGCATATGACCCATGATTCTGTTGACATGGGCTTCAGGAGACAGGCTCTGGCTCCCAGATGCTTTTAAATTTACAGATTCCCGGATGGTGCCGTATCTGGTAATTGAGAAGAATGTGCAAATGCTTGCGGGGGTTTCCGTGAGAGCGTGTATAAAGTTTTCACATTATATTCTTGATTCAATACTAAAATATTTATATTTTCCTTTTCAGGTGAGTATGAGTGTGTGCGTGTGTGTGTGGAGCGTGAAGGAGACGCCACGGTAAGTGTATCACGTATTAATCCTTGCCAGCACTGCCACGCAATGTAAGACCCCGCCACCCAAACTGGAAATCTCCTGGGCCTGGAAAAGATAGCAACACCTATAGCTGGGTACGCAGCTGCTAGTATATTCACGAGTTTAGTATCCTGTGTAGTGGGCTTGTGGGAGTTCTTCTCCCCAAGCCCGGCCTGGGCCAGGCTTGACTTGTAATAACTTGGTCAAACGGCTGTTGCTTGCAGCGGCCCGCACAGCCCAACCTTCTCTAGTACTCTCCAGTAGGACCACGTACACACTGAAGATGTAAGAGTTATGATATACACAAATTGTATTAAATATGCATGCAACACACAGCTTTCAACATGGAATATTTAAGTTGCTACGTTGAATGCTTAATATCAGAAAACTTTGGGCTCCGTTGACAGGGAGTTTGGTGACAGTGGTATATTGGAGGAGAGAGTGTAAGGATGAATGAAGGTCGGTAAGGAGGGATGAAGGTAATGAAGGATATATATAGAGAGGGATACACAATAAATCCAGAATCAAATGATTGGGTTAAATCTAGAATCATATGTAAATTTATTTTAGACGGCCAAGGGATAGATGATGCAGGTAAACAGAGGCATTTTGATGCCCCATGAAATGTCTGGCGTCAAATTCCTTGCGTCGCTTGTGTAAAGGGGTGTTTTGAAAGGTCATGGTCAGAGTGGCTACTGTTACTATATTTGAGCATTGATCAGGATTTACAGAAACATCATTGGTGAGAGTTTGAAAGATCAAGAGACGAGACATCCTGTTTGTGTACATTTGTAACGTTTGTAAATATTGTAAATATAGAGCCAGTGAAGTGTAGAGGAGCCATAGACACAATCACAGAACACTATAAGCATGAGAGGTACACGATTGTTCAATATCATCTAGGCAATTATAAGAATATTAGAGGAACAAAAATGATCTTCCTCAAGAAAAAATTGTCAGTTTCCTGCAAGAAGTGCCGGACCAACCGGGTTGTAGTGGTTAAGTGGGCCTGCGAGCCACTCCAAGCAACAGTCTATTGTACCAAGTTATCACAAGTCGAGCCTGGCTCCGGGTGGGGGTTGAGGAGATGAACTCCCAGAGCTCACTCCAGGTACAATTCAGGTAAATAACTAGGTAAAAGAAAATGAAAGTACAATCGACTTGAGAATGGTCGAGGACGGACCGAAACGTTTATATCGCAAGCTTGACAAGGCTATTTAAATGTTTACATTTTTCTCATCCAAGATCGAATGTAAAATTGGAATGTGTAAGAATGGTTTCAGAGGTGAGGTATGGGAACAGTCGCATCGGTCCGCGGTTCATTATGTCAACTGACCCTCTCCAAGCTACTGAAGGTAAGATATTACTAAGCCAACTTAGTGGTGATGACCCCGATACTGATGAATGGTTTTATGGAGTTTATTATGAAGATCCAAGGTCAAGGTTGGATCTGGTCGATTATTACTGTTTGTCACTTGTGTGGAATGTGTGTGTGTGTGTGTGTGTGTGTGTGTGTGTGTGTGTGTGTGTGTGTGTGTGTGTGTGTGTGTACTCACCTAGTTGTTTGTACTCACCTAGTTGTGCTTGCGGGAGTTGAGCTCTGGCTCTTTGGTACCGCCTCTCAACCGTCAATGAACTGGTGTACAGATTCCTGAGCCTACTGGGCTCTATCATATCTACATTTGAAAACTGTGTATGGAGTCAGCCTCCACCACATCACTGCCTAATGCATTCCATTTGTTAACTACTCTGTGTTTGTGTGAGTGTGTGTACTTACCTATATGGAATTGCATAGATCTGCATGGAATACTTACAATTAACTACCTAGAGCAGCTGTTCTCCATAGAGACAACATATACAGGGACTGAGAGCCATATCTTGAGGTTATCTTGAGATGATTTCGGGGCTTAAGGGTCCCCGCGGCCCGGTCCTCGACCAGGCCTCCACCCCCAGGAAGCAGCCCGTGACAGCTGACTAACACCCAGGTACCTATTTTACTGCTAGGTAACAGGGGCATAGGGTGAAAGAAACTCTGGCCATTGTTTGTCGCCGGCGCCTGGGATCGAACCCGGGACCACAGGATCACAAGTCAGTGTGCTGTCCGCTCGGCCGACCGGCTCCCTCCCGGCCATGTATACAAAATAAGGACTTTTGCACATAGATAAAACTACACATTTTGTACTACTGAAAATACTATTTTAGAGAACTGAAACTAGAAGCAAAAGAATTTAAGACAACAACAACCTAACCAACCCTACGCTTACTCGAGCCTGTTGTAGGCCTAACATAGTCTAACATGCACTACATATCTAACACACATTATATTAGGCCTAAGGATAGGTTAGGATGTTTGTTTGACCTGCAACAAATTGATGATGATTTGATTCATCATTGGTGATTCCAATGGTGATTCCAGTTTTTTGGAAAATGTATTTTCTACAGTTCACGATGAGAAATTGTTCATTTTGTTCAACAATACATATTTTGTACATGAGCCTCTTGATCAGTCGCTGCATGTACTGTCTAACTGGATAAGGAGGGATTGATTCTGAAGAAGAGATAGAATAGACTGTGTGTACTGTCTATTTGAGTGTAAACCACTTGCTAGTGTTTACACTCCCTCGGGTGACGGTAACCATGGTGACGACGCCAGTAACAACACGGAATCTACCAGCACTTCACTCAATGTACACCTGATTGTATATGTGACTCTGTTGATGTCTCGTACTTATTTTTGTCTATCCTATCTTCCTTCTTTCACTTCATTGTGTTACTTATTCCGTCTATTCATTTCTTCCTACATTCCTTGTTTTGATTATTTTCCTCCTGCCTGAAAGGTCATGTTGGAGTTGCTGTAATGAAATATATTGCCAGAGGGATGGAAGCTTTAGTATGTTTGTGCTCCAAAATGATTACCTGCTGCTGTTTCTCCCTCCTTGGATGCTTTTCTCTCTTCCATTTTCTCTTCTCTCCTTCCCTCACCCGGCTCTCACCCGGCTCTCACCCGCAGCTGTGTAAGGGGTGTCCGGGGGGTCGCTGGCCAGTATTGATGAATTGATCCTGTCGATTATCCATGACCTTCTTGGACATTATTCCATCCCTTTCTCCTCCCTCCATCTCTGTCCCCATTTTCTATCTGTTCCTTCGACCCTCACCTCTCCCATCTTCCCTCGTCGTCTCCTTCAGCGCCCCCTATCTCTTATCTCTTCTTCCTTTTCTCCTCTGTCAACCATCCTCTTCCCCACCTCCCTTCCCCCTCTACTCGTCATCCCTCCCTCAACCATCACCACACACCATAACACATCCTTCCAACCCCCCCCCCCCTCCACCCGACCCTCCCACCCTTCCACACACCCCTCCCACCCTTCCACACACCCCTCCCACCCTTCCACACACCCCTCCCACCCTTCCACACCCCCCATCCCACATACCTCCACGCACCTCCACCCTTCCATCTTCTCGTGACGTTAACTGACGTCAAAAAAATATGGATTGACTACAAGTTCCTTCAGCAAATCTCTTATGGCAAACTGAACTCTTATTTTTCGTGACTGTTTTTTACTTAGCTCTTAGGCTGATTATGTATTAGTTCTATGCCTCACATTTTCAAGGAAATATTATACAGTAATCCTGTAATCACAATAAATGGTCTATAACTCTCTATTGCGGACCATTACTGAAGGCGATAATTCGGTCATTTTGAACTTTTTACGACCAAGATGTATCAAAGATTGTTGTTTAATAAATTACAAAATAATAAATGTCATGTAATTTATTAAATAACTTTGTTATGTGAGCGTTATTAATATTAATAGTATAAAGTATGTCGAATATTACAAGTTTGCGTTGCTTCCTAATGCCAAAGAAAACGGACATTTCTATTGATTTGCCCATTTTCTTTGATAAGGATATGTGAAGCGGTTACTATTACAAATTAGCCTTTTTTTTTTATTGCAGTGTAATTTAATAAATTGGTTATTTCGTTTTCATGAAGGCAGAAAACACAATACTAATATATTGAAATGCAACATTGATTACCATAATAAATCTTTCACCTATCTTAAGGACAACTATAGCATTGAAGACAAGAGAAGGCTATACAGTAAGGTCTGAAGTCACACCAAAAGGTCACCTAAGTGTCGAAGTCGTGCCTCCTGCCCCCAGCACTCATCTACCCTCATCTCGAGACCTACCATCAGCAGCCAGGAACGGGTTGACTCCAATGACGTGTGACACGGGAGAGATCAGTATGTGGTCGGGCTTTCTGGTGTGCCTCCAACCCTGACCTGGCTCTGTGTGTGTTAAATATAATATTCCTTGTACTGTACCAGGAAAATTTTGAGAGAATAATATAGACTGGAGATGGGGGCGAGTGTGTTCAGAAACATCCAAAACTTACGCCGGCATTAAAACTATGACCTGACAGTCACGTCCCACGCCTCAAGTGCACTATCTACATCTATCTATAGATATAAGGCGACGGGACCAGAGGCACGAACCGGGGGCAGTGAGGTTATTGAGAGGGAGGAGAGCAGGCGTGGCAGAGGGCAAGCAAGGTGTGTGATGAGGTGTGTTAAACCCCACCAACGCCACCTTGATGTTGCAAACATTTAAATGTTCATTTGTGTAATGGATTTGTTACCACATGAGACCGAAATAGAGGAATACAGCGGTCGTGTCAAGGAGAAGAAAGAAGGAGAAGGGGGAGGAGGAGGAAAAACAGAGGGACAACAAGGAGAAGATAAAAAGAACAAAGAGGGGGAGAAGAAGAAGAAGAGAAGAAGAAGAACAACTTGTATTATCTCGTTAATGGCAGATCTTACCAACACAAGGACCCAATGTGTAAGGTCCTACCAACACAAGGACCCAATGTGTAAGGTCCTACCAACACAAGGACCCAATGTGTAAGATCTTACCAACACATGGACCCAATGTGTAAGGTCCTACCAACACAAGGACCCAATATGTAAGGTCCTACCAACACAAGGACCCAATGTGTAAGGTCCTACCAACACAAGGACCCAATGTGTAAGGTCCTTCCAAAACAAGGACACACTGTGAAAGGTTCTATCTTACAAAATCACACGATGCAAAGTCACACAATAAACCATGAATATTTAATCGTCGTCGTCTCGATACAACGACTCCATTCCTTGAGCAGTGGTCGCGTCTCCGGCCACCCAGTGGGAAGGTGGGTAGAGGCCCGCTCGCACGGCTAATACTTCCTCCTCGGGGGGTGGAGATGGAAGAGGTGGAGGAAAAGGAGGGACAGAAGGAATCTGAAAAGGACGAGAAGGCAGAGAGGGAGAAAATATATAAATGTGTGTGTTTGACAGCGAATAACTAAGGTGTGAGAAATAGATTTCAGCTAATTAAAAAAAATATAACCACACTACCTAACATATCTGCTATCAACCTGCCTTCCAATCTACCTACCTATTTACCTACCTACCTATTTACCTAAGTACCTAATTACGTGTCTCCCTAAATATAAACTTACAATCTTATCGTCATAAATACCTTTGTGACATTTTAAAATTATAAATCTCTATATCAACGTTAGTAAACATACGTGGCAACTCCTCTTTATATGCACCCAAAATATATAAGGACACGGAGCTGGGACATTAGGACACGGAGCTGGGACATTAGGACACGGAGCTGGGACACGAGGACACGTAGCTGGGACATTAGGACACGGAGCTGGGACATTAGGACACGTAGCTGGGACATTAGGACACGGAGCTGGGACACGAGGACACGGAGCTGGGACATTAGGACACGGAGCTGGGACATTAGGACACGGAGCTGGGACACGAGGACACGGAGCTGGGACATTAGGACACAGAGCTGGGACATTAGGACACGGAGCTGGGACACGAGGACACGTAGCTGGGACATTAGGACACGGAGCTGGGACATTAGGACACGTAGCTGGGACATTAGGACACGGAGCTGGGACACGAGGACACGGAGCTGGGACATTAGGACACGGAGCCGGGACATTAGGACACGTAGCTGGAACATGAGGACACGGAGCTGGGACATTAGGACATGGAGCTGGGACATTAGGACACGGAGCTGGGACATTAGGACACGGAGCTGGGACATTAGGACACGGAGCTGGGACATTAGGACACGTAGCTGGGACATTAGGACACGTAGCTGGGACATTAGGACACGGAGCTGGGACATTAGGACACGGAGCTGGGACATTAGGACACGTAGCTGGGACATTAGGACACAGAGCTGGGACATGAGGACACGGAGCTGGGACATTAGAACACGTAGCTGGGACATTAGGACACGGAGCTGGGACATTAGGACACGGAGCTGGGACATTAGGACACGGAGCTGGGACATTAGGACACGGAGCTGGGACATTAGGACACGGAGCTGGGACATTAGGACACGGAGCTGGGACATGAGGACACGGAGCCGGGACATTAGGACACGTAGCTGGGACATGAGGACACGGAGCCGGGACATTACGACACGTAGCTGGGACATTAGGACACGTAGCTGGGACACGAGGACAAGTAGCCAGGACACGAGGACACGGAGCTGGGACATTAGGACACGGAACCGGGACACGAGGACACGGAGCTGGGACTCGAGGACATGGAGCTGGGACATGAGGACATGGAGCTGGGACATGAGAACAAGTAGCTGGGACACGAGGACACGGAGCTGGGACACGAGGACACGGAGCTGGGACATGAGGACATGGAGCTGGGACATTAGAACAAGTAGCTGGGACACGAGGACACGGAGCTGGGACTCGAGGACATGGAGCTGGGACACGAGGACACGGAGCTGGGACACGAGGACACGGAGCTGGGACATGAGGACACGGAGCTGGGACATTAGAACAAGTAGCTGGGACACGAGGACACGGAGCTGGGACTCGAGGACATGGAGCTGGGACATTAGGACACGGATTAGGAGTGGAAGAACAGTGATCAATCTAATTGGCTACTTATCCTTCCCTCCATGTCCAGCTCTCTTATTACCTAACCACATATCGTCCAGCCAACCTGGCTGTGTGCACGCACTCCTGCACGCGCGCACAACTGTCCTGCCTGTGTGCACGCACGCCTGCACTCACAAGAGGGCGCCGAGTACTCGCAAGGCACCTTCCCGTATTCCCAGGCCTTCCCCGACCTTAAGAGACTGTCCAGCTTGAAGGTGACCTTCCCGCACCTCCAGCAGCAGCAGCAGCAGCAGCAGCAGCAGCAGGAGAGCAAACAGGGACACTCCAACTAAACATACACCCACCCACGCCTGTATGCTTGCTGTCTCGGAACACATACATACACACGTATGCATACATAAGCGTATCCGTGTACACACACGCACAGTGTGAACAAAAAAGTGAGCATTTCGAGTGAATGCTTGTTGAAAAATTTCTGTTTCTTTTACTATTATGCACACCATGCCCATCCTGTGGCGGTACCTGCTTGATACCAGCTTGATGGGGTTCTGGGAGTTGTTCTACTCCCCAAGCCCGTCCCGAGGCCAGGCTTGACTTGTGAGAGCTTGGTCCACCAAGCTGTTGCTTGGAGCGGCCCACAGGCCTACATATCCATCACAGCCCGGTTGGTCCGACACTCCCTGAAGAAAACAATAAGGTGGTGGAAAGGGTTACAGAGGCACATAATGGGTTCAGGAACTGACCCATACGAGGCAACTTTGTTTTTACATTTTTATATTCACTCATACTCATATGCATGTCTAACCTACGCTTGAAACAATCCAATAACTCCACGTCCATTATGTTACCAGGTAATTTATTCCATAAATAAAGAACCCTGTTGCCAAACCAGCTCCGATAAGACGTTGTGGGTTTAGCATAAGAAAAGGAAAATCAAAATGAACCAAACGAGGATGTTGTATAAGCCAACTAGGTACACTGTTTCAGAAGTTGAAATGCTGGAACGTTGTCGCGAGTTTGTGCCGAAAAGACAAGGTCCAAGAACTGGAGCTCTGTGTAAACTAGTAAGCTAGGTGAGCCATAGTGATGTTAGATTGAGCTAGGCCAACATGTTCTCGTTATAGCACGTCGCATTTTGACATATTTTTTACCCAAAGGCAAAAATTGATACGAGAAATTGGTCACGTCTCGCGAAATTGACACGATGTCCCGTTTTCTGTTCGTGTGTCCTCTGGTTGGTTAGAATAAGAGCACTTTAGTACGACAGTTTTGCGACGTTGGGAACGCTTGCGAGAACAAGCTGTTTGTTCTGGGAGGCATCTTAGGAAAAATTAAGTCGTTGGGAATGTCGATTAACCTAACAGGCTTCTTGTCCCAGACAATGGAAAACTGTCAGCCACTGCATGTGACAGCCGACTGCTGGTAAGGCGGGACTCAGAAGCTAGAGCCTTACCACACAAGCGTGCGAGTACGTACTCAAATAACCATAAGTACAAAGAAAAACAGCTTTATCGAACCTTAAATTCTGAACTGATTAGTTCCCCACCGGTATTTATATTGTATTGTGATTGATGTGTTATCCTGGTGATTGATGTGTTGTTGATATATGTTATCGCTGCGGCTGCAAGCGTTATCAGGTTATCGTCAGGGTTCACAGGAGACCAGATATCTAATAGTGACTCAAATCTGACAGATAAAAGTAAATGTTCCATTTTATCGAGTGAAGGAATTTTTTTTATAACAAGTTACTTCTTAAGTAATTCACTTAGTGGCTTAAGGAGCGAGCCAGAAAGTAGTTTAGTCAGTCAAAGTACGACCAGAAATCAATCAGTCGCGAAGCAATTTTCTCAGCCAGAAAATATTCTACTCAGGTAGTAATAACTGAGTCAATCAGTAAGTTATTAAATCAGGAAATAATTATGTTTAACTTAATTACTCTATATAAAAAAGTCTCTCAACATCTAGAGACGTTAATTTATCTCCCAGTTGCCGCCTTAAGACCCCCTTCCTACTTAAGACCTCCTTCCTCCTTAAGACCTCCAAGTAGTTGACGAATGACATCAGCGTTCTTATAACATACACATGACAGAATCTGCTTGATGAAACGCTGTGATCGCCGGCGTATCTTTCAAGACCGATAGCTGGAAAGATATAAACCTCATATCATTATACAATAACACAATAACAGGGACAGACACTGATCACTCACCTAGTGGCAAATGACCCAAACAAACATGAAAGAGTGATGCGAGTGAAACATTATGAAGTGATAGAGAGAGAATAGTAAAGAGGAACATCATGAAACGGAATTATTTTCATACACGGCAGCAAATTGGGATCAGAGAAGGGAAATTGTTCTCTAGAAATCCCTTCCAAGTTCTCTGATAGAATGATTATCTGACAAGTGAAGGCTATTAGACCGCTTACTGTCGGTAGCCTTAATAACACTGTTCCACATTAGACGTTATAGAACAATGGAAGTAGATCTCACAACCATAGAGGATAGAAGAAACAGAGGAGGTATGATCATGACATGCACGATACTAAGAGATGTAGACAAGATGTACAAGGACACCCTCTTTAGGTTGAGAGAAAGTTGGATATGAGAACATAAGTAGAAGCTGGAAGCGAAAATAAGAAGAAAAGTGTAAGGAAATATTCGTACCCTGTCGACACGTGGACTGCACTTAAAGATGTAGGTGTGGAAGCCACCTCCACCAACAACTTTAAAACTAAGTTCGACAAGGAATTCGAACATTAGGATACTTAAATTATAAGGCAATAGATACAACAAGTTTAGTACGCGAGGCATGAAGAGCTAACACTCACTCCCCCGGAGACCTTGATAGGAAAGTTCTAATAGATAAGAAGAAGGGGGTGAGCATCTAGCAGATATCGAAACTGGGCACGATAGCACTTATGGAATAAGACACAAAGAAGAACTTTAAGTGGAGGTAAGACAAGAGGAGACAACCGGAAAGAGGAAACATCAACAGCTAAAGAGTCCCTCGAGCATTAATGCAAAACAAGCATTGTTTTAATATACATAAATGACTTTGTTGTTGAGGTAAACTCCTTTGTCTCGCTGCTTGGAGAAAATGCAATGTTGAGGAGGAGAATTATGCCGGACGAAGACTGCAGGTATGGCTAATAGTCTCTAACCCAAACAAATGCAAGGTTATGAGCATGGGAAGATCAGTAAGGAGGAATATACTTGGTGAACTATCACCAAGAACCACCGCGGTGAAACAACCCATCACCGGAGCCACACATCAATGGAATCACATCAGCGGCATGTGACAAGCAAACGAACTGTAGAAAGGTTGCTTTTAGAACGATATATACCGCAGTAGGCAGTGGTAGCATAGAGACCTCCCCACCGATAGCAGAAAATTAAAAATCCCTAAAGTACAGAGATCTGCAAGATTGACGGAGCCAAAACAAATATCACGAAAGCGAGCTTTATGGGGGTAATGATCCATACATGCAAAATACTTGACCTTCCATACCTTCTGGATTTGCTCTCTCACATATAGCACAGAGGTCGTAGTCAGCAATGATTGTAGCTAACAGAGGTCGTAGCTAGCAGAGATCGTAGCTAGCAGAGATCGTAGCTAGCAGAGGTCGTAGCTAGCAGAGGTCGTAGCTAGCAGAGGTCATAGCTAGCAGAGGTCGTAGCTAGCAGAGGTCGTAGCTAGCAGAGGTCATAGCTAGCAGAGGTCGTAGCTAGCAGAGGTCATAGCTAGCAGAGGTCGTAGCTAGCAGAGGTCGTAGCTAGCAGAGGTCATAGCTACCCGTGACTGTAGGTGTCGGTGAACAATAGCTCAGTGCTCACTTCCCCCTTCAGAGCAGGAGAGAGTGCTGTAATAAAGGGAATACAGAGAACATATACGGCACACATAGACGCGATAAAGCACATAAATTATTGGGATCGTCTCAAAGCTCTCCGAATGTACTCACTAGAAAGGAGACGAGAGAGAGATCAAATAATATACACCTGGAAGATACTGGAGGGCCAAGTACCAAATCTACACAGTAAAATAACAACATACTGGAGTGAACGATATGGAAGAAAATGCAGAATAAAACCAGTGAAGAGCAGCGGTGCCATAGGCACAGTCAGAGAACACTGTATAAACATCAGAGGTCCGCGGTTGTTCAACACCCTCCCAAGGAGTATAAGAAATATTGCCGGAACAACCGTGGACATCTTCAAGAGAAAACTAGATACTTTCCTCCAAGGAGTGCCGGACCAACCGGGCTGTGGTGGATATGTGGGCCTACGGGCCGTTCCAAGGAACAGCCTAGTGGACCAAGCTCTCACGAGTCAAGTCTGGCTTCGGGGCAGGCTTGGGGAGTAGAAGAACTCCCAAAACCCCATCAAACAGGTATCAAGCAGGTATATAGTTGGGATTCCTGACAACCCCACACACTCGTCGCGTCATCATAAGCCTCCTCCATGTCACAGATCCATGCGAGGACTGAGACATCAACCATTTTCCGGGTCTGACCCCACCTTCCATTATGTAATTCCCACTGTTGATTAGCAGGCGCTCCTAGTGTGCGATTTTATAAATAAACATTTTCAGCCGCCGCTGCCTCCCCCTCCTCTTTCCCTCCTCCTCCTCCTCCTCCTCCTCCTCCTCCTCCTCCTCCTCCTCCTCCTCCTCCTCCTCCTCCTCCTCCTCCTCCTCCTCCTCTTTCCCTCCTCCTTCTCTTTCCCTCCTCCTTCTCTTTCCCTCCTCCCCCTCCTCCTCCTTCTCTTTCCCTCCTCCTCCTCCTCGGTATATTGTGTTCTGTTCCACGTACTTAATTACAGCCTGGAGCAACACTAAATTAACAACTTCACGCGAGAGTCGGGAACCTGATGATAAATTGCGTCACAGTTGAGGCGAAATGCGTCACAGTCAAGGTTAACTTGAGAGGAATAACACCGCGTACGTGAGCGTCTTCGCCGGAACTCGCGCCCCGTTCTCTGCCGTGGATGGGGAGACACAGACACAGACAGACACCAGCCGAGACAGACAGGTACACAGAAGGCCTTAAACACAATACAGAATGAAGGGAAGGCAGCTTCCTACATCAGGACACAAGAAAGGTTTTGACACAGACATAACTCCTAAGTCTGAAGACTAGAGGCACTCGTCATGACAACGTCGCCGGCAGCGTATACGCCAAACTGTCCCAAGTCTAAATATATGGGATGGAACTATCAGGAGAAAGCGCCGAGCCATTACGACCATATAGCACTTGAAAGGGATAAGGATTTGTGACCGGACTAGAAGGAATGGTGCCCAACCACTTGGACGGTCGGGGATCTGAACGCCGACCTGCATGAAGCGAGACCGTCCCTCTACCGTCCACACTAAGTGGTTGGACTTCATATAGTTGAGGAACTTGCACACAGTAACCTCCCTAACGTTATACTCAGCCTCTGTCAGATCCTTCCTTGTATATGTTACTCCGGCATGGAACTGCTGCCTAAGTATAGAGATTCCAGGCCGATGTATGTCCTAGTATCGTGCTGAAGTCTTTATTGATCTTTGTTATATGCCGTTCTAATGTTCTCCATCTTTCCATGTGCTTCTGCCAGTTCTGCACAGCTTGCGTGTCTGCTGTTATTGTTGTAATATTATCTACTCACAAATCATTTGTCCTCTTCGATTCCCGTTGTTGTCTTTTTCGTATATTCTATATTCCTTCTTGTCTTTTGTTTTCCATATTCATTACCTTACACTTATTGGGGTTGAACTCTAGCAGACATTTATCTGCCCACTCCTGGAGTTTGTCATGGTGTTCCTGTAATCTTATGCAGCTTTTACACACCTTATTAGCTTTACGTCATTTACATGTACGAACTCACGCCCTCGGGTAGATGATTCACATAAATTAGGAACAGAGGGGGTCCCGGGACCGAGCCTTGGGGGACTCCACTAGTTGCATCCTTCTAGTTCGACAACTCGTTGTGTTCTTATAGATTCAGCTACTGGGAACAAAAAGTTCCAAGTAGCACGGACTATGGTGAGCCCGTAGCGGACTGACCTGGCACAGGAGCGGGACTGTAACTGGTCGACAACTATCTGTGACCCTTTTTTATGTTGTTCTTCAGATACTATCATCCCTAGTTAGGTGTCTCCCCTGTTATCCCAACTTGTTCACCAGGCTCTCATGAGGAACAGTATCACATGCTTTTCGACACTCAAGGAAGATGCAGTCTTCCCAGCCTTTTGTCTTGTATTTTAGTGACCTCGTTATAGAACTCTTAGTTAATTGGTCAGACATGACTTTGCCCTTCCCTTATACTGTATATGGTCCCCTAGTCCGTTATTCTCACCCTGATTACTGTCAAGTACAGCACTTGACATTGTATACTTGTCAGTGACACTGGTATGTAATCTAGGGATTTTTGTCGTTGTTTTAGATTTAGCTACTCAGAACGAAGTGTTCATGTAGCACGGGCTATGGTGACCCCGTAAACGTTCTTGTCTGTCACGCTTGTATAAATATTGGTGCAGGAGGATGAGGTGTTGTTGCAGGTAGAGGTGCTGGGTGAGGCAGGAAGAGGTGCTGGGTGAGGGAGGGAGAGGTGCTGGGTGAGGGAGGAAGAGGTGCTGGGTGAAGGAGGAAGAGGTGCTGGGTGAAGGAGGAAGAGGTGCTGGGTGAGGGAGGAAGAGGTGCTGGGTGAGGGAGGAAGAGGTGCTGGGTGAGGGAGGAAGAGGTGCTGGGTGAGGGAGGGAGAGGTGCTGGGTGAGGGAGAGGTGCTGGGTGAGGGAGGAAGAGGTGCTGGGTGAGGGAGGGAGAGGTGCTGGGTGAGGGAGGAAGAGGTGCTGGGTGAGGGAGAGGTGCTGGGTGAGGGAGGAAGAGGTGCTGGGTGAGGGAGGGAGAGGTGCTGGGTGAAGGAGGAAGAGGTGCTGGGTGAGGGAGGGAGAGGTGCTGGTTAGAGGCGGAAGATAAGGACATGCTGGAAAAAACAAAATGGGATGGTTGTGGAAAGAGGAGAAAGAATTGTTGGAAGTGACGAGAGAGAGAGAGAGAGAGAGAGAGAGAGAGAGAGAGAGAGAGAGAGAGAGAGAGAGAGAGAGAGAGAGAGAGAGAGAGAGAGAGAGAAGAGGGTAATAGTGAGGGGGATGGTGTAGCTGGCAGTGAAGAGAGGGTCAACGAGGAGGTGACAGGTGTAATGAAGAAAATGAAGGAGGTATTGGAGTGTGATGGAAGAGAATGAGATAGTATAAAGTGAACAGAAATGAGAAGCGGAAGTTCCAAGTTTAAGGGTGAGCAGGAGGAAATGGAAGAAGAGGAAATAATAATGAGGAGAAAGAGGAGTCAGGTGATAGTAATGAGGTGAGGGGGAAGGGAGGGGAAAATAGGCATTGCGTTGCCTAAAGAAGGCGGATCTGTGTTAAGGACACAGCTGACCTTGGTCAGTTCCTTTCCCAGTACGGGGAGGGGGGAGGTGCTCATTCTCGAGGCGCTCATAACCACTGTTACCAAGCCACGGGGATTACCTGTGGTTTACTGCAGTTGATTTTTGAGGTGTTCGTCTCTTACAGCCTGTCAGGCGGCCAGGGGCTTGATTAACGAAACAGTTACGATGGTACTTACGAACGTGTACATCTTTCCTCAATATTTGACGGCTTTGGTTACATTTATTAAACAGTTTACAAGCATGAAAACTTGTGAATCAACTGTTGTTATTCTCATCAACAGCCTCCTGGTGCTTCGGAGTTCATTAACTGTTTAATAATTGTAAACAAAGCCCACAAAGATTGAGAAAAGGTGGACAGGTTCGTAACTACTTGCGTAACTGCTTCGCGAATCTGGCCCCTGGTGATTACCTGATCTGTGAGTCTGTCTCTGTAGGTCCGTGTATCCATCATAACCAAGCTTTTGTCACAGCGACAATATATATACAGGCAGGAGGTTGTAAGCCTCTGATGTTCACACTTGTGGATTCATTATACAGTTCGTTCGAAATCTCTCACTCTAGTATGTTGTTGTATCCACATGCAGGCGATGAGTCACAATAACGTGGCTGAAGTATGTTGGCCAAACCACACACTAGAAAATGAAGGGACAACGATGTTTCAGTCCGTCCTGGACCATTCTCAAGTCTATTGTTGTCGACTTGAATCAACAATCGACTTGAGAATGGTCCAGGACGGACCGAAACGTCGTCGTCCATTCATTTTCTAGTGTGTGGATGGTCAACATGTTGTTGTAATTTTATTGTGCAAGATTGACACCTGACTGTCTTGTGTTTTACACGTGTATGAGATCACTCTCTCATCTCCGTTCTAAGGAGCACAATTTGTGCTTATCACGCGTTATCCTGACAGGAAGGACTCTCTCTAGCTCAAAGATGCCTACTGCCACGAAGGGCGACGTGAGGATCATATGCCATATTCCAGACGAGACAGCACCAGTGTTTGTGTCTTGCACTTAAATGAAAGTTTTTATTACACACAGAAATCACAATAGCGTGATACATCAAATGAACAAGCTCTCGGACGTAGGTTCGAATCCTCGTCACGGCCTTTGTGGATTTGTTCAAAGTTTTCATGTTTATCATACGGGACTTGATAATGGTCCAGGACGGGCTGAAATGTCGTCGTTTCTGCATCTTCTGATGTGTGGTTTGGTCATGAAGTAAATTGGTCATTTTCCGCAGCCCATTTAAGATTGTTAAATTCGATTGTAATTGTTCACGTTTTCCACCGATGATATTTCCACACTAAACTTGGTGTACTTGGTGAAATATGACTTTGAAATGTAATTCACGTTCCTTCCTAAATCCGGTACGTGAAAGAGGCAGAGTAACAGTGTGAGAACTGTACCTCGTACTACTGAGGTTCGTACCATCCAGGCTGAAATGTGTTTGATTTACTCTTAACTCTTTGTTATCTGTTGCTAGAAAACTATGAATCCACGTCCCAACTTTATTTGATATTCCCGTAGACTTGGTCTTACCTGTGTTGGTCTCCATGTCCCACCTGTGTTGGTCTCCATGTGACACCTGTGTTGGTCTCCATGTCCCACCTGTGTTGGTCTCCATGTCCCACCTGTGTTGGTCTCCATGTCCCACCTGTGTTGGTCTCCATGTGCCACCTGTGTTGGTCTCCATGTGCCACCTGTGTTGGTCTCCATGTCCCACCTGTGTTGGTCTCCATGTGCCACCTGTGTTGGTCTCCATGTGCCACCTGTGTTGGTCTCCATGTCCCACCTGTGTTGGTCTCCATGGCCCACCTGTGTTGGTCTCCATGTCCCACCTGTGTTGGTCTCCATGTCCCACCTGTGTTGGTTTCCATGGCCCACCTGTGTTGGTCTCCATGTGTTTAACTTTGTGATTATATGTCAATTGATTCAACTTTTCTCTGATGTTCATTTGTTTAATATTTCAGTTTCCTAATTTCGAAACCCCATTCTTGGGACGTATTCTTGGATCGTCTCAAGTTTCTCATCTTCATTAGGAATAAGGTTCTACGCATGCGCTACACACTCGCTCTCTGACCTTACGTGCTGTATACTCAGTGTCCTGAGATCTCTGAAGGTCATTCGTATGTTGTTAGCTTTGCGTATTCCTACATTTTCATTTTCCTACACAGCAGTAAACTATTCCTGGCTCCTGGTAACAGGCTTAGAGCTTTCCATGTCCATAGCTCATGTTAAGCCTTACCCTCCTCCTAGGTTTCCCCTAGAACACGACTTGATAACAGGTTTACAACCAGGTTCTTAAATACTGCTGGCTGAATAGGGGCGAACAGTTAAGGATTAAAGCCCAGTCCACATATTCTTTCCAGGGCTCGAACGCGTTTATTTGATCTTCTGTTAATAGATTTGGAGTGATGTATAGTTCTGAAAATGTGTTTTTTTTCGTTTTTGTTGCGTGTGTTGTATTGTGTATATTTTCTTGTGTGAACTTAAAATTATTGTTTTTCGTTAGTCTGTAATTTAATTTTATTGCATATTGATTGTGTGTGTGTGTGTGTGTGTGCGTGTGTGTGCGTGTGTGTGTGAGAGAGAGAGAGAGAGAGAGAGAGAGCGAGAGAGAGAGAGAGAGAGAGAGAGAGAGAGAGAGTGAGAGTGTACGTGCATGCAGGAACGTTCTTCAAGCATCCTGCAATCTCCTCATGTTTGCATCCTGCCTTTATTCGGGCATCTGACTTCACCTGCCTTTTATTACGCCTGGGATTAATAGTCAAATGGCGTCGCCTGCAGTTCCTCTGGGCCCAAGTTCACCCTGTTATCATCAACATCTCAGGCTCCAGGTTCACCTGTGTCAACATCTCAGGCTCTCAGTTCACCTGTGTCAACATCTCAGGCTCTCAGTTCACCTGTGTCAACATCTCAGGCTCTCAGTTCACCTGTGTCAACATCTCAGGCTCTCAGTTCACCTGTGTCAACATCTCAGGCTCTCAGTTCACCTGTGTCAACATCTCAGGCTCTCAGTTCACCTGTGTCAACATCTCAGGCTCTCAGTTCACCTGTGTCAACATCTCAGGCTCTCAGTTCACCTGTGTCAACATCTCAGGCTCTCAGTTCACCTGTGTCAACATCTCAGGCTCTCAGTTCACCTGTGTCAACATCTCAGGCTCTCAGTTCACCTGTGTCAACATCTCGAGCTCTCAGTTCACCTGTGTCAACATCTCAGGCTCTCAGTTCACCTGTGTCAACATCTCAGGCTCCCAGTTCATCCATGTCAACATCTCAGAGTCACCTGAGATGACTCCTCTTACCATTCTCTACCTCCCACTACAAATATTCTCTCACCGTTGTATCCCCATTAGTTTTACCACTGACACCTATTTTCCCCCCTCCCCATCACCCCCCCCTTGCTCCCCATTCCATCTCTCTCCTTTCCCCTTCCCCCTCTTTCCAGCACCCCACGATACTCCCCCTCACTCCCCTTCTCCAACACACATTTATTCTGGTCACACAAGCCTCTTCCTCCGCTTATCCTGTCTCACTCGCTTTGCTTTCATTAGTGTTAGGCATTTCCGATTGCACCTTACGTTACTTCTCTGGTTTGTGGCCGCTTGTCGCTAAGGCAGGGTAGGGAATGCAGGAGCAGGACATAGCTGGGACTGCATGAGTTTTCTTGGTAGAGGGGGATGCGTGGACGCTCATATATGCAGTCGTATACACGAGCTTGCTCCCTAGCAAGCATAAGCAATACCTGAAGCTAAGAAACGATCAAGGGCTCGTGACTACACAGCCCAGAGCTCAAAGAATTTCACTACGCGGGAAGGCGGGATGGAGGTGTATTGATCACCACTAACATGAGCCAGGATTCCTAAAGCATTACAGAGTTCATCCATAAATCCTGCTCATCTCTTCCTGGAACATGTCGGCATCACTTGTATTAATTAAACTGTTATCTCAAGGCATTATTGTTAGACATGTGACCTTCTACGATCACCAAGCGGAAGATAGTTGACAATCTATTACAAGAGCAAAAAGAACGCCAACTTGCTTACGAGAAACTCTCCCGACTCCAAGCAAAACGCATTGACAGAGTAAAATATAACATTTATGCCTTCACATACCCACTTGAGGACTGTTAGTCCCAACGATCTCAATATATAGGCAAGACAACGCTATCTTTGTTTTTCAAGGTGCCTTGAATATGCACTAACAATAAGGCTCCATCCAAGAACATATCACTTTCAACACACAACCAGATCATCCCGACCAACAGCACCGAAATGATCGACAGATACAACGACAATAGAAGACTAGACACTGGTGAAGCACTAATACTGGGAAAGGAAAATGAACGAAGAGATGAAGGTGAAGCTGGAGGTGGGTGGGGTATGGGGGAGAGTGAATGGAGAAGGGGAAGGTAGGAGTGAAGGAGGTGGGTGAGGGGGGGATGTGGGGGGTGTGGGATAGGTGAGAGGTGAGGGAGAGTGGAGAATGTGGGGGAGGGGGTGAGTGAGGCTTGGGGGTGGGATGGTGTACACTGGCATAGGTAGTGTGTGGTGGCGGTGGATGAGGGGAGCAGTAGCATGGTATAGTTCCTGCCTGCCTGCCTGCCTGCCTGGCAGCCTGGCAGCCTACCTGGCAGCCTACCTGCCTGGCTGCCTTGCCTGGTGGGTCTACATTAGCACCACTCCCACAGGCTACTCTCATGGGCTGCTGCCTGGCACCCGGGTGCTGTGGTCATGTGCTAATCTTCAGCACCAGGAGAGTGCATTATAGATATGCGCCATCTGCTGTGTTATGTGCTGCTGCTGTGTTATGCAGCACTCACACGTGTCACCCTCGAGTGTCAGGTGCAGGCGTCTGTGACGTGACACTTGTCATGCACTTGAATATTGTGTTAGTCAAATGCTTCTGGCATACGTCTGTGGCAGTGATTTTATGCAGTGATATTATGCATGTCAAAACGGTGTTGTAATATTTGGATAACAAGAATGCGAGTGTCATATCCTGGTACCTGTTTTATGTGTCGGCGTCATGTGTCATGCGTTTATGACACACGCCAATTACATGTGCTAGTGGCATGAGCATAGACGTTACACAGAGAACTGTCCTCATTACCACAGTATTAGTGTCATATACAATTGTCATGTTAGCTCACGTGTTATGTTTGAGTGATATGTATCCAGCTCGTGAGCCTCCCCAAACGTCGTACTAAAGTGCCCTTATCCTAACCTACCAGAGGGGAGCCATGGACAGAAAACGGGACAATATGTCAATTTCGCGAGCCGCTACCATCTCCTAGCACGACAGTTAATGGCTTTAAGTGTACGTCTAAATGCGACGAGCTGTTAGGAGGACGTCGTATCACGTGGTATTTCAGTGTCAAGTGTCATTGTCAAGTGTATTGACATTGAAGAGTGTAATGAGTGTGAGTATTTCGGGTCCTCCTGGTGTGGTGTTTGGACTCCTTGAGGTCTTCCAAGATCTTGCGTTTAAGGGACTATGTACTCGAGTCCGTGTATGTAAACAGCGAGTGTCATGGTTCGCAAATAATTCCAAGAGCAGATTCGTTTCCCAAATGACACGAATGTAATTCAGTTTTACAAAACCTTATATAAAACATTAAATATTTCGCTGGACACGAATGAAAATTGAGTGCCACAAAACTGGTGATATCAAACAAGAATGTTTGTTGTATTATTGCAAACATGGGGTGGGGGGATGGGGGGGGTTATCTGGCCCTCTGGAGAAGACAGTCCAAGTGAATGTCTGTATTGCTTTCATGTCTGCGACGTTTTTTCAATTAGTGATAAACGTATTTAAAGCTATTTACTAGATAAAGCTTTGAACTCGTGGCCTCGTAATTTGTCGCTGAAAAAATATTATATATGTTACCAAGCGAGCGCCTCGCGACGCTGGGTTACGTGTTCGAGTCACATCCAGAATGGGAATATATTTCATGGAGTTTGCTGTGATGAAAGTAGTGAGGCGGGTCAGCCGGTGAACGTGATTGTCTGGCGTTCACCTGACGTTCACTGGCGGTTGCCTGACCTTCATCTAGCATCTGATGTTCACCTAGCGTTAACCTGACGTTCGTTTGCCTTTATTCTTCGTGCGGAAGGTGAGGTGAGGTGAAGGAGCCTGTCCTTCATCTGGCATCTTTAGGCGTTCACCTATCGTTCACCTGACGTTCACTGGCGGTTACCTGACATTCACCTGGCATTTGCATGCTTGCTATAGACGTTCACTTGACGTTCATTTGGTCAACTTGACGTTTATCTGACCTTTTTGGGGTATTTGTTTCTGGGTTAACTGCATTAATTCGCTGCCGGAAACGTCATAGATGACGCAAGACGTCGATGACATGCATTTTGTCGTTTATCTGACGCTGATAGCATTATTTGGGTTTACAAGGCACTTACGCTATTCACTTTGGGTTTACCTAGTACCGACGGACACGTACGCGTCGTTCTCGAGCGCGACGTACCGTTGCCGTTAACGCCATATAATGCCCCTTACCGTTGTTTCCTGCCAGGTGTGTGTGGCTCAGGGAGGCGTGATGCGTGTGAAAGTTTTCCTGTTGTGTAGTGTGGCGGTGGTGGTGGTGGGGTGGCTGGCTTAGGTCACCTCCTGACCTATCCTGACCTCCTGCTCTTCTCTCTGTCTCTCTCTCTGTCTCCCTCTCTGTCTCCCTCTCTGTCTCCCTCTCTCTCTCTCTCTCTCTCTCTCTCTCTCTCTCTCTCTCTCTCTCTCTCTCTCTCTCTCTCTCTCTCTCTCTCTCTCTCTCTCTCTCTTTCTCTCTCTCATTCTCTCTCTCTCACAGATCTGTTAACCCCCATCACCTTTGCCCGCTAACAGACGCATCAATCTATTTTTCCCCCTTATTAGCATAATATAAATAGCAAGGTTTCAGGCCTTCATTACATTGCATCCTGCAAGAAAAGTACAATTGCAAGTAATTATTTTAATACATTAAATGCCCTTCAACACCGTAATATCGCTTCTGAGAGTAACAAGTTCAGATTAGTATAGGAGATACCATCAAATATCTTTGAGCAGTATTGCCAGAATTCTCATAATATGGCTGTGTGAGGCTTCAGCGACCACTGGTTCTCACATACAGCCTAGTGAGAATTCCTTCAGGAGTTCTGTGCACCTCCTTCGTAGGATCCCTGGAATGTTGTTGTTTTAGATTTAGCTACTCAGAACGAAATGTCCATGTAGCACGGGCTATGGTGAGCCCGTAGAGCCCTGGAAGTTCTGTGTCCCGCGCTCATTGCGCGGTAATACCAGCTCGGTCAGGTCCTGTGCGTTCGCGGCTACTTGCGTTCTCTGATATTTGCGTTGGTCGGGGGAAGGCATCGATAGTGTGTGGGAGAGACATCGATAGTGTGAGGTAGAGACACCCATAGTGTGTGGGAGAGGCACCCATAGTGTGTGGGAGAGGCACCCACAGTGTGTGTGTGGGGAGAGGCACCCACAGTGTGTGTGTGTGGGAGAGGCACCCATAGTGTGTGGGAGAGACACCCATAGTGTGTGGGAGAGGCACCCATAGTGTGTGGGAGAGGCACCCATAGTGTGTGTGTGGAGAGGCACCCACAGTGTGTGTGTGTGGGAGAGGCACCCATAGTGTGAGGTAGAGGCACCCATAGTGTGTGTGGGAGAGGCACCCACAGTGTGTGGGAGAGGCACCCATAGTGTGAGGTAGAGACACCCATAGTGTGTGGGAGAGGCACCCATAGTGTGTGGGAGAGGCACCCACAGTGTGTGTGTGGGGAGAGACACCCACAGTGTGTGTGTGTGGGAGAGGCACCCATAGTGTGTGGGAGAGACACCCATAGTGTGTGGGAGAGGCACCCATAGTGTGTGGGAGAGGCACCCATAGTGTGTGGGAGAGGCACCCACAGTGTGTGTGTGGGGAGAGGCACCCACAGTGTGTGGGAAAGACACCCATAGTGTGTGTGGGAGAGAGAGTATGGGGGCGAGAACACATCTCTGCCGGAAGTCTTGATGGGGCCTTCAGGCTATGACCGGAGGGTAAAGACATTATTTTTATTCTTGGGTGCTATTCTTGGGTGCTATTCTTGGGTGCTATTCTTGGGTGCTATTCTTGGGTGCTATTCTTGGGTGCTATTCTTGGGTGCTATTCTTGGGTGCTATTCTTGGGAAAATGCTTCTGTCTGTTTTTGTTTGTTTCCATACTGCTATAGCAGGGTTGACATACTGTCAATAATTATCTGTATTTGTATGGCAATACTATCTATTTAATTATGTATATCTCTGAGTATGTCTGTACCTCTCGCCTACTGAATGGTTCGTTAGAAAGATATTACATTTATTTTATGGACACAATTCATTTTATAAGAAGAATTGTTATTCGAAGAATAACGTGCAGAGTGTTCTCAAATCAAAGACAAACTCAAGGCGTGTATTTTGCTTAGGAAAATGCAAGAATGGGATGAATACATGAACTGTAATATAATGTATTGTATTATTGTTGTGTATCAAGTGTGTTGACTGCGTGTACAGGACGGTACAGGGGTTGAATGACGAGTTGAAATATTAGTACCTGATTGAAATGATACCTGTGAGATTTCTGTTAGCCAGGGGTAGGGGTTGGTGGGCCCGTGGTGGGTTGTGGGTCCCGGGGTGGGTTGGTGGGCCCGTGGTGGGTTGTGGGGCCCGGGGTGGGATGGAGGGGGCAGGGGTGGGTTGGTGGGCTAGGTGTACCAGACATAGGTGTGTTGTATTAACCAGAGTAGAGTGGGTAGGCTGGTGAGTGGGTGGGCTGGTGAGTGGGTGGGCTGGTGAGTGGGTGGGCTGGTGAGTGGGTGGGCTGGCGAGTGGGCGTGTGTATTTACTACTCATGCCAGCAGGATTGAGCTGTTAGCTCCTGGACCCCGCCTTTCTAGCCGTCTAATGTACTGACGTCCTGACCATCTTTATAATATCTACTACGTATATTTCATTCTCTCACACTCGCGTCCCCAGGATGCAGCCCCATGATATACCTATTTGCTGCTAGGAGAACAGCGGCATCAGGCGGAAGAAACTGCCAATTTATTTATATTTTTCCCAGAAAATGACTGCTAATCCCGAACACTGTCTGCTCGGCCTCGAGGACCGTGTGTACGTGAGTGTGTAATTATGTATTAATAATTCCTGGATTAATAATTAATAATGTATTAATAATCTCCCTCCCCTTCCGTATCCCCGTCCCTTTCCTTCCGTATCCCCGTCCCTTTCCTTCCGTATCCCCGTCCCTTTCCGTAAGAACAATAGTACTAGATTCATACAATCTTGTCTTTTACCCTCGTCCCTTCTTTCTCGTCCCCCTCGTCCGTCGCGTCCCTCCGAGCCATGGCGGCTCACCTTGGAAACATCTCAGAAAACCTCAAATGACAACAAAATCCAACCCCATTATAAGATATATAACGAGATTGGGTTATCTTATCGGAGCGGGAGAAACTTGGCTTCATGGTAGGAGTAGTGGGCGTCGTGCACCACCTGTTTTCTCTCTCGTCACGGTGAGCGGTGCCCGGCGCCAGTTGGTCAGGCGCTGGGCACGGGTGAGGAAGGCGGACGCTACTGCGCCAGGCACTCGCAGTCCGAGCGTCAGATGTTGTCCTCCTGTGTGGCAGCGTTCGCGTGATCGCTGCGTCTAGTCATCCACACCTGGATATACCCACACCTGGATGACTAGGTGTCATCCAGGTGTGTTAGAACGCACAGGATGGACACACAGTGCGTTTTTATTGTGATTTTTGGTCTTGTGGCAAGTGAGGCGTATAGCCATTAGATGGGGTTGAAGTGTTTTGTGCTGTAATGGTGAAACATTAATACACCCAATCAGTGTTTTGTATGATTTATTGAAGATACAGCGATGCGCGTTGTATAACCAGTACACCGTCGTTGTAGTAGAAAATACACTGCTCGCGGAGGATAGTGCGATTCACAGTGCCGTGAAGCCAGATTGAACCAAGATTCGCCATTACGTGATCAGCATGTTATAGTTACGTGTGAGTGGGGGGACATGCGATCCGTTTTCTGTTGTAGTGTAGACTTGTCATAGTGTCTTTACCAGAGATCCTAAGGAAACTTGTCGCTATCCCCCCCTCCCCCACCACGTTCTTGTTTGCCGGGAATCGAACCCGGGTCCGTGGACTGTGATTCCCGACAGAACAAGGTCTTATGCTTTAAGTAATGTTAGAATATCTTTATACAATGCAGTTCTATTCAATATCAAGTAACTTGGTAAATAAATTTCACATTATTAAGAAATATCTTGTTATATAAATATTTTGAAATATACCTTCATATCACGGATTTTTTTCACAAATCTCAAGCAGAGTTTACAATGTAAAGCCTCAAAATAATACGGGGACAAGAAGACAACAGGTCTACAGAAAGGTATATAATTAATGACATGTATTCATAAACAATACAACAGCCTTGATAGGTGTAGTATGAGTGTCATAGTGTAGTACTTACCTAGTGTAGCGGGGTAGTGGTTGGGAAGGTGGCGCTCAACGTCTCGGGCCGGTGTTTTGTGTGTGTACTCACCTATTTGTGCTTGCGGGGGTTGAACTCTGGCTCTTTGGTCCCGCCTCTCAACCGTCAATCAACTGGTGTACAGGTTCCCGAGTCTATTGGGCTTTATCATATCTACACTTGAAACTGTGAGGGGTGTGTGTGTGTATATGTTTCAAGTGCGTAACCTAATGCAGCGGATCAGAAAATGTGCAAGAGTTACGCATTATGAAGAAATGTGTTCATTGTTTTGCTTGGAAAATGTAACGAGCGTTTTTTTTTTCAGAAATCCATTAATAAAAGTACAAACAAATGGTGACAATGTGGATATTAGCTATAAGTGAGAACACGGAAAATGAGAAACATAAAAACTTGTAGTTTAAATTTTTTTGAAGGTATAACATCAAATAATGACAAAACGGATCCCAAATATCTAATCCACAAAGGGAAGCAGGAGTGTGCTGGAGGAGCTGGAGATGCGCTCTGGTAATAGCAGATCTCACATCAAGCTGTACACTCGGTGTCCTTCTTACAGTCATGTATTCCCCATCAGCTGTTGGTATGTCTCTGGAGGCTGTTCCTCCCTCGGCCTCTCCCGTCTTTCGAGATGGAAAGTTTTTATTTCAGTGCAATACTGAGGAAGCTCCGGACTTCAGTCCCGTGAAAGACATCAAAAGTTTCAGGGAGGTTTTCAGGCCACAGAGAAGCACGTCATCTCCCAGGGGGAAGTATCTCAGGAGCGCTACACACCTTGACGAACACAAACACTCCCTGAAGGCTGTGTCGAGGTTCATGATGCGCAAGAACCAGACGTGGCTGAGTCTGGAGGATCTGACACTCGGAGAACACAAAAACATGTCTTCAAGTACCGTGTTTGGTGCTGCCCCTTCAGGCGGCGGCCCCATTCCCTTAGGTCTGCCCAGGGCTTCAGGTGTTCTCAAGTGCCCATGGTCCGGGACAATACCCGATAATGTATCGGCTACAATCACCCGGGGCTGCTCACTGGAGGCTCTAGACAATCTGTCCAAAATGGCCGGTACCCAATCCGCAGTGTCGGAATCGTTGGAGAACTTATCCGCGGCACCAATTACCGTTGAAGGCGGGAACAGCTGGTCTTCACTGTCACAGTCAAACTCGACGTCATCAGAAACTTTAACACCATCCCTGGATACAACTTTAAGTCCAGGAGCGTCGATAGAGATGCTAACTTCTCCCTTAACATCAAGTTCTTCAGATCTACACTCTGTCAGTTCCTCACCGTCGTTCACAATGTGTCGAGGGGACTCTGTCGATGGACTTTTCATCCCTTCGCCTCAAAATTCTTTTCCTCCTTCGGAGCCTTTGGAAATCCTCTCCTCACCCGCCATTTCACAGCAGAGTCCTTTCCGCCGTCAGCTGTTCACCTCATTAATAACACGGCAGTCTGCTTTGGTAGCACGAATCAGTCAACAGTCTTGCCAGCTCTTGAAGACCGTGAGGGCCGTGACATCCATGGACTTTTCAGACCCAGAGGCTGAGTTTCAAGCTTCCTCTTCCCCAGTTCATGGCAGTAGAGAATCGATTCCTCGAGGGCACGTCAGCCAAGCCTCATCCCTATGCTCCGGAACGAGTGAGGAGACCTCTGGAGACTTTCCTGAACTCTTTGAGAGACAGAATGAGCGAGTAATGTCCGTGTGTGACTCTGGACTTGGGTGGGACACGGATGACGAGCTGATATCGTTGTCCAGAGGTTCCTCCTTCGCCGAGGACATCGACGACATCGCAGAGGAGGACTTAGGTAAGGTGCTTATGTTAACTCTTGGGGATGACTGCAAATCATGCTCTTTTTTGTTCTAGCTTAAGTTGTATGGAATATAGGACATTGATGAATTTTTATGAACTTTTTTCTCTAGTGTATTTTCCCTGTTTCCCCAAGAAACTTGCCGATAAGAATTGTTACTTTTTAATTTCAAGAAACTGTTGTATTGAAAATAATTAAAATAGATTTACCCCTTCTTCCTTAGCTCAACGGAAAACTCTATAATACTCAGGAATTTTGACCAGTTTACACACCTTAAACTTTTGGGAATTCTATGTAATTTGCCGCAACATGATCAAAAGAACAATCTTTTGATCATGTAGTGGCATAATCGTCTCGATCGTCTCCAGCGTGCATCTGGGAATACCCAACGAATAGGTTCGAATCCTCATCACGGCTCCTGTGGATTTTTTCAATAATAATAGTAGTAATAATAATAATAATAATAATAATAATAATAATAATAATAATGCCCTCCATACTATTATTGGTGGTGAGAGAGTGCATGTACTCACGACCCGGCACGATATATATATATATATATATATATATATATATATATATATATATATATATATATATATATATATATATATATATATATATATATATATGTGTGTGTGTGTGTGTGTAATATATCTGGAACAGGAGATATCTAAATGGCTTACATTGTATAATGCGATATATCTTTTATAAGCGTCCATTCTCATGTAATGGTGATGTGAATATTGAGTTATGTATATTGATATCTGGGAGGCAGATAACGCCGTACCCATATCATTGACTAGCATTATCTATTAAGAGTTAAACGAGAGGTATTTCAACTTGCTTGTCAACATGTCACTGTACTAATTACAGTGATATCGTGTCACCTGGTGATTGTACTCACCTAGTTGTACTCACCTAGTTGTGCTTGCGGGGGTTGAGCTCTGGCTCTTTGGTCCCGCCTCTCAACCGTGGGAATGGTCCGAGTGTGTGTGTGAGTGTGAGTGTGAGTGTGTGAGTGTGAGTGTGTGAGTGTGTTTACTAGTTGTGTTGTGTTTTTTGCGGGGGTTGAGCTTTTGCTCTTTCGGCCCGCCTCTCAACTGTCAATCAACTGTTTACTAACTACTTTTTTTTTTCCCACACCACACACACACCCCAGGAAGCAGCCCGTGACAGCTGACTAACTCCGTGACAGCTGACTAACTCCCAGGTACCTATTTACTGCTAGGTAACAGGGGCACTTAGGGTGAAAGAAACTTTGCCCATTTGTTTCTGCCTCGTGCGGGAATCGAACCCGCGCCACAGAATTACGAGTCCTGCGCGCTATCCAAAAGGCTACGAGGCCCCAGTGAGTGTGAGTGTGAGTGTGTGAGTGTGAGTGTGTGAGTGAGAGTGTGTGTGAGTGTGAGTGTGTGTGAGTGTGAGTGTGTGAGTGTGAGTGTGTGAGTGTGAGTGTGTGAGTGTGAGTGTGTGAGTGTGAGTGTGTGAGTGTGTGAGTGTGAGTGTGAGTGTGTGTGAGTGTGAGTGTGTGTGTGTGAGTGTGAGTGTGAGTGTGTGAGTGTGAGTGTGTGAGTGTGAGTGTGTGAGTGTGAGTGTGTGAGTGTGAGTGTGTGAGTGTGAGTGTGTGAGTGTGTGTGAGTGTGAGTGTGTGAGTGTGAGTGTGTGAGTGTGAGTGTGTGAGTGTGAGTGTGTGAGTGTGTGAGTGTGAGTGTGTGAGTGTGAGTGTGTGAGTGTGAGTGTGTGAGTGTGAGTGTGTGAGTGTGAGTGTGTGAGTGTGAGTGTGTGAGTGTGAGTGTGAGTGTGAGTGTGTGAGTGTGTGAGTGTGAGTGTGAGTGTGGGTGTGTGAGTGTGGGTGTGTGTGTGTGGGTGTGTGTGTGTGTGTGTGTGTGTGTGTGTGTGTGTGTGTGTGTGTGTGTGTGTGTGTGTGTGTGTGTGTGTGCTCTGAGACCATTCTTGGACAGGTGAAAGGATATTTGTTAATGTAATTAGCCGTAGTTATGTAAAATGTTTTGACGGCTACGGGGTAAATTCAATGCAATTCTTTGCTTTCCCGATTATCAAAATTATATTTAGTACAATCATTGTTGTTTGCTAGGTTCATAATTTGTTTGCATTTGTTTATGAATGTTAACTTGCCTGAATGTACTTTCTTGGTCAAAGAAAGATTGTTTCGTAATAGCTCTTCTGAACAGTTAGACGCCCTGAGAAATATAGCGGAGGAATACATTATGGACGAAACATATGGTAAGCAACGTTCAAACTCGTGTACAAATCATCACCTACGAGGGTTACCTAGAGATGCTCTAGTTAACGATGTTCCGCTGTTGTTAAACATCCTCCGAGTATAAGAAATATTGCCGGAACAACCGTGAACATCTTCAAGAGAAAACTAGATAGTTTTCTTCAATAAGTGCCGGACCAACCGGGCTGTGGTGGATATGTGGTCCTGCGGGCCGCTCCAAGCAACAGACTGTTGGACCAAGCTCCCACAAGTCAAGTCTGGCCTCAGGTCGGGCTTGGGGAGTAGAAGAACCCCAGAACCCCATCAAGCAGGTATCAAGCAGGTATCAAACAGATGGTTCTGAGGATCAATATCCTCGTGGATGGTGGTCTAATCAGTCAGGTTTCAGACGCGGCTGCTCGCAGTCTGGCGTACGAGTCACAGCCTGGTTGATCTGGTATCCTTTTGAAGGTGTTCATCAAGTTTCCTCCTTTTGAACACCGTATAGAGGGAATGTTGTCTTGGGTTCGATATATCGAACAGTTATCGTGATATAAGGCAGCGCCAGATATGCAGGTGAGGAAGTGTGATAACAAGGTGATTAGAGACAGTCGGCTATCATCTCCTTCAGGAGTGTGATGCTGAAGGTCGCTTGAGGTCGTCTGATGTAGTCTCGTACAAATGTACTTGCTGGGTCGAGCGTTAGCTCCAGAGCTCCGTCTCTCATCCTCTTTGTTGGATACTGGTATTGTCTCGGCACGCAGCGATTTGCTTATTTAAATTGTAATATGTTTCACGCTTGTTTCAGGTACTGCCACTAATGTGCCGTTATATGTAGTGTGTGTGTGTGTGTGTGTAATTACCTAAGTGTAATTACCTAAGTGTAGTTACAGGATGAGAGCTACGCTCGTAGTGTCCCGTCTTCCCAGCACTCTTTGTCATATAACGCTTTGAAACTACTGACGGTCTTGGCCTCCACCACCTTCTCACCTAACTTGTTCCAACCGTCTACCACTCTGTTTGCGAAAGTGAATTTTCTTATATTTCTTCGGCATCTGTGTTTAGCTAGTTTAAATCTATGACCTCTTGTTCTTAAAGTTCCAGGTCTCAGGAAATCTTCCCTATCGATTTTATCAATTCCTGTTACTATTTTGTATGTAGTGATCATATCACTTCTTTTTCTTCTGTCTTCTAGTTTTGGTATATTTAATGCCTCTAACCTCTCCTCGTAGCTCTTGCCCTTCAGTTCTGGGAGCCACTTAGTAGCATGTCTTTGCACCTTTTCCAGTTTGTTGATGTGCTTCTTAAGATATGGGCACCACACAACCGCTGCATATTCTAGCTTTGGCCTAACAAAAGTCGTGAACAGTTTCTTTAGTATATCGCCATCCATGTATTTAAAAGCAATTCTGAAGTTAGAAAGGGTGGCATGGGCTCCTCGCACAATATTCTTTATGTGGTCCTCAGGTGATAGTTTTCTATCTTGAACCACCCCTAGATCTCTTTCTTTATCAGAATTCTTTAAAGATTTCTCACATAATATATAGGTTGTGTGGAGTCTATGTTCTCCTATTCCACATTCCATAACATGGCATTTATTAACATTAAATTCCATTTGCCAAGTGGTGCTCCATATACTTATTTTGTCCAGGTCATCTTGAAGGGCATGACAATCATCTAAGTTTCTTATCCTTCCTATTATCTTAGCATCATCAGCAAACATGTTCATATAATTCTGTATACCAACTGGTAGATCATTTATGTAGACAATAAACATCACTGGTGCAAGAACTGAACCCTGTGGTACTCCACTTGTGACATTTCTCCAGTCGATACATTGCCTCTGATCACTGCCCTCAATTTTCTATCAGTCAGAAAATTTTTCATCCATGTTAGAAGCTTACCTGTCACCCCTCCAATATTTTCCAGTTTCCAGAACAACATCTTATGTGGAACTCTGTCGAAAGCCTTTTTTTTTAGGTCCAAATAGATGCAGTCAACCCAACCATCTCTTTCCTGTAATATCTCTGTTGCTCGATCATAGAAACTGAGTAAATTCGATACACAGGATTTGTGTGTGTGTGTGTGTGTTTTCGAGTGCGCGTATATCCGTCACGGGGTCGTGGTTGTAGATGACGTACCAATACAATACACAACCAGAGGTGGTACCATATATATATATATATATATATATATATATATATATATATATATATATATATATATATATATATATAATGTTTGCGATGAACATAATGACGATGGTGGATGTCATATGATGATGTCTGGAGAATAAACCTCTGCCTCGCATAATTTAGTTCGTTTACCTAACGCAAGAAAACAGTACCGGTTTGATTTATGGCGGGTCATTGCGGGAGCGAGCGAGCCAGCCTCCCTGTGCTTGAGGCTGGATGTACGCAGCAGGAGACGAGAAGAGAAGGGAACATGACTTAGCAGGAAGGCCCTCCTCTGGCTGGGGAACTGACCCACCCTGCTTGCTTGCTGCTTACCTGCCTGCTGCTTGCCTGCCTGCCTGCTTGCTTGCAACCCCCCACCGCTAATATTAGCTCAGTACTGGTCCGGTGGAACGCATCTTCGTGATTGGTCTTTTTTGGGTTTGTTTTGGCAGTGAAAAGACCTTGGAGTTAAGAGTTAAGCTCTTTCACTGCTGTCATGCAGGTCGACTCTCATGTTAGTCCCCAGTATTAACACGCGAGTGAATACAAGCATTATTCTCACTCTAATTAGACCTGATTGAGTTACTCGGATTAGGCAAAATTGTAAATTAATTTTTGTCAATAAAGATGTTAATAATAATAAAGTATTGGCACAGAGACTCATCCCCAGGGTCGGGATGAGTCTGGTTACATATTTTTAGAAGCGAAATATATTCCGACTTTTCCATTTTTCACTTTTTTCTATCATTCCAACCTTCCTTGTATGTTCATCCAGCCTTCCATCCATGTTTATCCAATCCCACCTGCCTTCTCTGCCCTTCCAACCCTCCTCTCTCTCTTCTAACCCTTCTTCTCTTTCCCTTCCCTTTCCCTTCCCTTTCCTCTCCACATAGAAAAGAACAAAGAGGAAGAGCAGCCGTCTCAGGAGAGTGACATTGAATTGCCGCTATGAACAAGAATGGGAGAGGAATGCATAATATCTAAATCTCATTCATACTTCTGCAATGATTCACTTTAGCATGCTAGAGTCTCTCTTGGTCTGAACGCGTTGGTAATAGGTTGTAATATGTAAGTACCAGAGTACATAAGTTGTGCCTGGACATGCAGAATCTATAAATGTATATGTATATATATATATATTTATATACATGGCCTTGTATACATATACGTCTGTATATGTATACAAAGCCAAGTCCGTACCCAGGACGTGCTAGAGGAGCCAGGCTGCTGGACTGAAAGAGTGTTTGATCAAAGGAAAAAAACAACTATGTACTTTAGAAGATGGAGTGTGGATGTACTCACCTAGTTGTGCTTGTGGGGGGGGGGGAGGGTTGAGCTTTGGCTCCTTGGTCCCGTGTATGCCTTGAAGGTATAGTGGAACCCTTGGGGTTTATGTTGCTGCCATGGTTTCTTGTTTTAAATAGGTTTATCTGTAGTCTGTTCTTAGTGTGCGTCACTCTACAAGCCAGGCCATGGGCCAGGCGACTTTGGTGATACCTTCAATGCATCATATATACTCTTCCATAATAATTAAAAGATAGCTATCCCCTCTACTAATATGATTATGGGTTATCTCCGCTCCAAAATTTTGACAAAAACCTTATATATCTATATCGCCGATAAAGCCAATTAAATATCAATGTTCGTGGTGATAGTGGTGAGGCTGGCCATGCCTGAGCCACGTGCTTCCCGTTTTCTGTGCTCACATGATCGCTCAAGGTGAGAGAGGGGCAGCTGCTCTAATTTTGGTAGTCTGGCGGTGTCTCGTCTCCACTGGTTCCTTATTGTCA
Source organism: Procambarus clarkii (assembly GCF_040958095.1). Classification (NCBI taxonomy): domain Eukaryota; kingdom Metazoa; phylum Arthropoda; class Malacostraca; order Decapoda; family Cambaridae; genus Procambarus; species Procambarus clarkii. The sequence goes on from NC_091232.1 coordinate 11,889,589, forward strand.
TCCTTCACGTCAACAAGGGAGCTACAGACTGTATAAATTGAATTTGTTTAAAGTAATTCGGGACTCGATGCTTGGGCCAAAATGTTAGGTGTGAATTCAATTTATATGAAGGTTTTTCTAGATGCTTTCTGTATATTTGAACTACAGCGAATACAACTAAATATTAACAGAACAAATAATTTTTTTTCTTTTCTATTGAAAGTGACAATGCAACTGAATTACGTTCAGTATCAGATAGTTAAAATATTTTTCACAATCTACAATGTATGCTAATATTATTTATATTAATTGTTCAATATTCGTATTATCGAAGTCTATTATGCAAAGGGCGTGCATAATAATAATCAAAACAAATTTACTTACCAATTGAGACACTATATGACAAAATACAACTTTAAAATCAACAACAAATATAATTTTCCTTGTAAAATGAAGAATAAGACAGAATTTATCAGAGACAGAATGACAAATTTTGCAGTTATCAACTCAATTGACGCATCAGCCTCTGACACATAAGCCCTGCAAGAGGCATAAAAAGCAATATGATGCAAGCTGAGTTATTGTTTGGATCAGCACAGCAGAACTCTGGGACCACATGAAGCTGTTTCCACGTCCCAGATGACCTTCCCAATGGGCTGTACAGGGAAGAGAAGGAAAATATCAGGTCAGCCCTCTAACGTTACATTGTTAAATATGTTGACCAGACCACATACTAGAACTTGAAGGGACGACGACGTTTCGGTCCGTCTTGGACTGTCCTGGATCTGGACCGAATCGACTTGAGAATGGCCCAGGACGGACCGAAACGTCGTCGTCCCTTCACCTTCTAGTGTGTGGTCTGGTCAACATACTTCAGCCACGTTATTGTGACTCATCGCCTGCATTGTTAAATAGTTGTAAAATCATAGTAAATGTTACTACAGAGTATAGTGTAAGGTTATCTCCAAAGCTCGGTCCACCAGTCGCTATACATCCAGTTCCCAGTCACAGCTGGGTACACATTCACTTAGTCACTGGAAGTACACATTTACATCCAGGTCCCAATTACTCGGTCACTTCTGGGAAAGTGGCGGAGCTGTACCTAGTACCTGCTTAGAGCACTAATCTGGTTCCTTCTTGCTTACGAACGGTCGAGGCCGCTAAAAATGTAATAACAACACTAATGTTGATAATAATAATTATCGTCGATTATCTTTGTAATAATCAAAGATATACGCATAATGTTGATGTAAATTATGTTGGCGTCAACAACATACAAATCAGCGGGTCTTGGACCCGTTTCCTCATCATGCTGGCGTCCTCTCAGTGACCCTGAACACGTCATGGGTGTGACGAGACACGAGAAGCAGGCTCAAGCAGTTGGAGGTTAAGATCTCTTGCTATTGGGATTCCTACAAGACACCGGGAAGGAAGGAGTTGGAAGCGCTGTCTCTGACGACGCTCTGGCTACTCCCAGTTCTTGGGGCTAAGCCAATTGAGCGGTGCTCAGAGCCTCGTGGTTGGTGACCTGGAGGAGTATGGGCCTGTTTGTATTGTTCTGGTGTGCGCCGTGACCTCTGACCTTGACGGTATAATAGCCTGTTAATATATTAGTGAGAATTTCGTGTTTGAGTTTTGGGATGTGTGACGTGCTAGCAATACACAAGGGTTGGTGGTGGACCTGTGACCTGCCAGTGATAACGGTCATAATGATCATAAATGAATTATTATTATTATTGACCCTCAACGTGTGACCTGCAGAAGGTATTGACCTGCTCATCAAGCCTCTCTCAGATGTAGCTTGGGGTGACGTAAGTTGTCTAAATAATAGGTTTTTCATCCTTGACTCGCAGTTTCTCTGTGTGTACTCACCTATTTGTACTCGCCTAATTGCGCTTGCGGGGATTGAGCTCTGGCTCTTTGGTCCCGCCTCTCAACCGTCAATCAACAGATGTACATGTTCCTGAGCCTACTGAGCTCTATCATATCTACATTTGAAACTGTGTATGGAGTCAGCCTCCACTACATCACTTCCTAATGCATTCCATTTGTCAACCACTCTGACACTACAAAAAGTTCTTTCTAATATCTCTGTGGCTCATTTGGGCACTCAGTTTCCACCTGTGCGTGTGGACACTGTGCGTGTGGGCACTAGGTTTCCACCTAGTGCGTGTGCCCCTTGTGTTAAATAGACTGTCCTTATCTACCCTATTAATTTCTTTGAGATTCTTGTATGTGTTGATCATGTCCCCCCCCCCCTAACTCTTCTGTCTTCCAGCGACGTGAGGTTTAATTCCCGTAGTCTCTCCTCGTAGCTCATACCTCTCAGCCCGGGTACTAGTCTGGTGGCAAACCTTTGAACCTTTTCCAGTTTAGTCTTATGCTTGACTAGATATGGACTCCATGCTGAGGCTGCTTACTCCTGTGTGTGTGTGTGTGTGTGTGTGTGTGTGTGTGTGTGTGTGTGTGTGTGTGTGTGTGTGTGTGTGTGTGTGTGTGTGTTGCAGGATGAATCTGAAAAGAAAACAAGGTACTAAAGGGGTGCAATAATGTAACCTTGCACTATGGAGAGCGCACATCAAGCAAGACACTACCATGACCCGGATCTTACCCTCTAAAACATGTTGTCTTCAGGACCCGGGTAGAATACTAAGCGAGTAGATCCGTGGGTCTCTACCGCGTGTTTGGGAACGAATACTTGGCACCAACACCCAATAATGTTGTTTTGAGCAATGGTAAATAAAGGAATAAACCTTGGAGAAAATAGAATAAAAGACACACACACACACACACACACACACACACACACACACACACACACACACACACACACACTTGATATGTTTCGGTTTCGTCGTATACAAATGACATGTCTAGGGAGATCAGAGAAGGACACGCAGCACAAGGTTCCTAGACTTCGGGGTTGACACCTACAGTGTGTGTGTGTGTGTGTGTGTGTGTGTGTGTGTGTGTGTGTGTGTGTGTGTGTGTGTGTGTGTGTGTGTGTGTGTGGAGCAACTTCCACACACACACACATGCCGCTGTACCTCTCTCACCTCCCTGATGCTCTACTTGTACCATGATCGCCGGTTCGAATCTCCTCATTGCTCCAGTTGACTCATTGACATACATATCACATTAGTGTGATTTCTTCCTGTATTTGTAGTTCCACCCGCGTCTCGCTCGACCTTATACAACCTTCCCTACATTGGCCTGGGTCAGGTTAAGTGACATGATTTCGTTGATCAATGCTGCATTAAGCGTCTGGGATGCTAACGGACGTAGGTTCGAATCCTCGTCACGACCCTTGTGGATTTGTTTATCTGCATTAAGAGTTCATGGGTGAGGCACTGTTCCAATCGAGACAATTCTCAAGCTCTGTTTTGAGGGGAAAGCTTGAAAATAAAGTAGTGAAGCATTCATTAATAAATGTTCCGAACGTTATTTATTGCTGCTAATGTGTATAAACACATATTTTCCTGAAGCCGAATGACGTATGTTGTGTCGTCAAACTTTTAGCCAGTTTTGACAAGATGGAAATGAAGTTTGCGATTGACCGATTCATTCACTTCTTGGCTCGTTCGTCACATATTCACTCGAACCCCTCCCTGGCTTTACAAATGAACAACACGACACTTGACCCGCAACTGATAACGCTCGAACCATTATCCAAAAACGCTTCACCTACTTTAGAATCGAAGGACCATTGACTCTTAAGCCTAATTATACAAACAATTACAACGTGTAATACGAATACTTGACAGCATTTCATGTTTTTATAACAAATTCTCTAAACACTCATTAACCTGTACTGAAAACATGGATAAAAAAGCCAGTTCGTCCTAAGAACACTGATCAACATTCAACTTGTTCTTAAATCATTGAACAATATGCATCTGGCCTTCAAAACAGTTGTCGTAAGTCCATTTTTTTCTGTACTTTATTTTGTAAGATATGCAGCAACGGATATAAACATTCTTGGGCAGTAAAACTAATTAGTGGTAAGTAGAGAATAAGTTAAAATAATGTGGCTGACAAAATACCTCGACCCACACATGTGATCCCACACATGTGACCCCTCATATATGAACCTACACATGTGGTCCCCTCGCTATTAACGCTGTTTTCTCTTGGTGACAGACTTCCCACACACACACACACACACACACACACACACACACACACACACACACACACACAGCAGGAGAAAACAGGCAAACGACATAATTAATACAGTAAGGTAAGACACTGCTGGTGCGCACGTAGGCACTTGGGTTGCTCCTTCCATCTTTCCATGGACTTCCCTCCACTCACTCACACACACACACACACACACACACACACACACACACACACACGCACACACACACACACACACACTGGGGGCCATCGTAGCCTGGTGGATAGCGCGCAGGATTCGTAATTCTGTGGCGCGGGTTCGATTCCCGCACGAGGCAGAAACAAATGGGCAAAGTTTCTTTCACCCTGAATGCCCCTGTTACCTAGCAGTAAATAGGTACCTGGGAGTTAGTCAGCTGTCACGGGCTGCTTCCTGGGGTGGGTGGGTGTGTGTGTGTGGTGTGGAAAAAAAAAAATAGTAAACAGTTGATTGACAGTTGAGAGGCGGGCCGAAAGAGCAAAGCTCAACCCCCGTAAAAACACAACTAGTAAACACTGGAAGGCAGGAGAGTTAGGGGGGACCTGATCACCACATACAAGATTCGTAATGGAATTGGTAGGGAAGACAAAGACAGTTTATTTAACACAAGGGGAACGCGCAGTAGGGGACACAGGTGGAACTTGAGTGCCCAAATGAGCCATAAAGACATTAGAAAGAATTTTTTTAGTGTCAGAGAAGTTAATAAATGGAATGCATTAAGAAGTGATGTGGTGGAGGCTGACTCCAGACACAGATTCAAATGTTGATATGATAGAGCCCAGTAGGCTCAGGAATCTGTACACCAGTTGATTGACAGTTGAGAGGCGGGACTAAAGAGCCACAGCTCAACCCCCGCAAGCACAACTAGGCGAGTTCACACACACTGGCACAATAGAAGTATAAAAAATTATGTTTGCAACGTATATATACATATGAATATGTTGTAACATATGTAACACATATATACACACATATGAACAACACACACATGTTGAAAAATCTTCAAGTGGCTTATAAGTGTCTAAATAAAGCGGCCTTCGTGGACCTTATGTTCAACCCATGTTCTCACATTACATTCTTGTACAGCCACAAGCACGCGTAGCGTTTCGGACAGGTCCTTAATCCTAATTTTTCCCTCGGAATACGACCTGCCAAATCGTTTAACAACCAGGTACCCATTCACTGCTGGGTAAACAGAGCCTACAATTAAGGATTGGCGCCCAGTCAGCCCTCCCCGGCCAGATACGAACCCAGGCCAAAGCGCTAGCGAATAGCCGGGCCGAGTATCTTATCACTGTGCCACGGGGATTGTTATTTTAAGACCACATGAATGTGCAATTGAGTCCTCAGTAATAATAATAATAATAATAATAATAGTAATAATAATAATAAAGACTGGAGAAGGTTAAGACGTATGCAAAGAACCGAGGGGACTCGGTTATACAGAGACGCAAAGAGAAAGAAATGAGGGGAGATAAGATACCAGATGGTTAGGTGCAGGGAACATGGACGGAGAAGCTGATGAGTCGGTGGGGTGTTGACCAGACCACACACTAGAAGGTGAAGGGACGACGACGTTTCGGTCCCTCCTGGACCATTCCAGGACGGACGAAGCTCAATAAGCAACTTCAAACTGATGTACGGCGAGGGGAAAAAAGAAGCCAATACATTGAATAACGACGGGCTGGAGAAGCGGAGATGGGGGAGCAAATGCTCGACCCTTCAAGCACAGCTACGTAAGTACCCTCGCTGACTCCCCTCTGCTCCCGCTTCCTTTCTTTTCCCCGTCTCCCCCTTTTCCCCTTCAATTCTCCATCAGCCCCCCCTTCCATTCCCCGTCTCCTCCTCCCTCTTCCATTCCCCATCTCTTCCACCTCCAGCTTCCTGCATGGCGTGGCTGTGAGCTTGGCGCCGCAGGGCTGCCTGTCCAAACTATACCTGCACGTAAACACTTCGTCCCAACCTTCGCACAGTATCGTGGCTTAGGCTCACCCTTAGCCACATGTTCAAGCTGCACCGGGTACCTGGAAGCTTTCACCAGTTATAATGAGAATGGGAAGGTAATTTTTGCGTTGCATTTTGTACTTTCCCGAGTATTGACGTGACAAGATGATATTTGTGGAGTGTTGCGTATTGACTTGCTCAAATAGACACGCTGCATGGTAAGTGTGTCAATAAGAGTGTCCAGGTCCGCTTGCAAGTCATGTAACATGGTGTGATCACGAGGTTCCTGGCAACATTGCCATCAGTCTTCTTTTAACAGAATGCAACACGATACAATGAAGTGCAATACTCCAGGGAAATTATCAGGGGGGGAAAGCGCCAAGCCATTACGACTATATAGCATTTGGAAGGGGTCATGATAAGGATTTGGGATGGGACGGGGGGAAGGAATGGTGCCCCCAACCACTTCGACGGTCGGGGATTGAACGCCGACCTGCATGAAGGGAGACGGTCGCTCCATCCAGGTACAAGGGCAGGAAAAGAGGTGGAACTGGAGGACAAAACGAAGAAACGTTGCCCAACCACTTGAACCATTGGGAATCGAACGCCGACCTGTAAGAAGCGGGTCGTCGAAGTACTGACCGGTTTTGGCGGGTGGGGGGGGGGGCCCTCGATAAGCCTAAGAACACTTAGTGTCCCTACTAGTAATATTGTCTTTACAATGCGATACAATGGACATACAACTAGATTTGTCTAGAAAAGAATACAATAGACTACAATACAATATCATAGACCACCAATGCAATGGGCCTTCACTACGAAAGGCCTATTGTGTAAATACAGTATTCTCATAATAAATCAAAATAATACATACCACAATACAGCCCAGTTACCTTTGTATATCAGTTGCTTACTGGCAGTATGGAGGCACTTGTTGCTATCTCTGATGACCTCTTTGTTCACTGTGACCTTCATCGGCCACACTGTGTCTGTGGGCCCCACACACTGTGTCTGTGGGGCCCACACACTGTGTCTGTGGGGCCCACACACTGTGTCTGTGGGGCCCACACACTGTGTCTGTGGGCCCCACACACTGTGTCTGTGGGGCCCACACACTGTGTCTGTGGGGCCCACACACTGTGACTGTGGGGCCCACACACTGTGTCTGTGGGGCCCACACACTGTGACTGTGGGGCCCACACACTGTGTCTGTGGGGCCCACACACTGTGTCTGTGGGGCCCACACACTGTGACTGTGGGGCCCACACACTGTGTCTGTGGGGCCCACACACTGTGTCTGTGGGGCCCACACACACACTCACCTTTGCGAAGCACAAATGTGTGAATCTTGATGGTCTGTTAAAACATCTGTCTATAAAAAAACATTTGTTCGAAACATTTGGTCTGTAAAAAAAAATCTGTAACGTGTCTTCACTTTAAAGTGTCTAAAACGGCCCAAAAAAATCATGGTTTCCCTAGCTGAGACCTCGTTAGATACACGTTCAGGTTCAACTTCCGCTGCACGTTCCAAGTTCAGCCCATAGACACGCTGCACGTTCCAAGTTGTGGCCAAAGACGCGGTGAACGTTCTCAGCCAGCAAGTTCAGTCATTAAACGTGTGATGAATCGTCGATGAGCGGCTGTTTGTAATTACGATCACCTAAGGTTCCTTGAATCATCTTACCTGTGCTAGTTGGGTAATGTGACGAGACTTTGAATTCATGATTTACAGAAAGTTTTGATTATTTAATAAGGCTGAAATTGCACTTGGTTTGCTGTTATGTGTGATAATTAAGTCTGACGTAAAGCATTATTTATTTGCTGAAACTTTGTTTAATTCAACCAAGTTCAAGTCTTGTGGATTTTGTTAGTCACAGACTAACTTTTATTTACTAACTAATATTACTTTTGGTTTCGTGCATAGATAAGAGATATGAAGCCAGATATCGGGCGTTCGACTGTTGTTTAAACCACTTGTTAACTCGATTTAAACCACGTATGTAAATCGAGTTAACACTATGACATATTAAGTCGATTTACAACCTGCTAAAAGTCCTTCCCAGTAGTTGTATTTATGATACATTGTCCTCGGGATTGTATAAGTGGGCGTCTGTCTGTTTATCACCGCCGCTCACCGCTGGCAACCGATTCCTGGAATTTCATATAAGGATTTATTAAATACTAACCAACAGGTCCGTTTGGTGCAGTCTTGGGGACGTCTTGGCTATATGTGAAGGACCAGAGGCGCCCCGCCAGCACCTGAGATAACTCCATTCTATAAAACATCACAAACAGATGACAAAACAATTATACATCTATGAAACAGATGTTAGACCGGTTGCTCAAACATCTGTTTCATGTTGATATTTTAACCACCTTATATTATAAATCTTACACACTTTCAACATGTATGTGCAGAGAATGAGCCACAATAATATAACTCCTCACCTCTCGAGAAAAAGTAAATTAATCTCACTCTCTCTTCATAAAGGAGATTAATTTTTTTATAATTAACTTTGTTATCCTTCTCTGTACACGTTCAAGTTAATTGTTCATTACATGGCTGTAGTGGATTCGTTGCGGCTCCAAAGATACTTATTAATCAAACCTCAGTTTCCCTCTCACACACACACACACACACACACACACACACACACACACACACACACACACACACACACACACACACTACATGAACGAGTTTAGGTATATAGGGGCCTTCTTGCATGGGTCAATGGGCCTACTGCAGATTCCTCTATCCTTTTTCGTATATATGCATGCGTGGGCCTGACAGAGTGATTATTTATAAGCAATCACTAATATATATATATATATATATATATATATATATATATATATATATATATATATATATATATATATATATATATATATATAATATACATACACAAGTACAGTGTTGCAAGGGGTAAGAGTCGGATGATAGCTGAGCCTCGTATATCAGCAATGGCCTGAAATAAGCTGGACAAATATTATCAGTAAGTAGCCCATCTCACACATCAAATGACACTAGAGTAGCGACGTTTCGAGCCGTCCTTAACTATAATGTTTATCAAGTTCATTTGAGATCAGTGATGTCTAAAGTGTGCGTTGATAACATTCCCCCTTATTCTTTAACTACATGAATGTCTAACAGCCAAACATTGGATGTAATTGAAGTGAATACATTTGTTTAGACCTCTTGATGATCGCAAGAGTCTTAGACACGTGGCAGCCTGGGCCAGATTCACGAAGCAGTTACGCGAGCACTTACGAACGTGTACATCTTTCCTCAATCTTTGACGGCTTTGTTTACAATTATTAAACAGTTAATGAGCTCTGAGGCACCAGGTGACTGTTTATAACAATAACAACAGTTGATTGGGTAGTTTTCATGCTTGTAAAGTGTTTAATAAATGTAACCAAAGCCGTCAAAGATTGAGGAAAGATGTACACGTTCGTAAGTGCTCGCGTAACTGCTTCGTGAATCTGGCCCCTGACCTGTCCTCACACTTAATGCATCCTACATTTATACACTCAACCAAAGCCTCGAAATTCCGGTGCTTTGATGAAATGAATATCGCCTCAATATTGACGCTATTTCAGACTAATGAGCATCAACCTCGACAAGTCCCGTTGGTTGCAAAGGGAAGAACACTTTTGGTTAGGCAAAAACCACTTTAAATTTGACGCTTGTCAAGTGAGAACAGGTTGCTGGCATACCTCCCAAGATCGATACTCGTTAGAACACTCAGTTTATAACCTTAATTTGGCGTCATGTGTATTAATATTAATAGTGACCTGTCTTGACCCGTCGTCCTCCTGTCTTGACCCGTCGTCCTCCTGTCTTGACCCGTCGTCCTCCTGTCTTGACCCGTCGTCCTCCTGTCTTGACCCGTCGTCCTCCTGTCTTGACCCGTCGTCCTCCTGTCTTGACCCGTCGTCCTCCTGTGTTGGCTCGTCGTTTTCATTATGTTCTCCCGGCTCTTTAATGTAAGGATTTATTATTCCTTCACACAGACGAGTCATGCACGGTGTCTGCCCTCTACCTGCCCTCTACCTGCCTTCCACCTGTCCTCTACCTGCCCTCCACCTGCCCTCCACCTGCCCTCCACCTGCCCTCCACCTGCCTTATACCTGCCTTATACCTGCCCTCCACCTGCCCTCCACCTGCCCTCCACCTGCCCTCCGGGGGCAGTTGTCATGACATTTGCTGCCTCACGCTGTTTTGACCCTGAACTCTAGGAAAACTTATATATAGATGTGAGAATATAATCATTTCTCTTATGGCACTCTGGACCTTAGTGAGTTCCTTTACCCGGCACTCGACGACGCTTTCTCTCAGCCGTGACTGTGAGGAGGGGAAAGTGAAGCTCACTGTCTTGAGAACATGATGGGATGTGAAGATTTGTTGTTTCAGATTTAGCTACTCAGAGCCAAGTGTCCATATAGCACGGGCTATGGTGAGCCCGTAAGATGTGAAGACGGTCGAGGGCTCGAGTGTAGAGCAGCGGGTATTAACCTGGGGTCCATGGACACCCCCAGAGATAACGAAGGGGGTTCAGCTAGGAAAAGTGACAAATAGGCTAATTCTAACCACATCTAAATGTATTTTTGTATCATCTGTTACACACAGAAATCACAATAGCGTGATGGATCAAATGAACAAATTCACAAGGGCCGTGACGAGGGTTCGAACCTACGTCCGAGAGGATCCCAGACGCTGCCTTAGAGGGTTCGACGTAGGTTCGATCCTCGTCACGGCCTTTGTGGATTTGTTCATTGTATCATCTGTGTTTAATTTTTCCCCATTTAACCATCATCGAAATCAAAGACAGAAATCGTCACCTTTCACTGGACAATGAAACACCGCGTGTGTCTGACCCAGTGTTGTTTTCAAGGGTAAAAAGGTTGAGAAACGCAAGTTAAAAGTAATTGATTGACATAGTCTATAGCTACGAATAGATTAAGATGTTGGTAGCGATAAATGGGTGGAGTGATGGGCCCTCAACTCAAATTTCAGTGATTAATCGCAATAGCAATTGTGTTCGTCTGCGGTGCTTTACCTTGTGATCCAACAGGCGTAAAAGATCGCTAGATTGTTTTAAGCGTAGTTAGATGTATATGAATGGGTTTGAATGCATTCAAATAGGAGCTGCCTCGTATGGACCAATAGGAGCTGCCTCGTATAGACCAATAGGAGCTGCCTCGTATGGACCAATAGGCGCTGCCCCGTATGGGCCAATAGGAGCTGCCTCGTATAGACCAATAGGAGCTGCCTCGTATGGACCAATAAGAGCTGCCTCGTATAGACCAATAGGAGCTGCCTCGTATGGACCAATAGGAGCTGCCTCGTATGGACCAATAGGAACTGCCTCGTATGAACCAATAGGAGCTGCCTCGTATGGACCAATATGAGCAACACATGTGTCCACACCTGCAGCACAGCAGGAGAGAGAGAGAGAGAGAGAGAGAGAGAGAGAGAGAGAGAGAGAGAGAGAGAGAGAGAGAGAGAGAGAGAGAGAGAGAGAGAGAGAGAGAGAGAGAGGAGAGCACAAGGCGTACCTCTGGAGACTGTTATCAGTGCAGCTGGCACCGGCTGTGTAGAAGGTGTGGGGGCCAGGGTGTTGTGTAGGTGTGGGGGCCAGGGTGTTGTGTAGAGTGTGTGGGGGCCAGGGTGTTGTGTAGGTGTGGGGGCCAGGGTGTTGTGTAGAGGGTGTGGGGGCCAGGGTGTTGTGTAGAAGGTGTGGGGGCCAGGGTGTTGTGTAGAGGGTGTGGGGGCCAGGGTGTTGTGTAGGTGTGGGGGCCAGGGTGTTGTGTAGAGGGTGTGGGGGCCAGGGTGTTGTGTAGGTGTGGGGGCCAGGGTGTTGTGTAGAAGGTGTGGGGGCCAGGGTGTTGTGCAGGTGTGGGGGCCAGGGTGTTGTGTAGAAGGTGTGGGGGCCAGGGTGTTGTGTAGAGGGTGTGGGGGCCAGGGTGTTGTGTAGAAGGTGTGGGGGCCAGGGTGTGTGTTTACTCTCGTTATCAGCGAGCCTCGTGCTGTAATCTCTACAGAACTGTGGCGCACATTATTGCGTTGCTGCCTTAACACAAGTACACTTGGGAACCTTAACACGACGATGATACTATCACCTATAATAAGACAACGCATGCGTTACATTAATCATTATAGTAACGATAATATCAAATACACCAAGTGTTCCACTCCCTTAGAATACGTGGTGCTACGTGGTGCTACGTGGTGGTACGTGGTGCTAGGGGTCGAGTCCTTATCTCGTCCAACAGAACACATTCCTCCAGAAAGTACAGAGTTATGCTGCCAGAACTCCGAGGCATGAAATATGAATTGAAATTTAACAACAAGTGCGTACTCATCTAACATTGTTAGATGAGTTAATTATGTTGTGACTAAAGCTTTATACTGAGTGTTAACTGTAATGTTATGATAAGTATGAGAACCATTGAATTTCACGACTGATAGGCTTGAAAGACGGGGCTCAAGGGTTGGAGCCCCTACAAACATTCTGTGGTTGAGTGTTCAATAAACCCCTGAACTATATGTTTAACACATCTCTAACCCTGTCCATGGAGGACAGAAGAAAATGTATATATTCTGGTTAGCATTGTAAATGTGTGGCCACGTCTGTGGTAGAAAAAGGGGGAAAAAAAATTTAGGCAGTTCCGCATACACGGTTCCCAGCCATACACGTTCATACGGGGCGAGTCTGGTAGCTGAGTGGACAGCGCGCGGGACTGGTAATCCTGTGGCCCGGGTTCGATTCCCGGACTAGGCAGAGAAAAATAGGCACCAGCTTCTTTCACCCTAATGTCCCTGTTACCTAGCAGTAAATAGGTACCTGGGAGTTAGACAGCTGTTACGGGCTGCTTCCTGGGTGTGTGTGTGTGGGGAGGGGGAATTAGTAGTAACAGTTGATTGACAGTTAAGAGCAGAGCTCAATCCCCACATGCACAACTAAGTGAATACACGGCCACAGTAGTCAACATCAGCACGTCAGGAGACCTACAAGTTTTGACGTCGAATATTCTCTTGGTTGGAGGACGTTGATGTATATAAGTCACGGAAGTCGTCCTTGAGGCAGACATGAGCAGGAAGTTGGGCAAGTTTAGCGCAGTAAATAATATGGATTTTAGCACAGGTGCTGTGCGTAGTTGAGGATATACGCCACTCGCCTCACCCGGTGAGTGGCGTATACCTCCAGGAGCCTCAGCTGAGGGTCCCCTTGCACGAGGACAATGAATCATAACACAAGCACTTCTGAGGTATCTTTGGTGACCTGTATTTCAGGAACTGCTGCTTTGTGCGCTCCGTCGACATGTGAAGGGGTTGGTTGGGGAGGGATGTTCTCCTCTGAACGAGGCGTTAACGAGCGGCCTACCTGGTTGACGTCACGTAGACACCTGGAGGAGGCGGGGGGTTGCGTCTCACGCCGCCCTCCGCGCCTCGGGGCACGTCTAATTATCACAGGGCTGGCCGGGAAGGATAACGTTTCACTGTTACAGAATACACCATTCGAAATATCTTTGTGTATGGCCGTCGTTGCACACAAAAGTAACATTGTGATCATAGAGACACAGCAGGCTAATTAGCATGTAACACAGAGGAACTCGGAACTGACCTGTGTACTCCCATCTCCCATCTAACCTATACCTATAATAGGTATAAGTAATAATTGTAATTACGAAGCAATAAGATGCTTATCTTAACATACTAAGAAGGTTAGGTAAGGTCGGTGTTTTCTATGAAGCTTTTCAAGGTAAACTAAAATATTCACAATAAATTAGTATGTAACATATGCACTTATTTAATAAGTCAATATTGACTATACGAAAGTGCGAGAACGGGTTGAATATAATATATGGGCAGCACCAAGCGTGAACCTTACAGTGTAACATTGTACTCACCATGTCGTCCTTGCGGGGGTTGAGCTTCGGTTCTTTGATCCCGCCTCTTAACATTCAATCAACTGGTGTACAGGTTCAAGGGCTGTGAATACCAGGTCAGGTTGAGTTATCGTAACTCGCGATAGCAACTGACGAATCATCCGATCTGAAGCACTTCAAGAAAATTTTGATACATTCCTGCAAGACGTACCGGTCCAACCAGGTTGTAGTCAACTAGTGGACCTGCGGGCCGCTCCGAGCAACAGTCTGTTGGACCAAGTTATCACACGTCAACCTTGGGCCCCGGGTCAGGTTTGGGAGTGGAAGATCGCCTCCCAGAACCCACTCCAGGTGTGATCTAAGTGTAAACTCTGCGAGCAGGAACTGCATGAGGATCCCACACACACACACACACACACACACACACACACACACACACACACACACACACACACACACACACACACACACACTACATTATTAAATGTCTAGTCATTACATCCTTCAGTCCTGCAGGCCAGGCACGAAGTTCCTGGAGCTGCGTAATTCCCTTATCCACTCCCATATTATTGAGAATATCTAACTAAAGAATCCAAATCTTCATTCTATATATCCTAAATCTATATGAATTTGTAGCCCTTCATATAGATGATGTTTTAGATTTAGCTACTCAGAACGAAGTGTCCATGTAGCACGGGCTATGGTGAGCCCGTCAGGTTCACATATAGATTTTGTAGCCCCTTTATATACCTTCCGAGTCACCTGGGCTGTAGGAGACTCGAACCGAGGTCCCTTCCTTTCCCCCCCCCCACGTGTGTGAGGCAGAAGCTTTTCTTGTAGCTCTTCACATAGTCTAAATAAATGCGGATGTAAGAAAAGTGTCGTCGGCCACAAGTTGCTACAGCACTTACGGCCTTAACAAGGCACCAACTCGCTCACTGTCCTCCAGCTAAGGTACCTTAGCATTATTTTCCCTAACACAGTGTCTTAGTATATCCCCCGACAAGACTCCACAGTATTTCTGTTATGGTTCAAGGTACCACAGCCGCACCGCCCTCTACATGGTACAATATAATTCTTTATCCCATATAATGTACCATACATCTCCCCCAATAAGGTACTATAGTGTTCATTTCTCTTAAAATACAGTAATACCTATTCCCTGTAAAAAAAGGTAGCACATATACAATGAAAACACAATGACGTGATGCGGGTCTATGAAGTACCATAGCATCTTTGTCTTGGTAGCCGGTACCAAGCACCCTACACACCCGCTAATGTCCAAGTATCGGCCGCTCTACGCTACCTGCCCCGCGGGGCTCGCCAACCCGTGTCACCAAACTCTCAATTATATACCATAATTGCAAGGGGACGCACTATATACACTTATCTGTAATGTGGGTTATGCTCACGATATACTAAATATCACGGCATAATTATCCAGGGAGAGTTACAAAGTTAATTTATATAATACGACAAAATGTCGACGAGGGATTTTCTAGCTGGCAACACCAACTAGGGAGTTGGCTTTCTCAGGACAGGTGAAGAATTAGTAGTCGTTGTTGACATCTGGCCGAGTGAACGCCTTGTCCTTGTTGACATCTGGCCGAGTGAACGCCTTGTCCTTGTTGACATCTGGCCCAGTGAACGTCTTGTCCTTGTTGACATCTGGCCGAGTGAACGCCTTGTCCTTGTTGACATCTGGCCAAGTGAACGCCTTGTCCTTGTTGACATCTGGCCAAGTGAACGCCTTGTCCTTGTTGACATCTGGCCAAGTGAACGCCTTGTCCTTGTTGACATCTGGCCAAGTGAACGCCTTGTCCTTGTTGACATCTGGCCCAGTGAACGTCTTGTCGTTTTATGTTTTTTTAATCGGCGTTTTTATTGTTACAGTGACGGGGATTTTATCTTCATTGTGAATTACGCTTGACGAGCTCCCAGGCTCATGGTGACGCGAGATAGAAATTTCAATAATTTTTAATTATGCACATTTTATTTCAACTTTACGGTTGGTGTGTAATAACACATTAACGACACCATCTCCAAATTCGCGGACAGACAAAGTAGGAGTTGTCCAACGGCAACAAGACGGGGTGTCATTCATGTCTTCACGCAAGACTCACGTTACTAAAACTCGCTCGCATCTAGGACCTGAAGTTGCTACAAAAGTCATGTTATTGTCAAGACATGCTGTGGCCACCAGGCTCTTCCATACTTGCTAGTATCTATTGTTATTACTAGGACCTGCTGTTACTGTGCGTCATGTGCATGGAAAAGCAGCTCTGCCACCAGTCACCTCGTACCCGACTATGCCCTAAGGAATCTAAAACGAACCACGTAGTAAGTCCGCAATCTCTGCAGTGTCAACGTCAGTCACTAGCGAGGGTGAAGGAGCGGCCCCTGCTGGGGACGTCTCGTTCGGCGCTGGAGGAGTCTTGGTCTCGTAGCTCTGTAGACGACGACGCGGCGGACACCACTGGTCGTGGAGGAGCCTGCAGTGGGTCCTGGACCTGTCTGATGGCTCTCTCACAAGACCCAGGTAAGAAAGCCAAGTATTTGATGATATAGACACCATACTTCATTCACTAAAAGACTCACGAGTCAAATTCTCCTTACCTTTGTTAACTGGTGTCATCAGATTCACAACAGGGGGATCTAATGTCAACAATTTACGTCATCGGTGACGCCATACTATTGACGAACGCACGAACACAACCCAGGGTGCATCCGATCCTCTTGTCCACGTCGCCCCAAAACCAACAACGGTAATAACACACACAAACTCCCTGTATTTTCTATATTATAAGGGATAAGTTTATATTTAATTCATAGCCGTATATATGTAAACCTGGACAAACCTATGCCGAAGATTACAATATTAGATTCACTGGGTACTTATTGAAAGAGAATTGCGCTTTTTGAATGTTAGCAATGCGCTTTGCTATTTGGGTACAGGGACAAGGGGTAACTCTGGTATTTGGGTACAGGGGCAAGGGGGTAACTGCTATTTGGGTACAGGGGCAAGGGGGTAACTCTACTAGTTGAATTAAGGTCCATAGGGTGCTGCGCTGCTCGGATTCAATACAACATAATGTAGTGTAACGACATAAACATCGTATAAGCGAATCATAACAATTAGGTCTGAACACAAGGGCCGTGACGAGGGTTCGAACCTACGTCCGAGAGGATCCCAGACGCTGCCTTAATCGACTGAGTTAATTAAGTGTAATTAGGTCTGTCTTCTCGCCCCGTACTCAGGTTATATTCTCCCCACTAAGGCCGACTCCGCACACGAATTCGTCAATGTTAACCCATCGGGTAACACACAACTATATTTTCTCGAATATAAATTATTATTACTGCATGTTGACCAGACCACACACTAGAAAGTGAAGGGACGACGACGTTTCGGTCCGTCCTGGACCATTCTCAAGTCGATTGTGGACCATTCACAATCGACTTGAGAATGGTCCAGGACGGACCGAAACGTCGTCGTCCCTTCACCTTCTAGTGTGTTGTCTGGTCAACATACTTCAGCCTCGTTATTGTGACTCCTCGTCTGCTTACTGCATGTTATAATAACTATCTGCAAACTATCAATGTTAAACAAACTGCGATGTTAAACTATCTGCATGTAGATAGTTAAGCCTAAGATAAGTTAGGTGTTTTGGCGCTGGCAATTATTTGTATTCGCAGTATGTCAACTCGCCCTCGGACGGGTTCGTCCATGCTGCAACCGACTGAAATTTTTACATTGAAACTTCAAAATTGACATTTTCTCAAATGTGTATCAATATTATTAAATATTAGGATCTGGTGTACAGTTAGGTCTATGTAAGGTGAGGTAAGGTATTTAGATTCTGTTGGTAATTACTTGCGATTGTAGTAGATGCGAATGAAGGATACCCGTCCTCAGACCTAGTCCATTCCATCCAGCGGTGTACCCCAAAGACGCATTCATAAAATTTAACATGTTGTTCATTGAAAACAAGAATTTTCTCAAATATAAATTATTATTATTTTATATACCATGTTATACATATTTAGGCACTGATTAGGTTAGATGTTTAGGTTCTGTTGGCGATTATTTGTATTTGTAGTACGTGGATGAAGCATTTACAGCAACTCGTCCTCGACTCAAGTCCATTACATCCAGCGGTCGCCTCCACAGACGCATTCATAAATTTTCACATGCTGTTCATTCAAAACAAGAATTTTCTCAAATATAAATTAATATTATAATATATTAGCATATTGTGCGTATATAGGCATAGGTTAGGTTAGGTATTTAGGTTCGGTTGGCGATTATTTGCATTTGTAGTACGTGGGTGAAGCATTTATAGCGTTGTGGTTCGAACAAAACCCGTCAGTGAAGCACTTGTTCCGGAAGTGTTCGAACGAAATCAGTTGTGAGTCGTGTGTAAACCGCTTTTCATTCATAAACAGGGAGTTTGGCGGGTGGATGGAATCACTTTTGGATCTTTGTTTGGAGGACGGGCTGTTTACAGTGTTGTTGATAGAACAAAAGTAGTCAGCGAAGCACTTTTTCTGGAAGTGTTCGGACGTCATCAGTTGTGAGTCGTGTGTAAACCTTTTTCATTCATAAACCAGCCCGTCCTCCAAACAAAGACCCAAAAATGATTCCATGCACCCGCCAAACCCCCTGTTTATGAATGAAAAGCGGTTTACACACGACTCGCAACTGATTTCGTTCGAACACTTCCGGAACAAGTGCTTCACTGACAAATTGTGTTGAAACCACAAGGCTGAAAATGCTTCACCAACGTACTACAAATACAAATAATCACCAACAGAACCTAAACACCTGACTTAACCTAACCTATGCCTATATGCACAATATGCTAATATATTTTAATATTTATATTTGAGAAAATTCCTATTTTGAATGAACAGCATGTAAAAATTTATGAATGCGTCTATGGGGTCGACCGCTGGATGTAATGGACTTTAGTCGAGGACGGGTTGTGTGTAAAGTGCTTTTCATCCATGAATAGGGAGTTTAGCGGCTGGAACAACCATCTGACCATTCTTCACGAGGACGGGCAGCGTGTACTAATTTGTATCTCACGAAAGCCTCCCTCATAAATAAATACATTTGCTTCAGAAAAACTCAAGTAGCCACTTGTTGGACTATTTTGTCAGTTTGTTCAGGTCATCCTGTAGTGTCTTTTGTCTCTCATCGTCTGAACACGTGACTTGGTTTTTAAACAATGGGTCTTGATATTGCTGTCAGACATTCCTCTTCCTCTTCTTGATAGTAGGTGCTGTTTGCATGAAGGGTTTGTCCTCCCGAAATTCCTCTTCAACGGGCAGATTGATGTGACGCTTAGTGCACTTACCGGCTGCTGTCACAGGGAAGTTGATAAATTCTCAGTTGTCCGGTTGGCTCTTCCGGCGAAGAAACTGTGTTTGGCGCCGGCTTAGCCGAGAGTTGGTGGGGTTTTGGTGTAACTTGGTGGGCGTCTGGCTCCTGCTCTGTAGGAAGTCATTGGAAGACTTTTTTTGCCCGACTTGGCTCGAGTTTAGTAGTGGCCATCGCGATCCTGCCGTCTGGCTGCGACTTTGTTTAGACTATTCAAGAGATCACAGAATGTCTGACTCCTTACCGCCTACTAGCCTTACGGTCTTGAGAATATATAATACACCGGTTGGTTTTCTGTGTGGGGGTGGAGTCCAGCGCTCGCCTCGTCGGGTACTCCAAACATTAACTAACAGTGTGTTTATCTACCTCAAGGCACAGTAGTTTTCTGCCGACAGGGTCTTGTTTATAGCCCCAAGGGTTTGCTTTTTAACCTACATGGGAAGGCCGGGGCACATCAAACACGTCCAGTTGGTGGTCTAAATCAACAACAAACATTGTTGGCTTTAGTTGCTGAAGTCCTGAAAAGGGGTATAATTCAAAGAATATTTCCAATCCATCTACATTAAAACGCGTATATTTCTAGCGTACAAATGTAGATGTGTTTATAATGTGAGAGTGGGTTGGTTGGTAACTTGATTTGGGTTATAATTATTATAAAGCAGCGAATATTATTCATATGAAACTTACATTAGTCAGCCCTCTAAATGTCATTCAAAGAAAACCTTTGCGTACGTCCAACTATAGAAAACGAAGCTCGCCATTGTAGCCATAACGCAAGTAAACACGGTATGTCTCAACACCCTATTCCGCCCTCCGTAAGAAAATCAATATCGACATAGGGCTGCCGTGTGGGCCCGCTGGCTCCGACCTGAGGAGGGAAGTAAGGTGCAGATAACGGCTATTGATCGGCGATGACTCCTCTGATCTTGTTGGCCCATTTTCTTCGGCTGCTGGTCGGCGCGAAGAGCTATCTTTTTTTGTAATTTGTTTTGATGGCATGAAAACTTGGTAAGGAATTGCATATGTAATATTTTCAGGACTTAATGAGGACTATAAATTCAACGTAGAATGAAACCAATTATTTTTACACCTAAAATTGAGACTGGAAAAGAACATGAAAACCCGATAGCATCGCACTAAGTAGGCCCCTCTCACCCTTACTCCCTACCTCCCACCCTCCATCTTCCCTCTCTCTGCTCTCACTCTTCCCTTACACCTCCCTCTTTCCCCCACAGCTTTACCCCTCCCTCCCCCCCTCTCTCTCTCTCTCCCCCTTCATCTCCCCATACTATCACCACCCCTTCGAAGCGCACTCTGATCCGGAATGAGATACGTCCTGTATTTCAGGCTTGATTCTGGTTTTCCCAGTCGTGCTGATGTTGCAGTCTCATTTTCCTCTTTCGTTTTGAATACAGCAGCGTATGACGAGATCTAGTACTTAGACGAGAGAGAGAGAGGAGAGAGGAGAGAAGAGAGAGAGGCAGACTTGAGAATATGACGTTTGAGTGAGATGCGCCTTACTTTAGTCTCCTGCTCCTCTACCCTCCGCCTCTCTCGTAAGCTCCCTCCCCTTCCTCGATGTCTGCCAGGCCTTCCCAACTGTTTATTCCCTCCCTCAGTTGCTGCCCCTCACTCTCATCCTCCCCCCCTTTCCATCACACACACACACACACACACACACACACACACACACACACACACACACACACACACACACACACACACACACACACACACACACACACACACACATATATATACACACACACTAACACATACACTGTCTCTGTCTCTTTCTCTTTCATTCATTCCTGGGTTTGTAGCATTTGGGCCTACGCCTTCATCGTCAAACCACTGGCGTTAAAGATCATAGGTTAAGGAGCAGGAACCGGGCTTGGAGCGAGATAAAGTTGATGCCCTTGCCAAGCTTGCCGTAAATAAAGACAGTGTTGAGCATATTCTTCGGCCACCGAATTACACAATGAACTTTAAGATGGTGGACTTTCAGATGGACTTGAGGAAAACACAAGAGTGTAAACAGAAATGTTTAATGATATATGTCCTATAAAACATTTGTATAGGACAAGTAACAGAATCGGCAAACTGAAGGTGTTACCTAATTTTGAATGCTACTTGGCTACGAGTATCTGTGGCAGGTTGTAACTAGCATTTAGATGCCATGAAATGCCGTGTGGCAACAAAGAGGGGGACAAACAATAGATCTTTATATCCTTCACTGTTTGAATATTTAGCCATTTGGAGAAATGTAAAAGTGCCGGGAGCAATGCCGTGCTACTGGCACTTTACATTTCTTTGTAAATATGGAATTCCATGGGGGTCTGGACGCGGGGCTGAGTGCATTGGCATGTTGTCAAGTTATCTTTCAAAAGCTGCAGAATTCGTTGACAACGGTTATATTGTCAAGGGTTTGGATATCGTTTTTAAAGACGCTTTCTGGATCTTCCACATTTCATGTCTGAACAAAAGCCAGCCTCTCTGTAAATCCCCATGTGACACAAGGAAAATTATAATATCATTAATGTTAATTGTTAGAACAGTGATAGAAACTGGAAAACCATAACAAGGCATTGTTATTATTATTTTTATTATTATTATTAGTGCCACCACTTAAAATATAACAGTAGTTATTGTTTAAGGTGCTAAAACTGGAGCAGCCTGTTGTTGGTAATGAGGTTATCTTGAGGTTATCTTGAGATGATTTCGGGGCTTTAGTGTCCCCGCGGCCCGGTCCTCGACCAGGCCTCCACCCCCAGGAAGTAGCCCATGACAGCTGACTAACACCCAGGTACCTATTTACTGCTAGGTAACAGGGGCATTCAGGGTGAAAGAAACTTTGCCCATTTGTTTCTGCTTCGTGCGGGAATCGAACCCGCGCCACAGAATTATGAGTCCTGCGCGCTATCCACCAGGCTACGAGACCCCTCATGCTGCTGCTGCTGCTGTACCGGACATGTATCAGTTGCAGCCTGCTGCTGCTGCTGCTGCTGCTACTGCTGTACCAGACCCCTCATGAGAGGAGTAAGCTTGCCAGATAGTCAGCCTTCAAGTGCATACAATAATAATTAAACAACAACAGCCGAGGGCTCCACCAACAGCCTACATAATAATAATGATGATAATAAAAATAATAATAATAATGTTTATTCAGGTATAATACATGCAAAATGAGTTACAAGCAGAGTGTTGGATTTCTAGGTAGCATATACTATGCCTCAAGCCACTAGTACGCACAGCATTTCAGACAAACCCCGGACATGTATCAGTTGCTGCCTGCTGCCTGCTGCTGCTGCTGTACCGGACATGTATCAGTTGCTGCCTGCCTGCCTGCTGCTGCTGTATCGGACATGTATCAGTTGCTGCCTGCCTGCTGCTGCTGCTGTACCGGACATGTATCAGTTGCTGCCTGCCTGCTGCTGCTGCTGTATCGGACATGTATCAGTTGCTGCCTGCCTGCTGCTGCTGCTGTATCGGACATGTATCAGTTGCTGCCTGCCTGCTGCTGCTGCTGTACCGGACATGTATCAGTTGCTGCCTGCCTGCTGCTGTACCGGACATGTATCAGTTGCTGCCTGCCTGCTGCTGCTGCTGTATCGGACATGTATCAGTTGCTGCCTGCCTGCTGCTGCTGCTGTATCGGACATGTATCAGTTGCTGCCTGCCTGCTGCTGCTGCTGTACCGGACATGTATCAGTTGCTGCCTGCTGCCTGCTGCTGCTGCTGTACCGGACATGTATCAGTTGCTGCCTGCCTGCTGCTGTACCGGACATGTATCAGTTGCTGCCTGCTGCCTGCTGCTGCTGCTGTACCGGACATGTATCAGTTGCTGCCTGCCTGCTGCTGCTGCTGTACCGGACATGTATCAGTTGAGCTCTCGGAGAGAGAAGCTGCCCCTCGAGGTCGTTTTTCCCTACGTTTACGCTGTATAATTGTTTAATTGTCTTTATGGGTTACCTCTAACTTGCCTATTATGGCTCTACCCTTGGTGTGTTTGCTCGCCCAGGGCGCCCCTTGTGTGCTCAGCCCCCGCTCATTATTTGACAAGACTGAATTGTGAAGTGCGTTTTATCTAACCAAAACCGTTCGAACCTCCTTAGTCCGAGGAAGCGTCATTTTTACGGTACTTTTAATTTCACTTGAGCCTCGGAATTTTGACGGTGTGGTGGATTGTGTGAAGACTGCTGTACATTGTGTGGAGGTGTTTTCGCGGCTTTTCCTTTTGTTGTGGGTCCTGTATAAGTTGTTCTACTCCCCGCGTCTGGCCTGAGGTCAGGCTTGACTTGTGATAACTTGGTCCAACAGGCTGTTGCTTGCAGCTGTCCGTAGGCCCACGTATTCACCACAGACCGGTTGGTTCGGTGCGTCCTGCAAGAACTTATCTAAATGCTTTTTAAAGACTGCCACCTTTGATGCCTAGCTCAGGCAGCAGCTAGTTAGTCCTTTCATCGTGGAGTTCAGATGTCGCACTTGAAATTATTTGTGTTCATCAGAGTCTTGCTCGTCAGATGGTGTGCGTGTTGGATGATTTTTGGATGGGGGTGTTTCTGGGAATGGGGAGGGGGGGGGTGTCTGGGTATTGGAGATTTCTGGACGTGTACTCACCTATTTGTGCTTGCAGGGGTTGAGCTTTGGCTCTCTGGTCTTTTGTTTGGGGTTTCTGGGGATGAAGGGTTGTGCTTGGTAAGTACAAGGCTGGGTTTGGAAGCCCTCCTGATACAGGCATCAGTGAGTCGTTTCATCTCTGAATTAAGCCTCAGGGATGGTGATGTTGCCAATCTACACTACTCTATGGATCTACACTACTCATGGCTCTACAGGCCAAGAGTAATGGCACTAGGGTTCCTGATCCATGCCAGCTTAAACATATGCGATACAGTACGGCTGTATCCTGTGTTGTGACCCTGATTGTGTAGGCTATCGTCGCCTGCAACCATTTCCTTTTCCAGCTATTTTGAGTGTTATGTAATGACCCTTTATCTGTTATCTGACTCTTTATCTGACCCTTTATCTGTTATCTGACTCTTTATGACTGTTTTCTAGTTACATTTACCCTTATATGCAGACGAGGAGTCACAATAACGTGGCTGAAATATGTTGACCAGACCACACACTAGAATGGTCCAGGACGACGACGTTTCGGTCCGTCCTGGACCATTCTCAAGTCGAATGTGTCTTTACCTTTAAAGCTCTGCTGTGAGTTTGCTTCAACTGCCTCACTTCTGATTTTGAACAGTGCATCATTTCTATTGTATCGGTACACCTCTACTTCTAACTTTTTCTCAAGCTGTGTGCTGCTTCTTGTCCAGTATTGACGCCACGGGGTCAGGAAGGGCAACATGGGTTTAGAGAGAAATAGTCATGCTTGGCAAATGTTTATAAAGTTCTATGACAAGGTCGTGTCTTAAAAGTGTCAACAAACCACGTGATACAGTTCCTCGTGAAGGGCTGATGCACAAGATCACGAGGGGCTACTAGGGGGGGGGGGGAACAATGAAGTAAGAGAATAGTTGAAGATGGCCGGTGTGGGTCGGTGGTGGTGAGGGGGAGCTGGAGGGATGTGACAAGTGGAGTCCACCGAGGCTCCGGCCTGTGACCATTACTGTTCCTAATTTATGTAAATAATCTAGCAGCCTGGTTGACCAGTCCAGCAACCAGGAGGCCTGGTCGGGGACCAGGTTGCGGGGCCGTTAGTCCCCGGAAGCTACACAATGTAGCTACAAGGCAGGTAATTAGATCGTGCATATTAATATGCGTCTAATTACGTGCATATTAATATTTGCACGTGACGTAAAACTAACGAGGAATTTAAAATAAGTGGAAGACTACAACTACAGGAAAATCTAAAACTCCATAAGTGAGCAGACAAATGGTTGTTAGAGTTCAACCCATCAAGTATAAGGCAATAAAGATGGGAAAGAGAGATAGGAGACGACAATTTTTCTACATAATACGTAGGTAACTACAGGAATTGGAAAGTAAAAAATATTTGTTAGAGGATATGATAATAACACTAACACCAGACACACACACAACAAAATAACATCAGCAGCATATGGAAACCGGGCAAACATTTAAATGACATTTAAAGGCCTAAATGAAGACACTTTCAAGACAGTCTATACTGCTTTTGTGAAGTCAGTTCTGGAATAAGCATCACTGGCGTGAAATCCTAAGCACGTGAAATTACTTTGCAAAAAAGAGCAGAGATTTGCAGCAAGACTAGTACTAAGCTTTGAGAACAACTGGGTTAAATGTACGAAATCTCACCACTCTAGGGGTGAGAACGACAGCAGGGTCGTGATCACAACATACAAGATACCGTGGAGAATAGCCTAGGTGGACAAGAACAGTCTCTTCCAATCAAGAGAAAGACACAAGGACACAGGTGGATGGAAGCAGGAATCGTAAATGACTCTAAAATGTGTTAAGAAATACTGGTAATCTGTACAGCAGGTCAACAAGTGGCGTGCACGGAAAGAAGTTATAGAAGCCACCTCCATCCACACATTTAAACCAGATTCGACAAAGAATTTGAACGTCAGAATAATTAAACTGTTACGTAACAGGTACAGCAAGGCTCATATCCCCGTAGACACTAATAGGTAGTTATTGATAGACAAGTACCACCACCATACCACAACCACAACTACCACCACTACCACCGGCGCCGCCACCACCACCAGAACAACACCTCAGAAGCACGCCCTACGGCCACAACAACACTCACCTGAATTTCAAGTTGGTATGGACACCTTTTTTTGTGCTCGCATCACCTCCACTACGCCCGCCTGCTCTCTACGCCCGCCTGCTCTCTACGCCCGCCTGCCCTCTACGCCCGCCTGCTCTCTACGCCCGCTTGCCCTCTACGCCCGCCTGCTCTCTACGCCCGCCTGCCCTCTACGCCCGCCTGCTCTCTACGCCCGCCTGCCCTCTACGCCCGCCTGCCCTCTACGCTTACCTGCCCTCTACGCCCGCCTGTCCTCTACGCCCACCTGCCCTCTACGCTTACCTGCCCTCTACGCCCGCCTGCCCTCTACGCCCGCCTGCCCTCTACGCCCGCCTGCCCTCTACGCCCGCCTGCCCTCTACGCTTACCTGCCCTCTACGCCCGCCTGTCCTCTACGCCCACCTGCCCTCTACGCTTACCTGCCCTCTACGCCCGCCTGCCCTCTACGCCCGCCTGCCCTCTACGCCCGCCTGCCCTCTACGCCCGCCTGCCCTCTACGCCCGCCTGCCCTCTACGTCCGCCTGCCCTCTACGCCCGCCTGCCCTCTACGTCCGCCTGCCCTCTACGCCCGCCTGCCCTCTACGCCCGCCTGCCCTCTACGCCCGCCTGCCCTCTACGCCCGCCTGCCCTCTACGCCCGCCTGCCCTCTACGCCCGCCTGCCCTCTACGCCCGCCTGCCCTCTACGCCCGCCTGCCCTCTACGCCCGCCTGCCCTCTACGCCCGCCTGCCCTCTACGTCCGCCTGCCCTCTACGCCCGCCTGCCCTCTACGCCCGCCTGCCCTCTACGTCCGCCTGCCCTCTACGTCCGCCTGCCCTCTACGCCCGCCTGCCCTCTACGCTTACCTGCCCTCTACGCCCACCAACACCAGCCAGGGACTCAGCCCCACACACATTAACAGTCGCCGCATCGCCAGTACCACAATCTTCCCCCCATCCAGTCTCTTGCACTCCTCACTGGCACTATAACTGCCAGGGTCTTCACCTCTACCACCACTACCAGTACTACCACCACCACCACCTCTCGCCACCAGCATCCATCTCCCTCACCACCACTACCACCATCTTCATTTCAATCACCAACATCCATTAACTTCTATAGTGGCTAGCACCTTCACCCGCTCGCCACGAGAACGATCTGGGTTCGAGGCCTGGGTAGGGAGGATCGAATGGGCACCTTTCCTTCACTATTCGTCCATGTGCCACCCAACAGCACTTAAGGCCCTGGATGTAAACCGCTTAGTTGATCGTGTTCCGGGGAAGAGCCTAAAATTTTTAAGTTGTTGCTGGATATCTGGTACACAATCCTCTCCTTAAGGAACACCAACACCACATTCACCATCAATATGCACCACTATAGTCACCATCTTCCCCCTCCTCACCATCCGTGCATCATACCAACACAATCGCATCCCACCACCATATCAACCATTCTCTCTATCCTCCTCCTCCCCACCACCAGCCCTCTAACTCTCCGCTGCTCCTTATCCTCCCTCCCAACATCCCCCCCCCCAACATCCCCCCCCCCCATCCCTCCCTCCCTCCCACTCTCCCTCCCTCCCTCCACACTCTCCGCGCACTCGCACACCCCTCAGCCGGCACTGACGAGGCATCAGGCCAGAGACTCACACTCACTCCCGCACCTCCAAGTCTCCTCCTCGAATTGTCCCCAGTTCCCCCTTCTCTACCGCCCCCTAGCCTCGTCCCGACATCCCTACGTTGCCTATCCCTGCCACCGGGATAGTAGGAGGAGGGAGCTAGCGAGGTAAAGGGTTGTGGAAGGGAGATAAGACGTGAGGGAAGGCTGAGTGCAGGCCCAAGACGGAGAGGGAGAGAGCCGCGCGCTTCTTGAAGGAGTGGTCGATCGTCCGGAGTCATCGGTACACACACACACACACACACACACACACACGCACATGCACACGCATACACACACAACCACGCTCTGCTGCCGTCCTGGCGTGTCTACATGGGATTATCCAGGCAGCTGCTTAGTTTGTGTGTGTATGTATGTATGTATGTGTGTGTGTGTGTGTGTGTGTGTGTGTGTGTGTGTGTGTGTGTGTGCGCGTGCGTGCGCTGACAGGTGCACTGTGTGTGTGTTTGTTTATGACCTGGAGTGGAGGATGTGGCCAGGCGTCACTCCGGTACTCCGACGGTGTAGCCAAGTTTTGACAACTGTGAACGATGGTTTGGAAACGTTCGCTGGGTGAACGGTGCTGTCTCGAGGACACGTGGTGAACAGTGTTATGTGTCCGGACACGTGGTGAACAGTGTTATGTGTCAGGACACGTGGTGAACAGTGTTGTGTGTCAGGACACGTGGTGAACAGTGTTATGTGTCAGGACACGTGGTGAACAGTGTTGTGTGTCCGGACACGTGGTGAACAGTGTTGTGTGTCAGGACACGTGGTGAACAGTGTTGTGTGTCCGGACACGTGGTGAACAGTGCTATGTCTGGACACGTGGTGAACAGTGTTATGTGTCAGGACACGTGGTGAACAGTGTTATGTGTCCGGACACGTAGTGAACAGTGTTATGTGTCAGGACACGTGGTGAACAGTGTTATGTGTCAGGACACGTGGTGAACAGTGTTGTGTGTCCGGACACGTAGTGAACAGTGTTATGTGTCCGGACACGTAGTGAACAGTGTTATGTGTCCGGACACGTGGTGAACAGTGTTATGTGTCAGGACACGTGGTGAACAGTGTTGTGTGTCCGGACACGTGGTGAACAGTGTTATGTGTCAGGACACGTGGTGAACAGTGTTGTGTCCGGACACGTGGTGAACAGTGTTATGTGTCCGGACACGTGGTGAACAGTGTTGTGTGTCAGGACACGTGGTGAACAGTGTTGTGTGTCCGGACACGTGGTGAACAGTGTTATGTGTCATTACACGTAGTGAATGGTGTCGTGTGTCCGGACACGTGGTGGCACGTGCGTACACCGGCCTCACGCACCGGAGCACACACACACACCTGTATAATGAAGGTTGTGCGTTGTTGCTCAGTGACTGTGTATACCCCCGACACCACTACTGTTGCTCAGTGACTGTGTATACCCCCGACACCACTACTGTGATGATTATAATACAAGTATTGACTTGCCTTAACAATAGTACATTGATGTGCCTTAAAATGTGGTCACAGGGAACACTAGTAGGCCTACTGTGTCGGCCTATTGTGTCGGCCTATTGTGTCGGCCTACTGTGTCGCGACACCTTTATATAAATGTGTTTGTGCAGCCCTTTGTTAGAACTTGACAAGCTATAGTCTTCAGTGAAGGTACTCGGCAGTTTATTGCACGCCTCTACAGCATTGTTGCTGTGTCTACGTGTAGCCGGTACAGCTGCGTTATCTGAGTGAAAAGTAACAGATGCGCGTTCCTGGCGTTGCTATAGATCACCAACGACAGGTGTTGACGGAAGCTGGTCAGGTGTTATATTGCACGCGACAACATATACTTACCATATGTAACATACCATAGGTAGCATTCATAGCGTACATGTAGTCAGTGTCGAGAGATTGCTTTCCAAGCCCCGACGGAGGCACGGCAGAAGGGATTTTGTGAGTGTTATAAAACGATAAGAAAAATATGAAATGCTTTACGTAAGCGGCGTTGGACCTGGTCCCCGGCTCCAAAGTGCGTATCCCGGTGAGGTACGACATGCGTACGGTCACATACGCTCTTCCCACACTGATGCGTGAGTGTGTGTTCATAGAGATGGTGAGTACACAGCCACGAGGAACCCCACCCGGTGTTGCTGGCAGCTCAGGCAAGCACATATCAAGGGGAAAAACGATTCTCATTTGACTACCGGCGTGAATAACTCGAGCGTGGATGTCCACAAGTGTGAGGAGTGGACGCAGATGGGTGGAGGGTGGGCGCTGCCGGGCGGCCCACCAGACTACTATAAGCAAGGGTGGGTGGAGGGTGGGCGCTGCCGGGAGGCCCACCAGACTACTATAAGCAAGGGTGGGTGGAGGGTGGGCGCTGCCGGGCGGCCCACCAGACTACTATAAGCAAGGGTGGGTGGAGGGTGGGCGCTGCCGGGAGGCCCACCAGACCACTCCGACGACCTGCTAGCATTGAGTGGTGGCGCCGCCCCTACAGTTGCCGGGGAGGCTTATCCAGCCACTCTCTTTCCGCCTGCCCTACCTACACCAGCCCTCGTCCTCCCCTACCTACACCAGCCCTCCTCCTCCCTACCTACACCAGCCCTCGCCCTCCCCTACCTACACCAGCCCTCGT
Source organism: Procambarus clarkii (assembly GCF_040958095.1). NCBI lineage: Eukaryota > Metazoa > Arthropoda > Malacostraca > Decapoda > Cambaridae > Procambarus > Procambarus clarkii. The sequence goes on from NC_091232.1 coordinate 11,919,945, forward strand.
CCTCCCCTACCTACACCAGCCCTCGTCCTCCCCTACCTACACCAGCCCTCGTCCTCCCCTACCTACACCAGCCCTCGTCCTCCCCTACCTACACCAGCCCTCGTCCTCCCCTACCTACACCAGCCCTCGTCCTCCCCTACCTACACCAGCCCTCGCCCTCCCCTACCTACACCAGCCCTCGCCCTCCCCTACCTACACCAGCCCTCGTCCTCCCCTACCTACACCAGCCCTCGTCCTCCCCTACCTACACCAGCCCTCGCCCTCCCCTACCTACACCAGCCCTCGCCCTCCCCTACCTACACCAGCCCTCGTCCTCCCCTACCTACACCAGCCCTCGTCCTCCCCTACCTACACCAGCCCTCGTCCTCCCCTACCTACACCAGCCCTCGTCCTCCCCTACCTACACCAGCCCTCGCCCTCCCCTACCTACACCAGCCCTCGCCCTCCCCTACCTACACCAGCCCTCGCCCTCCCCTACCTACACCAGCCCTCGCCCTCCCCTACCTACACCAGCCCTCGCCCTCCCCTACCTACACCAGCCCTCGCCCTCCCCTACCTACACCAGCCCTCGCCCTCCCCTACCTACACCAGCCCACATACGCCTCCCTCTCACATACACACACAGGAATGTTACTTTAAGAACAATGTTCCCTGGCCACAGGACTATTAGTGATGCGTAAATGTTGCGTCTACGGCGACACGCAGACCGCCACTGGGAACCTGCGGGAACACACTCTCGCCTAAACACAAGGACGACGCAAGACAAAAGGAGCCCAGAGTACCGAGGGCACAAGTAGCCTGCGGGACGAGGAGAGAGAGACTTGGGTCACATTCCTGGAAGTGGCAGCGTGAGTGTGTGTGTGTGTGTGTGTGTGTGTGTGTGTGTGTGTGTGTGTGTGTGTGTGTGTGTGTGTGTGTGTGTGTGTGTGAGGGTGTTTACCTATCTGTGCTTCCAGGAGCGACCTGAGCGAGGGACCTCCTTGTCTTTTCAACCCTCGGTTGTCTAGTAAACAGAATGTGTGTGTGTGTGTGTGTGTGTGTGTGTGTGTGTGTGTGTGTGTGTGTGTGTCAAGGAGTTGTCTCAAGTGCAGCTGAGTGCAGGCGGGAGAGTGGGGGGGGGGGGGTTGCCTACGCGAGAATGTTGGGTGGGTGGTTGGTGAGGTTGCCACTACGGGCTCATCAGTGTGTGTGTTTATGTGAGTACTCGCCTATTTGTGTGTGTGTTTGTGTTTATAATGCGCTTCCTCGTGCCCGCACCTTACCATACCCACATGAGCATCCTCGTCTCCCATCCCGCCCACCAACCACCACCACAACCCCCCCCCCCCCCTACACACACACATAAGTATCCTCCATCTTCCCCCTTCACTTACTTCCATTTCTACAACCACTAGCAACCACCTCCATACCCCCGCCAACCAGCATCCCCCACCACACTTACGCCTTACCTGCCTCATCCTCCCTTCCCCGCATACCATCCCTCAAATGATGAACTTACTTTCCCACCTTCTCCTTCTGAACCTCGATCGCCACAACGGAAAGGGGACATACAGGAGAGAGAGAAATAGGAGGGGAAAAGCTCCGGAATATACAGAAGAGGAGCCCTCTAGCCTAGCTACATGCGGCGTGTGGCAACTGTGGTATAGTTTTCAAGGCTGGTGGGAGTGCAGTGGAGTGGAGTGCGTTGGCCAGCCTGTTTGTGGGGGGGCCGGTGGGGGGTGTGGGCCACGGGGCGGCCGTTTTGGCTTGGTCGATATATCGCGTTGTGTTCACCTTATCTAATACGCCGCCGCATGATTGCTGCCGCTACCACTGTGGTGGTGGTAGTGCTGTGGTGGTGGTGGTGGTAGGCTGGTGGTTATGGTAGTGTTCGTCGCTGCTTCCTCAGTACTAGTGTAGTAGTAGGCCTGTGGTTAATTTTTTTTTTAATTTTGCCCCGAGGGGCGAGTTTATTGGGCCCTGTGGTTGTTGTTGAAGTGGTTGTGGAATTGATGGGTTTGGTGGGTAACGAAATCTTTTAGTGGTCTCCATGCCCATCCTGTGAGTGGTAGTGGTCTCCATACCCATCCTGTGAGCGGTAGTGGAACCCCCATACCCATCCTGTGAGTGGTAGTGGTCCCAATACCCATCCTGTGAGTGGTAGTGGTCCCAATACCCATCCTGTGAGTGGTAGTGGTCCCCCCCCCATACCCATCCTGTGAGTGGTAGTGGTCTCCATGCCCATCCTGTGAGTGGTAGTGGTCCCCCCCATACCCATCCTGTGAGTGGTAGTGGTCCCCCCCCCATACCCATCCTGTGAGTGGTAGTGGTCCCCCCCCCCCCATACCCATCCTGTGAGTGGTAGTGCAAAAGGCTACAGATGCACATATCGGGATTCAGTTCCTGAGCCCGTTATTCCTTTAGCTAAGTTACAGCACTGATGATCTAGTCACCAAGTTTGATAAAATACACTTCAACAGAATTTAGCAATTTTGGTTAGTTGTCGCCTGGGAGAGGGAGCAGTGTTTTGGCGGCCATAGTAGATGAGCCAGCTGCAGCTGGTATAACAATGGCAACTTTAATTGATGCAGTAACTCCCCTCCTGCAGTTGTTTTTGTTGTAGCCCCTCTATGACAACACTTACCTGGTGTTTACCTGAGAAGTGACCCATGAAAGTTGTGCTACTATGGCAGGGCGTTTTGATGCGAGGTGTCTCCAGTATAAAAGTCCGCCCTCTTTCCCCAACGTAAAGAAAACGGTCAATGTAAAGTGTTCTCTCCTAACCTACCAGAGGACCCAAAACAGAAAACGGGACAGTAGGTCACTTTCGCGAGCCGCTGCCATTTTCTAATACGACAATTTTTGGCCTTGTGTAACGGATTACGAGCGAAAAGCAACGTTCTTTGTAGGACAGGTTACAGATAAATCAGGCTGTTGCTACTTCCATCCAACCCTCAAGCCAACATGTCGGTCGCATCTCGTCTGATGAATACCTACTGGAGTAGCTGCTGGGGGTGGGGGGGTGGGGGGGGGGGGGGGGTTGTAGAGCTGCTGGGGGTGGGGGTGGGGGGGGGGGGGTTGTCGTATCTGCTGAAGAGGGGTGGGTGGAGGGTTGTAGAGCTGCTGGGGGTGGGGGTGGGGGGGGGTTGTCGTATCTGCTGAAGAGGGGTGGGTGGAGGGTTGTAGAGCTGCTGGGGGGGGGTGGGGTTGTCGTATCTGCTGAAGAGGGGTGGGTGGAGGGTTGTAGAGCTGCTGGGGGGGGGGGGTGGGGTTGTCGTATCTGCTGAAGAGGGGTGGGTGGAGGGTTGTAGAGCTGCTGGGGGGGGTGGGGTTGTCGTATCTGCTGAAGAGGGGTGGGTGGAGGGTTGTAGAGCTGCTGGGGGGGGTGGGGTTGTCGTATCTGCTGAAGAGGGGTGGGTGGAGGGTTGTAGAGCTGGTGGGGGTGGGGGGGTTGTCGTATCTGCTGAAGAGGGGTGGGTGGAGGGTTGTAGAGCTGCTGGGGGGGGTGGGGTTGTCGTATCTGCTGAAGAGGGGTGGGTGGAGGGTTGTAGAGCTGTTGGGGGTGGGGGTGGGGGGGGGGGGGGGGGTTGTAGAGCTGCTGGGGGTGGGGGTGGGGGGGGGGTTGTAGAGCTGCTGGGGGTGGGGGTGGGGGGGGGGGGTTGTCGTATCTGCTGAAGAGGGGTGGGTGGAGGGTTGTAGAGCTGGTGGGGGTGGGGGGGGGGGTTGTCGTATCTGCTGAAGAGGGGTGGGTGGAGGGTTGTAGAGCTGCTGAGGGTGGGGGTGGGGGGGGGTTGTAGAGGTGCTGGGGTGGGGGTGGGGGGGGGGGGGTTGTCGTATCTGCTGAAGAGGGGTGGGTGGAGGGTTGTAGAGCTGCTGAGGGTGGGGGTGGGGGGGGGTTGTCGTATCTGCTGAAGAGGGGTGGGTGGAGGGTTGTAGAGCTGCTGGGGGTGGGGGTGGGGTTGTCGTATCTGCTGAAGAGGGGTGGGTGGAGGGTTGTAGAGCTGCTGGGGGTGGGGGTGGGGGGGGGTTGTCGTATCTGCTGAAGAGGGGTGGGTGGAGGGTTGTAGAGCTGCTGGGGGTGGGGGTGGGGGGGGGGGGTTGTCGTATCTGCTGAAGAGGGGTGGGTGGAGGGTTGTAGAGCTGCTGGGGGTGGGGGTGGGGGGGGGGTTGTCGTATCTGCTGAAGAGGGGTGGGTGGAGGGTTGTAGAGCTGGTGGGGGTGGGGGGGGGGTTGTCGTATCTGCTGAAGAGGGGTGGGTGGAGGGTTGTAGAGCTGCTGGGGGTGGGGGTGGGGGGGGGGGGGTTGTCGTATCTGCTGAAGAGGGGTGGGTGGAGGGTTGTAGAGCTGCTGGGGGTGGGGGTGGGGGGGGTTGTCGTATCTGCTGAAGAGGGGTGGGTGGAGGGTTGTAGAGCTGCTGGGGGTGGGGGTGGGGGGGGGTTGTCGTATCTGCTGAAGAGGGGTGGGTGGAGGGTTGTAGAGCTGCTGGGGGTGGGGGTGGGGGGGGGGGGTTGTCGTATCTGCTGAAGAGGGGTGGGTGGAGGGTTGTAGAGCTGCTGGGGGTGGGGGGGGGGTTGTCGTATCTGCTGAAGAGGGGTGGGTGGAGGGTTGTAGAGCTGCTGGGGTGGGGGGGGGTGGGGGGGGTTGTCGTATCTGCTGAAGAGGGGTGGGTGGAGGGTTGTAGAGCTGCTGGGGGTGGGGTGGGGGGTTGTCGTATCTGCTGAAGAGGGGTGGGTGGAGGGTTGTAGAGCTGCTGAGGGTGGGGGGGGGGTTGTAGAGGTGCTGTTATGGCTGTTGCAGTGCCTCTATTGTTGTGATATTTTGATAATTATAACCAGAGAGTTGATAAGTGTTTTTGTCTCAACACGACATCTACATGTAGATTTCCCATGTCGTAGATTTCCCATGTAGACATCCCATGTTGTAGATGTCGCTGCAGCTATAACTACTGCATTATATTGAACTTATGTTCAATATAATTGAACTAGCGCTGTAATCAATAACTAGAGCTGCTGCTCTAGTTATTGTAGTACAGTAGTCATTCCTGAAATAGTTACAGTAACATTCAGTATCACGGGAACACCTAATCGTATAAAGCATAAATACAAATCGTATAAAAATTCATTTTAAGCATAATATGCTTTAGTTTGTCATAACGAATGACTGCTGTTGAAATTGGGTTTTGTAGCCCCATATACCTGTTTACCTGTTGATTATTTCGAGAGTGCGTCTACTGGCCCACACACCTCTCTAGCGACTGGTATCCTGGGGACTTTCTGGTCTATGAAGCTGTTTGTCTTCGTAAGTCCGGGTGTCCAAACAGTTGGACTGATCTGTTAACTCCATCAGACAATCGCGTACAGTTCACGTATAATATGAGAGATATTGGAAAGACTAATTATAAGAAGGCTCAATGATCATTTAGAATATATATATATATATATATATATATATATATATATATATATATATATATATATATATATATATATATATATATATATATATATAAACAAAAATTCTAAGCATCAACATGGATTCAGCAAAGGAAGATCTTGCTTGACCAACTTATTCAAAGTTCTATGACAAGATGACAACAATCAAACAGGAAGGAGAGGGAGAGAGGGGGGGGGACTGCATTTTCCTCACAAGCGACGCCTTATCAAACTAGAAAAATCGAGTTGACGTATCTGGAAGAGCACTAAAGTTGGTTATCTTGAGGTTATCTTGAGAGTAGAGTAGGAGGAGGGGTGAAGGAGTACCTTTCAGGAAGAAGCCAGAGGCATAGTCAAAGGAAGGTGGTGGGAACTATCAGGGGAAAGGGCTGATTGATTGATAAAGATTAAGCCACCCAAGAGGTGGCACGGGCATGAATAACCCGTAAAGGGGAAAGGGCAAAACTAGTACGAATATATAGCACTAGGAAGGGATCAGGATAAGGATTTGGGATGGGACAGGGGGAAGGAATGATGCCCAGTCACTTGGATGGTCGGGGATTGAACGCCGACCTGCATGAAGAAAAGACCGTCGCTTAGTCGT
>NC_091232.1:11930959-11960959 GCF_040958095.1 Procambarus clarkii
CAAACAGCCAGCCATGCAGTCAACAATCAGTTCGTCTGCTTGTTAACTGCAGCTCTTACAAGTTTGATCAAGCACGACTAAACTGGCGACTTCTTTAGTAAAGACAGATATAAAAAAAAGTCGTATATCTTTCTCAGTTACATGTTAAACGACCCAATTGCTCTCAATTAATGGCCCAACCTGCTCTCATTCCGGCACGTGTGAGAGAACTCTTGGGATTACAGCTGGGGACGAAGGTTAGGTTTGGAGTAATTTAGTACACCAGTTTAGTGACGTTGGGGACGCTGGAGAGGACGGGCTGTGGAGGAGCCACTGTGGCCACCTCGACATCTTCATCACACACGTGATGAAGATACGTGATGAATGTCTCGAGCCTCAAGCATCACACATCTGATGATTGAGGTTCCTTGTGGGTGTCTGAGATTTTATTTCTACTTGTTCACAGTAAACAAAACAACAACGAATCTATTACAAGCGGCTTTTGAAATTCAACTTTACTTTTTTCATAATGATTCTTTTCCATGCTGATACCATTTTTTCACTTTGCTAGTGATCTCAAAGTTACATTTAAATATATATTTGTCGAAAGAGACTGATAGATGGCGGGGTCTGCCTCGCGGGGCACTCTGTAGCTTACATACATCATCCTTATATTCCAGTGATGCCACCTCTGTGACGTGCACTAGTATTCACACCACTCGTGTTATTGATCAACATGGCGGTGGGACCCGATGGGGCCGAGGGTTGGGGGGATGTCTCGCCCTTCTAATACGATAGTACGAGCTTCAGAGAGGTGGGTCTGGAGGGAACGAATGTCTAGGTTCCGTAACACTGAGTTTTGGGGTGCGGGAAGGTGGGACTCGTTGGTGTCTTGGGGTCCTAAACACAGCAGTACGAGCTTCGTGTGGTAGGGAGGGAAGATACTCGTAAATCGGTCTTTAGAAAAGGGGGGAAGTTGTGTCTTTGGTCCGTCTGGGACAATAGTGGCTCCAGCCGTTTTCTTTTGATGCAAAATTTGTGCTTTGGAATTAAATTGCATTCGTGTATGAGAATGTGTTGATATGTTTAAGAGTTTCCTGGGGTTGGTGCATTAAGTTGACGTGTTAAGAACTTGTACTGCTTCATTATTTTGTTCATTTGGTGCTTTTGCAATAAATAAAATAATGCTTTGTCCATATTAAATTGTGGTGTATTCCCTTTCAGACAACAGGACACTTTGTGACATCTTGATACCTCATGTCCCAGGACCTTTTAGTGATAAAACCAAAATACTGTAGTGCAAAATGTCTAACTGTACATGTGGGAGTCGTTGACTCTACTGCAGGAAGTGTACAAAGATTGTACTCTTAAAAGTGATCATGTCTTGAAAAGCGCGAGTGTTGAGGCCCTGACTACGGTGGTGAGCGCGAGGATGTTAGAGGGGGTCGGGATGCCTCTAGTGTACAGTACAGGCGGGGCAGCTGGTCGCGAGCAGAGACGTCCCATGTGGACACAGCATGAAAAGGCGGTGCTACGGCTTCTCATGCGGCAGTACGCTGGCGTTACCGAGTTCGACCCCCCAGACGTCCACAAACACCCCATCAGAAATGAGATGTGGCGACTTCTGACAGCTAGGTACAATGCTCATCCACACGTCAGGTCCCGCGACACAAAACAGCTGAGGAAAGCTTGGGAGAACTTGAAGTACCGCGCCCGCAAGTTGGGCTCAGAGAACCAGAGAAGCTCAAGGCAGCAGAATAATAGTACCGAATCAAGTTGGCCACTAGATGGGGTGACGCTTCCCGGGCCTCCCTCTCCCCCTCGCAACACAACACCCATGGCTAGGGAGGCCGGGGAGGTGGGCGACTGGCGGGAATCTGAGGAAGAATCACACAGAAATCTTGATGACATGGATGAAGTTGAGAAGAACGTTAAGAATGAGGTCGACGACGATGCTCTACAGTCTCAGGAAAGTCTGGATCACACTTCCCATCTCTCTGATAGGGGACCAGCCGTGCTAAGCCTTCACCCACTAGTATCGTCCCTGTTAAGTGGGGGTTTAGGGTCATTAACTACTACTCTGCCATTTTTAGCATCCCCTCCAGGTTCTCAGCTGGCAACTGGACTCCTTCTTCCACACGCCGTGTCAGCGTTTTCGACGGCCGACTCCGAGCTTTGTCAAACGATTCTGAGGTCTTCCATGGATCCTGCTTCCATTATTTCCACCTCACCAACGACAGCTACCTCCGCCCTGACCACCACCGCCACTACCTCAGGCACATGCATCTCTACCTCAGGGGCGTCCGTCGCTATGAATGGTGTATCTCAGGAAATATTTAACCCATCCCCAAACAGCACATCCACTTCCTCGATCGCCGCAGACAAGAACATAAGATCAGACTCGCCGATGGAGCCACAGCTAGCGCAAGATCGCCTGCATCAGCGTCTAGCCGGAATCGAAACTTCTATTCGACACACAGAGGAGCAGCACCAGGCTCAGCTGCAGCTGCTGAGGCTACAGATGGCGCAGTCAGTGGCGGAGCATGAGGCCAAAATGAGAGTTCTTGGGGCGCAGTTGGAGTACTGGCAGAGACGTCTTCGTGTGCAGCACCGCGTCTCCAACACGCTCTCAGTTATCACCCAGAACGATCCTGACTTCGAAGATGAGCCACCAGCTTGACCTTATGCTGCTTTCTCTAGTGAATGTCCTCGAGAATAGCAGAAAAATCTTCAGTGCTGGTAGAGAGCTAGAGAGGTTGTGAATAGCTATCGCGATTGACAACAAAAAAGTAGTAGTTCTGGTAGGAATACGCATGGATCTTCTCCAATCTTTGATCAGACTGGAAATCACGCGCTAGTTTGGTTTATAATAATCATTCCAGAAGTTGATCGTGTCAGTAGTGAAGCGTCACTTCAATCTTTAAGTTAGCACCACGAATACGGATCATAGGACGTTCAGGCTAAGGAGACAAGTATTACAAAAAATAGTCATTATTAATTTACCTCAAGAATGGTGTGTATGTATGTTACTTTGTGTGAGACATAATGAATGTTGTATCAGCAGCCTGGCGGATGTGAGAGCAGGCAGGAGTGTGGGTTGTGTATGCTAGGCTCGGCCGGGTGGTCAATACCCCGCCACTGCTACAATTATATTTTGATGCACTCACTCAGCTGAGCAACTCGGCTCCGCAACTCAGCTTTAACACATCAGCCAACTGGTACTGAAGGGCTCTCACAGCAGAGTTTTGGAAGCCGGAGGATGTATTGTGTTGACACTGGAATGTGCTGTACCTCTCCCTGACTTTCCACATATGCGCGCGCGCGCACTCACACTCACACTTGACAGACATACCTACAAACTGTATATACTCCGTATACCTGATTGTATTTACACAGAAGTTATATTTTTAGTAAAAATCGTGTGGAATATCGCCAATAAATATGATAAAAGCTTAAAGACATTTTGATTACCCCGATGTACGGTGAAAGAAAGTTCCATATTAGAGAGCTTAGTCAGAGAGGAACCATTAGACGGTGTAAGATGTAATTACCTAAGTGTAATTACCTAAGTGTAGTTACAGGATGAGAGCTACGCTCGTGGTGTCCCGTCTCCCCACCACTCTTTGTCATATAACACTTTGAAATTACTTTGAAAATGTGTAGTCCTTCATACGTTTCCCTTTGCAATATCTTACTTTGGGAACCTTTGTACCTTCCGTGGGGTTTCTAATGTAGATAGTACGTGAAGAATTAATATATTATAGACAATCAGTTACAATAACGGGGCTAAAACTTAGACACTCAACCCACTCGTTTGAAAATAAAGGAATTGACTTTTCGGTCAGTTCTGGACCAAAGTCAGTTCTGGACCATTATCATATCAATACTTGATAATGGTCCAGGACGGACCGAAACGTCGTCGGTCTTTTATTTTTAGATTTGTGGGTTTGTGTGTCTAGTTATTCCAGTTCAGTTTTGAAGATTGAAGGTTCACTACTATACAGTAAAATTAATATAGCGAGAAACTTATTACAATGTCGTAGTGCTTCAATGAAGATGAAGAAGCGACCCAATAAATGTGTAAGTGTATTCAGAAACAAATTTCCGGATGTAACCTACATCCTTTCTCAAGGTGTTGTATGTAGTGTTCCTTGTATTGTATTAGGAACATTGTATGCTCACGTTGCTGCACATTGTATACAGTACCTTGAAAAAGTTCGCAGGTTACATCTGAAAATTAGGTTTTTAATACACTTCAGCATATATTGGGTCTCTCCTTCACCTTCAATAATATAGCTTTACATTACCCTTAGCCCCCATAGCTGCTCCCTCGAAAGACAAATGTTGAAGATGTTTGTTTAATTAGCCTTAAGCTTTAATTAGTATAGTTATTTCAGCATCCTATAGGGGAATGTGTGTTTTATTACTCAATTATTCTGATGCCAACTGAGACGGGGGATTACAGGTAAGAAATTGTTGCTTTTGTTGATGTAGGTCATCTGTTTATCGGCAGCCTATCACCATCATCTGTTTATCGGCAGCCTATCACCATCATCTGTTTATCGGCAGCCTATCACCATCATCTGTTTATCGGCAGCCTATCACCATTGTTTCCAAGTGTAGTGTGGTGTGGTGAAACGTATAATGGTTGCATGCTCTCAGAACACATTTCAAAATGTCATCTGCAAGTCAGTCAGTACCACTTAATAGAACTTTTTAAGTTTAATTTAGTCGTCGTCTTTTAGGGAGATGTCATCTTTTAGACGAAATGATGATGACAGAGTGAAGTCTCTCCAACTCTTGATGGAAGTGTTGGTAACTGTATGTGTGGGTTGAGGGACACTTGAGGTTGAGAGCTGGTTGGGACCCGCCCCGATCCAGTCATTTCCAGCAATCCACTTCAGTATGCGAGGGTGCCATCCCATCCAACATAAATTACAGTTTCTAAAGCGGCTGTGAATAGAATGTACTAACAGCGTGTGGTAAGGTTGATTTTGTAGAGAGCACAAAACTACATGGCTTAGGAAGGGGATTAATTTGATAAAATCCCTCATACAGTTTAAACGTCATATTGTATATAGTGTACTCATCAACTTTGAGTATCTCTACGTCCGTTGCATAAGTTACCACCATTCTCAGATACATGTTTTCGGTGCATTTTTTTTTAGTATCGAATGCTTGATTTAGTTAAGTCTGTACGCTACTTTTGCTTCCGTGTAGCTTTGGCCAAACTACATTAGTTGCAGTTAAATGAAGTTGCATGCTATATTTAGAAGAGGATAAAACTTTATATTTGTTTCTGTACTGTAAGCTTTCATTGACTGCTGCTTGTGTGGAGGCACCTGCTGGGCACTTTGTATACAGTAACCCGACATGAATTATACATTAGCGGAAATGCAGCAGTCCCCCCTTACAGTTTATTGTTATAAACCATATGAAGATGCTAAGCTTGTTAACAAGTACGATGTTGAATATTAGTGGCCCCGGGGGTTAGTTTTGCAATACGTGAAACCTATGTAGGCGATGAGTCACAATAACGTGGCTGAAGCATGTTGACCAGACCACATACTCGAAGGTGAAGGGACGACAACGTTTCGGTCTGTTATGGACCGGACTTGAGAATGGTCCAGGACGGACCGATATGTCGTCGTCCCTTCACCTTCTAGTGTGTGGTCTGGTCAACCTACTTCAACCACGTTATTGTGACTCGTCGCCTGCTTAAGTTCCCGAATATGTGTAATGTAGAGTGTGTGTGGTGCTGATGTTATCCTATTCACGTGGGCTTCCGAAGCTAAGCTTGGTGTTATATCCAATCTAATGTCTTTTTCCTTCAGTTGCAGACACGTAGTTTCCCTTCACTGTGTGTCGGGCCGCTGATCTATCACACACCTGACCTTTTTCATCACCTGGTACTTGCCGGTGCTGAATTCCAGTACCCATTTCTCGTACCAACTCTGCAGTTTGGTTTAAATTCTTGGTGTATCTTACAATCCTCATTTGTCTCTACTCATGAATTTTGCATAGTCTGCGAACGCATTGACATTGCAGGTCATAACGACTGTAGATATGTCATTAACATAAATGAAGAATATTATGGGTCCCAACGCCGATCCTTGAGGTAGTCCATTTGTTACTCTTACGTCATGACTCTGACTCCAGTCTGTTAGGTATTCTCTTACTCATGTCAGTATTCAAAAACTCGTTCCCACCTGCCTCTCAAGTTTGCGTACGTCTTGTGAGGCACTGTACTGTACTGTACTGTACTGTGTCAAAGGCTTTTTGGCAGTCTAGAAATACACAATCTACCCGACTCCTCCTCTTTGCCTTCTCTTATTTTCGTCACTTTATCACAAGACTCCAATTGGTTCGTTAAAAATGATTTCCATTCACTATAGATATGTTTGTGTTTAGCTTACATATCTAATTCGCTCTAGGTGTTTAACTAATTTTATCCTTGTTATTATTTCAAGTACTCTGTTGGCAGGCGACGCTGGTCTGTAATCAAGTGCATGAATGTGTGTGTGTACTCATCTAGTTCTGCTTGCAGGGGTTGAGTTCTGGCTCTTTGATCCCGCCTCTTAACTGTCAATCAACTGGTGTACAGATTCCTGAGCCTACTGGGCTCTAACTGTGTGTGTGTGTGTGTGTGTGTGTGTGTGTGTGTGTGTGTGTGTGTGTGTGTGTGTGTGTGTGTGTGTGTGTGTGTGTGTGTGTGTGTATGCATTCATATGTTGTGTTCTAGTGTACGTATCGGTAAATACACTCATGTCCATCAAATACCATTTTAGCACAAGACTTAGCAGTAATATAAGTAGAAATACGATTATAATTGCATGCGAGGCTAGCTAGCTCGCCTGGCGATTTTGTAGACCACCCTCAAAAAAATATATACATGTCCATGCACACTTGTCTTATACCAGCTATTTTCTTCCAGTGTTATGCGGGAATCGAGTGAGCCAGATGACCAAGACTTACAATGATATCGACGCCGTGACCAGACTTCTTCAGGAGGTCAGTACCCGGAAACCCTTTTGTATTTTGTCTGGGAGATTTGTGGCAAGTATTATGTTTGCTTTTGGAGCCCCGGGAGCTAAACCTACCATTGATTTCTTTAGTTCCTCGAGTTCTGAGTCACGTCCTACAGGAGCTTAGGTAATTGTCTTTAGTTCTGGGTGAGAAGGGAGACGGAATGAAAGAGAGAGGGAGAGGGGAGGTAGGGTAGAGAGAGAGAGGGAGGGGATAGAGAGGGGGAGGGGGGGAGGGAGAGAGGGGGGGCGGAGGGAGAGAGAGGGGGGAGCGGAGGGAGAGAGAGGGGGACGGAGGGAGAGGGAGGGGGGACGGAGGGAGAGGGAGGGGGGACGGAGGGAGAGGGAGGGGGGACGGAGGGAGAGGGAGGGGGGACGGAGGGAGAGGGAGGGGGGACGGAGGGAGAGAGATGGTGGGGACGGAGGGGGGGGGAGAGGGAGAGAGGGAGGGGGGTGTGAGAGAGAGAGGGGGGACGGAGGAAGAGAGAGAGAGAAAGGGAGGAAGAGAGAGAGGGAGAGAGAGAAAGGGAGGGAAAAAGAGAGAGAGAAAGGGAGGGAAGGAAGGCTGAAATGAACGAAGGAAGGAGGGTAGGATGGAAGTAGGGAGCAAGGAAAGAAAGTTAGGGTGGATGTAGGGAGCAAGGAAAGAAAGTTAGGATGGATGTAGGCAGGCAAGCAAGGAAAGGAAGTTTAAGAGATTCAGAGATGGAGGAGAAAGGATGGATGGGGGAGAAAACCTTGCCCTGTGTGAGTGGAGAGTTAAACGTGTAGGCAGTGAAACTTTAAGGTTATTATTTATTTATCTTTTGGAATTCATACCAGTACCAGTAATAACTGCCTTCATTCTCGAATGTTCACTATATGCCATTTATAATTTCAGAGTTGTTATAATTGTGGAAATAGACTATAACTTGATATCATGGTTTTTCCCTCCACACAATGAAAACTGAGGAAAGAGAGTCAATCTCTGAATTTATCCATTAAAATATACTTTAATATACTGTAAGGTCCTTCAAGACCACATTACTCTTGTCAAATGCTTGTGTTTACTTGGATCTTCTAGTACAGTTGGCCTCATTTTTCGACTCAGAATTAATTTGGAATCTCTGGTTTAATTTCCTGGCTGGGAAGAAATGAATGAGTACATTTCCTGTCACCTAATGCTTTTGTTCACCTACCTTCACCTAGCAGTAAATTGGTTCCTCAGAGTTTGGCAACTGATTTGTTGGTTTGTATCCTGGAGAGGGTCAGCACCCAGTCAAACAAATTGCATTATTAATGGTAATTTAAGGACTGTATATGAAATAAGTGTTATTTATAAAATCTATTTTATTTTTTCAGAAAGAGAAAGATCTTGAACTTGCTGCAAAAATTGGACAACAACTTTTAGAACGCAACAAAACCTTAGATGAACGCAATGCCATACTTGATGCAGAGCTGTCCCATGCTAGCGACAAAATTACTCAACTTAAGCATGATCTGCAGATGAAAACAGACCTGCTGCAGATTTACACCAATGATGTGGACGACACAAGCAGCTGTGATAGTATGTCATAAATTGTCTATTGCATGCTGTATTAAGTTATTGCTAACAGACTTTATATAGCTTATTTTTGTATATGTCAAGTAGTGTAATTGGGGACAAATTAGATTACAAAAAATATTTATTGATTAAATTGTGTGTTCAATTTCTGTTTAGTGTTAAGTAAAGTATTCAGGAGATATTTTTCAAGTTATTAAAATATGCCAAGTAAATGTTCTATGAAAATTAGCCCCATTTAAATTTTGTATTTTATTTTATTGTGATAATTGCTGTATTTTCACCACTTTAGTTATACTAATTGAACATTCCTCTTCACAGCTACTCCAACAGGGCTGCGTTTGATCAATGTTGACATCCTACAACACAGAGTGAGAAACTTAGAAGATGAAAACAGAAGCCTACGTCAGGAGGCCTCCCAACTGGCCAATGACACCATCGAGTGTGAGGATAAAGAGAAAGAGCTGGTCTCGGATGTCATCAAACAAATTAGTAAGTTTCCTTGACAAAAAAAATGCAATTGCGAGAACTGCAGCCCCTACAAAACCTTGTACTGTATTAGGGCTGCAAAAACTGTAGGGGACAGTCTTTCCATCAAAAGTTTGATCAGTGATATTTGCACATCTGTCCCAGGACGTATTGTAGTTAGAGTTGTATTCAATACAAAATATTATATATTCTTTGTTTATAACTGTCATTTAATTGCCAAGATTTTCCTGATAAACCTCTTTGCCTTATTATTTTATTACAATATGTGATAAAAAAATTGCAAAATTCTACAGAAATGCTAGTACAGTATTTCATGTGTTCTTAATACAGGTATTTTAATCATTAATAGGTGATGCAAATATTCAAGTCGGCCAACTTAGTGAAGAACTTGCAAAGAAAGTGGAGGACTCCTTGCGGCAGCAGGAGGAGATTACACAGCTCCTTGCCCAAGTGGTGGACCTCCAAGCTCGTAACAAACGACTGGTTGTGGAGAATGATGAATTGGCCAACATGGTGGGGGTGGCACGAGATTGCCAACAAGAGCTTACCATGGAACTGGCTGAACTAAAAGAAAAGTATGCAGAGGTACTCGATCTACTACATGATACACAAGATCAACTCAGAAGGGTACAAAAGAAGGTGAGAATTTTCTGGTTCTTTTTCTGGAATATTATTTCTCTATAAACATATATTTAATAATTGAGTATTTTGTGGGTTTAGGCCCTTTTAATGCAATTACTTCTTTGATACATCTCATTCATTAAAGCCTCTCATAACGTTTATACCAACGATAATGATACAAAGAGTTTCTAAAATAATTACATGAATATAAAGAAAGCTCATCGTGGTCCAAATACTGTACAAGCAATAACATTACAGTATATACAAAATGCAATAAATTATAGAAAGGTGATGATAATAAATATTAAATGCAAAGAAACTTATAGTAGAGCAAATGGGGATGACTAACAGAATGCATAAAAGGATTTTGGTCTTAGTATAAATGACATTTATTCAACTACACAATTTATAAAGATAAAAGTACTGTATGCATTGAGATGCTGAAAAGTTGAATATCGGTTTTATTATTGAAATTAAGGTTAAATGAAGATGCATTACATTAATGTTTAATTCATTCACTGAATGATTAGCTTTTAGTTGTACAGTCTTTGCCAATAAGATAATAACAGATTATTATTGCTGTATTGTACTAATGTAGTTGCCAATGGTTATGCTCTGCTTAAAATAAGTGAATTAAAATCATAATTATATTACAGTATATATTTTTTAATGACTATATAGTATTACATTAAATAGTTTTTATGAAAATTAATGTTATTAAAACAAAGGAATGTATTTGAAAAGAGTTAGAGAGAAGAACCCTTAACAATTATTGCTTGTACTGCCGATAATATAGGTGAAGGGTACTTTTCTAGGTTGCTGATGCATGATAATTGCAAAATATTGCTTTGTATTCTTACCTAAGTTTACCTGAGGGCCACTATCTAGTGGTCTCAATGAAGACAGGAAGCTGGTGGATTGTCAAAGCCACCAGCTACCACTTCAGTTACCTCCATTTGTCCTAATGATTTTATCGAGCTAGATTTTAAAATTCGGAAGTGTTTTAGCATTTACAGCTTTGGCAGGCTTATATAGTGGGTTTCATGGGGTTAAGTCATGATAGGGGAAAAAGAATCTTCTGTTTTCTGTCCTACATTGTGGCTTTCTGAGCTCGAAACCATTGCTTCTGGCTTGTTTTGCCTCTGACCTTTTGACAAAATTGTCTGGATCAGTATCCTGCAAATTGTTGAGTATTTTAACAGTTTAAAATGATATATAATGTACTATGCATGAAATGATCTATGATGCTGATCCCGCTTTCAACGCTTTCAACATCACTTTTGATGGACCTAAAGAGCTGAAAGTGTTTTGGGATTAGATGCTTTTTGTTGTGGTTTTCGGCATAGTGTACTGTTTGCTAGTTTTGGGGCATGCACTCAAGAAACTATTTCATAGGTATCAATCAACCTTTAAATTTGTTGGCTAGACATCCTCCACTTACAGGACACCTAGTCGTCCGACATCATGGGCATGGAGCTAGTGCACCCCTCAGTGCAGCTACCGTGTTGGTTAAATCCAGGTCCTTCATCTGTGGATATATGACATTTGTCAGTACTGGACTTTGGTTTTAGGCAGATATGCCACCTTTTCTGGCTCCCTCTCGGAATGCAGCTGGTTTACAGGACTGGGCTTCATAACACAGGCTTTTGCAGCACTTGTTTATGGCAAGTGGTGTGGATAATGACTTCGAATTGTTTTATGAAGCTTGTGTGCATATGCCTTTCGATGCTTTTGCCATGTATCGGCCAACTTCCTCTGCTACTTGTGCCTTGGGCTGGCAACTGGCCAGCCTCAGTTTACTCAATGTTTAGACCTCCTTCAGCCATTGGCACCAGCCCTTTCTTGTTAATTAAGGTTAACTATTTGTTCATTTGTCTATTAGTGGCCCAACTGTTTTTAGTGAAGCATTCACTTTCCACGTACCTCGGACCTGTTTGTGTTAATGTTGCTCATCTTCCTGCTTTATCTGTGACTTGCAGTTGCATTTCTTTGCTGGCTGAGCATTAAATTTGTTTGTTTAGATTTAATGATTTTTTCTTAATAATTTAGTGCATTTAAAACTTCTGCCTTTATAAATTTTTGAATAATACATTACCTACATTGTTGCATTGGAAGAAGGTATTGCATAGTGCAACAAACCAGTTTCTATATGACAGGATTTTCACTTACATTTAGACGTTTATTTCTTTATTATTAGATAAAATATGAAGTACAAAACAGAATGCAAGTACTGTACTGTACTGTACAACATGGAAAAGCAATTTGCAATAAATTGTGGCTTCTATTCCTCAGAACCTGCCAGGAAGCCGTGGTCACCACTTCAGCAGCAGTCTTTTTAGTTCTCCATTTAACTCCGGAAATGATTCCATCGCCAGTGAACTTCACTCCCTTAACTCTGTGTGTGAAGAAGTGGGAAAAGGCAGCAGGTGGGTGGCAGTTATTTGTTTTGTCTTCAAGTTATCTACTTTCAAGTGCATTCCTTGTATTTCGTCTATAGTTTTGGAGGTATTATTTTGATCCATTTCATATGCAATTGGCTGACTATGATTATTTAACAATTATACTATTTAATTTATGTTCACATGGTGGTATGATTAGTAATGCATGTGAGAATGCAGTTTGCATCGAATGAGGCACTATTAATGAATACTTAAAATAACAATAGTATTTATGCCTTAGTTCACAAATATTAGTTTTATATTTATCTCTGTTTTGCTCTACAAGAGGCACCTGACTTGGAAACATCAAACTCTCGAATGACTTTCAAATATGTATTTTAGCTATTTCCTCCACTTTACAGACCAATTACAAAAGTTCTTATATTATAAACAGTGCTATAAATTCATACTTCAATAGTTTATCAAGAAAATGTTGTCCCATAATGGCTAGTAAGAGGAAGAATTGTTCAGTGATGTGCCAGTGCATCATCATCTTTACCTGGGAGAGAGTCTTGCAGTCCCTTGAAGCTATTATCTTCTAAGACGGTACTATCTACTAGGTGCCATCAGTTGTGGAGTTCTCTGGCCTACCTGGGACCCAGAGCCAGAACCTGGTCCCATCATAAAAGTGCAAGGAGCTGTGGCAGTTTTATATCTAGTATTCATTTATGCCACCACTGTGAAAGACACCCAAAAAGTTAGCAAGACAAAACAAACACAGCTGGCTGCCTCTGAGACTTGCAGACTCAAAAATGGCTATAGAACTTCCCAAGCTATGTAAACAAATGATTGTAAATGTTATAAAACTAGCCTTTGTCGTGGAGCACCAGGCTTACTGCTTCTGGGTCCTCCCGTTTGGCCTCAATTTGGCTCCGCACATTTTCACGAGCCTGGCTCAGGTCGTGATGACCTGTCTTCTTCTCTTAAGAGTTCACGTTTTGACCCAAACTTCTCCTCCACTCTTCACTTTTAGAGTTGTTGATAGGGGGTGTATTACCATCTTTATGATGATCAGGTGGCTTTGTTGATGGTGTACCACCATAGGGTTTTCTCAGGGTGGCAGTATGAGGTTTTATTGCAGGCATTTCGTCACTGTCTTTTAGGATCTGTTCATCTGTTTCCGAATGGGTGGTTCTTTACTTTTTTCCTGGTTGTCTGTTGATAAGCATTTTATGCCAAATATTCTCACCTTGTATCATGTGGTGTGGGAAGAGCCACTGCAGCTTATGATCAGGGTTGATACTTCCTTTTATTTTGTGTTGTAGGCTGTCTCGTACATTTTCACCTTTGGCCTGCTCGTGCACTGCCTGGGCCTGCTTGGTATCTGGACTGGGTGCTTTATTTTCTGTCTTTTTGCTCAGTTTACTGTGTCCTTTTTGGTCTGGGATTGTTTTGTCGAGGCTTTTTTTTTTGGTTTCTCTGGCTTCCACTTGCCAAATTGGTGTGCAGTATTTCGGCACCAGGGTTTTACTTTCTTCAGTCCTGGTGGTTGGTTTGTTTGTTTCTAGCTGGTTCCTTCTTTTCTGACCAAGAAGGTATTTGTTTCCATAGGGGTCCATTGGTGATTGATGCTTGGTTGGTTGGGCTGGGGGTGCATCACATTTTGTGTCTGGTGGGGCACTCCTTTGCTGCCATCATGCCACCACATCTGTTGGTGGACGCCTTGTTTGTTGATTCTGTTTTTGTGGTCACCTGTTCCAAGGCTCGTCTTTCTTTGGTCATCCACAGTGTCACTGTCAAGCCAGACTGCGATCTACACTTGTGCCCATGATATCAGGAAGTATGTCACTCTTTCGTCTGTTTTTTCTAATATATCCTGGGCTGATATTACGGTGCAGGGATTCTGGATACTGAACAAGTTTTTGGCTGCCTAGTATTTGGTCAATATTCCCAGGCGTGTGCACTCTTGTGTGGCCTTGAGTTGGCTTTCTCGACCGACAATCTCTTCTTCATTGTGAAATACAGTACTATACTGTGGTGATCTCTCCTCCCTGATGTTTCTTCCTTCTCCATGGACGGTTCGCTTCAGGGAGCCACTTGGGGGCTCCCTCATAGAAAACCAGTGTTGAATGTAATGAAACACCAATTTATGGGTGATTCCCAGTGCCTTTGTGATGCCCCTCCCTTTCCTAGGGTGTTGGGTTTGCTACACGATTCATTGAACTGATGGTGGAGTGGCCTGTGAGCCATGGCCTGTCCGCTCCTCCCCAAATGAGGGAGAGGGTGGGGCGGGCAAGTGGGTACTTGTTTTATAACATTTCTGATCATTTATTTATATAGTTTGGATGGTTCTATGGCCATTTAAGAAACTGCAGGTCTCGGATGCAGCCAGTCTTGCTGACTTTCTGGGTACCTTCATCAGTGGTGGCGTAAATTAATAACTAATACATAAATACTATGGTTCCCAGTGTCGCTGTGAGGGACCAGGTTCTGGCTCTGGGTCCCCAGTAGGCCAGATAACTCTTATGACTGATGGCACCTAGTAGATAACACTTACATTAGAGATGATAGCTTCAGGGAGCCACGGGAGCTCACCCAGAAATTTGCATTTCATTACATTTAACACTGGTTTTATCACCTTTTTCTTTAGCAATTATAACTCTTTGCTCATCAAATATCAAAACACACAAGCTGGGTAATTCTATCATTAAGGGTAAATGCTTGTAGTGTTAAGAAACAGTGCTTCTAGTATTATTTCCCCCAACTGGGTGGGACAGAAAAGGTTGGATGCATTTCCAATTGCCTGATACCCCTGTTTACCTAGCAGTAAGTAGGTACTCAGGACTTAATCGGTTTGTTGTGTGGGGCTGCATCCTGGGTGGGGTCAGTAATTTGACCTGGGGGAGGGGGCCCCTTGATATAAGCCTAACGTATATGAATACACTCTGGCTGCCTGTCCCCCGACATTGAATTATTATTATTATTATTAAAAATGGGATTTTATATATATATATATATATTGGTCTTTGGTGGTCTAGAAATGCATCCACCATGTATTGCATTACACCCTATGGGAAATAGATTTCCATTTTACGAATAGCTGAATTACGAATGCCCATTTAGCATGCATCACGGTCATAAGTTGGGAACTGCTTGTATCTAATAAAAAAAGTTATGTATACTGTGTGTTTGTGTGTGTGTGTGTGTGTGTGTGTGTGTGTGTGTGTGTGTGTGTGTGTGTGTGTGTGTGTGTGAGACAGACCCAGCTCCACCTGGGTCTCTTTCCCCCTTTTTCTACCCATTCCACCTTTTCCCCACTCTTAACTCGATCTCCCCTTAACCCCCCTCAACCCCATCTCCTTGGTACCCTCTTCTGCCTCTCTTACACAGAAGTATAGATACAGTTTATGTAAAACTGTACCTTGTATATATAACATTTTGTGGGCACTCCTTTGTTTAATACAAAGCTGCACCTTATATCTATCATTGATCTTTTTTACATTGCAACATAATATTTGCATGAATGATAGAAAAACTTTGCTCTTATCATTGGACAACATTGCAAATATGAAAGCCTACCGTTACAAATTATAGGAATCTGTATCCTGTAGATGTTAGAATTAACTTTTGAACTGATAATATATTAATGATTTAAGTTCAAAGAGATACCTAATGGCAATATTGGTTGGAGTTTTTATATATAGTAAAACATATAACAGTTTTTAAACTTTGGCTTATTGAAATATGTGCATGCTTAAAGCAATCACTGTACTGTATAGGGAAATATATAAAGATTTACATTAATCAAAAAATATTAGTACAGAATTTCATAATTACTGTATTTAAATGTTTAAATTGTACAAATTTGGTTAAAATGCTATTACTATTGTGTAAATGAGGCTTGTTAAAACTCATCATTGGTTATATGATGTCGATGACAGCAACATCTGTACTTCAACAGCAAGCTTGGAACTCTCCCGATGTGTGGCTTAAGCCAGTCAGCACTGTACCAATACAGGTACTCAACCTGAGGAAGAGCTCACTGCTTGCACCCACAGATTTATAGTGTTCCTAAAATTTAACACAAAATCATTCTACCCATAATTAATCTCTAATATGTTTATATTTAGTATAATATCAGCTGGTTAGAGAAGAGATTTGTAATACATTTATTATATTTTGTCTTGGATTTTAGTAACATCTGTAGTATTTGTCAGTCATAGAATGCTAAGTTCTTCCCTTTTCACAATACAGTTCTAGCTTTGTGGCTTTAGGTAAAACCCTAGAATAAACATAAAACCTAACTCTGTGGGTGCAAGGAAGGAAGGCTTAATTTCAAGTAAATTCAAGACACTTTAGTGAAGTTTGTTTTATCCGTATTGTTTTATTGTAAGCATGGTACTGCATTTAATCTGAGGATAAGGGCTTCATTCTAGAGACACTCCTGTTGCATAGTTTTAATGTCTTACTGCACTACTATCACTCACAGATTTATTCGAACTAAACGAAGCTGCCAAAGACATGTTAGAAAATTCACTTGCGCAAACAGAATTGTAGACGGTTGGAACAAGTTAAGGGAGAAAGTGGTTAAAGTCAAAATCATCAGTAATTTAAAACCGTTATGACAGATTGCGGGGGAAGACTGGACACCACGAGCGTAGTTATCATCCTGTAACTACACTTGGGTCATTACACTTAAGCAATTACACACACACACACACACACACACACACACACACCCCCACACACGCACACACACTAAGGAAACAAAACTGCCAAAAAACATTAGAAAGTTCACTTTTGCAAAGAAAGAGGTTGACAGTTGGAACAAGTTTAGTGAGAAGGTGATGGAGGACAGAACAGTCAGTAGTTTCAAAGCATCAGATGACAGAGAACACTGGGAAGATGAGACACACAAGCATAGCTCTCATCATATAATTACACTTGGGTTATTTCACACACACATACACTGGCTTGATTCAAAATAAGACTTGGTCATTTATTGATGAAGTGTGAGGCATAGTTTTATACTAGTATACATATACTATGCTGTTAATGGTAGTACCAACGAGCTTTAAGTGCTTGTTTTGTTTACACTTGTTTTCTCAGGCTGCCAGGTTTGTTTACCTCTATTTGCTTACCAAATATGAAAATATTAATTTTTCCTAATGGCTCAGGTAAAGTTTTTCCTAAAATCAAAGACATAATGCATGATACTGATTTGCATCTTGTTTATTTGCTTCTAAGAGAAGAATAGCTGCTGGTATGCAACATTCAATCCAATTCAAATAATTAAACACACACCGTGCTTCTGCAAAGACGTTGCATCATTTAGTATGCTGTATAATACAGTTCTCATTTTATTTATAACTATAAATAAACATTCAGCACTGTAGGTTTTTGCTTTGCAAAATAGTTTATTAAAATAACATGTTTTGAAGTTATGTGCAACTGATTACAAGATTGGTTAGTGTGTGTGTTGTTTCAGTGCTCAAGTACCATAAATGTAAAAACAACTATGCTTGAAGCTTGACAGTAGAATACATTGGAAAAACATTTTACGTATGGCTAATTAGCACATTCACTAGTGTATGGCAAGTATAAATTATATCTAGTTTTAATTAGGTGTTGCTTAAAGATGTGTTTTGTGAACTGCATTGAAGATCTGTAATGATGGAATTGAACATAAGTTTTCTGTAATGAACAAGCAAAGTAGTAGAAGAGATGAGCTTGCCTGTTCAAAGGAAGTGCTTCTAGAGAGGAAGTAAAATGGTGCTCCTACCCTCATGGTTGGTTCTTATTTAATTGTTACACACACACACACACACACACATACATATGCACCGGTGGCTGTGTCGTTAGCACGCTTGACATGTAATCCTGTGGCCCGGGTTTGATTCCCAGCACCGGCGAAAAACAATTGGCAGAGTTTCTTTCAGCCTGATGCCCCTGTTACATAGCAGTAAATAGGTACCTGAGAGTTAGACAGCGGTTATGGGCTGCTTCCTGGGTGGGTGTGTGTGTGTGTGTGTGTGTGTGTGTGTGTGTGTGTGTGTGTGTGTGTGTGTGTGTGTGTGTGTGTGTGTGTGAGAAAAAAAAAATAGTTGTAACAGTTGATTGATTGACAGTTGAGAGGCGGGTCGAAAAAGCAGAGCTCAACCCCCGCAAGCACAACTCGGTGAATACTAGATGAATACACACACACACACACACACACAGACAGAGATTTAAACTAAACAAAGCTGCCTAACAAATATAAGAAAATTCACTTTTGCAAACAGAGTGGAACAAGTTAGGTGAGAAGGTGGTAGACGCCAAAACTGTGTAATTTCAAAGTGTTATATGACAGAGTGCTGGGAAGATGGGACACCATGAGCGTAGCTCTCATCCTGTAACTACACTTAGGTAATAACACATAAGTAATTACATATAGAAATCATTGTACCAGGTGGTCATTCATGTGCTTTGGAAATTTAATTTCATAAAAAAATTCCTGGAGAAGTCTCTATGTAGTGACATTCTCAAGACTGGAGAGCTTCCATAGGAATCATTAAGGCAGCAATGACTTAGATGTCCATAGTAAAGTATTTAAGGTATCAGAGATGTAGAGTTATAAAGTTAACAAAGAGTAAAATTTGTAGATAATAAATGGTCAAGGTGCGAGGGATGTAGTGAAGTGGCTAGCAAAATTGTACCCAAGTACAATTGGGTACTGATTGTACCCAAGTTTGATTCGAGGCAGGGTGAAATGTATGGGCATACTTCTTTATGTCTGACACCTCTGTTCACTCATCATTGTTCTGGGTTGCATCCTAGAGAAAGTTAGTTCTTTACTAAGGAAACTTTATTTAGCCTAACAGGCATTCTGGCTATAACAATGGGATATCAAATAGTAGATTAAAGATCAAGGTGTTGGGGATGCAGAATATTTGTAAATAGTAAAGACTCGAGGAATCCAGGATGTTGATATATGTAGAAAGCAAAAGAACCAATGAATTCAGTGTCGATTCATTACAAATTTTAGAATTGTATATACAGTAGAGGGTAAAATTAAAAAATAAAAGCTTACTGAATTGCAGTACTGCAATCAAATTATATAACGTCTACAGAGTTAATAAAAGTAAAAATAAAAAGTTATTATGGGTCAATGACAATTATAGATAAGATGCTTGAAAATGGTGAAAAAATTAAGAAAATGTTTGTGATAAAGTTGTTTGCTACAAGTATTAATTTAGGAATGCATTTTCTTTTGTTTAGTCTAGGACTCTGGGTATGATAGATGTCAGGGTTTACTAGTAAATTTAGATTATTGATAAATATAAGAAATTGTAAATTAAGAGTTAGGCATGCTAATAAGCTTAAATTTTTTACACTAAGTGATTTATTGTGTCTTGGATTAGTCAAACACTAAAAAGAGGAACTAATTGCTATAACTATGTGAAAGTTTGGTCATGGTAAAAGTTATTCTACATTTTTTTATTCCATTTAACATTATTTACTTGTTAATTTATAAAGTAATAATTTAATGTGTCTATAATTTTAGTAGTGCATTAACTGTAAGGAAACTAAGGGCCTCGTAGCCTGGTGGATAGCGTGCAGGACTCGTAATTATGTGGCGCGGGTTCGATTCCTGCACGAGGCAGAAACAAATGGGCAAAGTTTCTTTCACCCTGAATGCCCCTGTTACCTAGCAGTAAATAGGTACCTGGGAGTTAGTCAGCTGTCACGGGCTGCTTCCTGGGGGTGGAGGCCTGGTCGAGGACCGGGCCGCGGGGACACTAAAAAGCCCCGAAATCATCTCAAGATAACCTCAAGATAAACTGGGCTAGGAACCCATTTTCTCTGTATTTAACAAACTAAAGAGCAAGTAATTCCTTTGCCCTCATGAAAATGAGAAATGGGGCAGTGAAAATTATGGTTTATACAGTATATATATATACAGTATTTATCATTTCTATCATACTTTAACATCTCATAATTTACACACCTTGATTTAAGATTGGTATTGTATACAATTGATTTTTCCTTCAGTCATAAACATTAGATATGCGAATCATGTTTCAAATTCAGTATAGTACAGTAGTTTGTAATAGTAGAGATCTTAGGTTTGCCACACAACGTTGAGACAAAAAAGAAAGACTGAGACATATTGATGGCAAGTATCTGTTACATTACTTTGATTTGTGGCCTGCCTTAGTGTCTAAAATAGCTTGAGTTATAGCATTGTGCCTAGGTCTGTTTATTTCAGAATGTGTATTGTATTTAAATATTTTAAAGACATAAGGCATGTTTATTTTTGTATCTATGGTCAAAAGACTCTCTACTTCATGCATAATCCCAATTTTTTTGTAATATGAATTGCAGTTTTATTTGGCTAAATAATAAAATGTACCCGTATGTACTAGTGAGGATATTGGAGCAAACTCATGCACATTACAGTACATAAAGAACTTGTATTTCTTATTAACTCTATTCCTGACCCCATCCCCAGACAAGTATCCTTGTAAATGGTCTAGTTACTATCTCACTTTCTTTATTTTCATTGACACGTTTAACTCGAGCCACCACCAAGCGACCACCTCTCTGTAATCCCTAACAGTCGGCAATACCCTCTTAATTGCTTTGCAGGTTCTCTAGCGACACTGCATTGGTCTCATTGGTTTTCCCAGCCTCTGGTTCTTTCTTTTTTCCTGCATTTTTGCTTCGCCATGCTTCTATTTTTTAAAAATGCATCGTGGCTGTAAATAGAGGTATGTATTACACTACATTGATGTGCACCCTCTGTAATGGCTGGAGTTACACTTACCACCATTTCTCTCCACATCTTTTCCATGATGACCATTTGCAGAGATAATTGTCTAAGCAGGGGGAACAAGGTGAACGAGTGCCTAGTGGTAGGTATGAGTCATTGGGAGATCCTAATGGCTCCAGTCTAGGAAGCATTTGAGGGACTAGATCAGAAAATGCACCATATATTTATTTCACTCACCACTTTAATTTATTTTGCCTATGCAATTTCCTATGTAATTTAAGCACCTATAGTTTTTTTTTATCTAAAATTACAGTTGAAAAGTTCATAAATTATGCAAGTAATAAGCACTTAGAGTAATTAGTTTTTGCTACAGTGCCTGTGTACTGCCTTTTGATGCCGCATTTAATAAGCAAACTTCACACACTCTTCATTAAATTGTTTTTATTTTAGTTCTTTGTTTCATTGATGCATGTGTAGCTGCCTTTTTGTTTAGTTTTTTGCACTTTCTTCCTCCTATTATCCAGCTTGTGGGAATAAGTTTTAGTTTCCTATTTTCTGTCCTTTTTTATTTGTACTTTAGATGATTTCACTACAGACAGTTGTTGTCTGAACTCTTTAAAATACACAACATGGGGAAACATTATATATACATTTTCATAATTTACTTGAGGACTGCTAACCCTAATGGCCTCGAAGAGGACAGGAAGCCGGCAGCTTGTCGAAGGTCCCCACTATTTGCCTTGATATATTTGATATAGTGGTTATTGTGGTTGATGTATAGCGATACGGCATTGGGACACTGCGTGTCGTAAGATGAGGCTGTAGAGTGCAGGTGGTCTGTCAAGTCATGGCTGTAGAGTAAGTCTGGGGATATGGCTGGGCCAAGGCATCATAGGTGTTGCTGTTCCTAGTTGCTCTATAGTGGTACTGCTGGTGATGAAATTGCAGTGATTTTGATGTTGTACTCTTGCGGCCTTGTGTATTCATCTACCGGCTCTGACTCGTGTTGCTTGTTGATTGGTTGAGTAGTAGTGTATGGATGGAGCAGTACTTGCTAATGGCAATGATGTAGCTGCTACAGTATTCTGATGTAGCTGCTACATATTGAAGTCATATAGTGGAAACAAATGGTGTCTACTTGAATTACTTATGTTTTAGCTCTGGCGGTAAGTGGTACTGAATATTAGGTTGGTTCTGAGAGATGCACAGAAACAAGATATTAAATAAATTCTACTGTTAGCGAAACTAAAATAATAGTTGGAAAAACACTCATCATACTTTTGCTGTTCATTACTCTGTAATTGTTGTGGATTCTTTTCCCTGTCTTAAATTCGTATAAATTTCAGGTAGGAAGCCACAAAGCATATACAAATTTTAATAATTCAAAAATGGTTTGTGTTTGGGAACAGGCAGTCAGTGTATATATACAAGTTGGTCTTGTATTGAGGTCACCTCCCCACTTCCTCAGCAAGGTCAAACTAATGATCCTTCCAAGATGCAACAGTACAACAAGCTGACTAACTCCTGGGTATCTATTTAGTGCTAGGTGAACTGGTCATTAGGTGATAGGAAATGCCCCTAATCATTTGAGTCCCACCCAGGATATGAACCCAGGATTCCCAATTGTGAGATGAAAATGAACCTGACTGTATGTACTTCCTGAACCCTGAATGAAATTTGCAAAAGGCAGTCATATATTGCAAACTAAATCTTGTGTTATTGAAATACCATATGCAGAATAATTTTTAAACCAAGAAAATTGTTTATAACCCAATTTACTAAACTATGTTCTGCATGTATTTAACTCTCTTATGAATAGACCAACTAGTACGTCTTAAGTGCTAAGAAATCAAAATGTGCGTAAATATATATCTGTCCCAACTGGGTTCAAATCATGGGTGGAACAGAAATGTTGGGCACGTTTCTTATCACCTAACGTCTCTGTTCACCTAGCAGTGAATATGTACCTGGGAGTTAGTGAGCTTGTTCGGGAGTTGAATCCTAGGGGGATCTTGATATATGCTTAGCATATATACATATTTTTTTTTTTTTTTTTTTTTTTTTTTTTTTTTTTTGTGTGTGTGTGTGTGTGTGTGTGTGTGTGTGTGTGTGTGTGTGTGTGTGTGTGTGTGTGTGTGTGTGTGTGTGTGTGTGTGTGTGTGTGTGTGTGTAAGTGTGTGTAAATACTATCATTTATTATTATTAAGGTTGTAGTGTCACAGAAAACTAATCTTAAAGCATATTTCTTTAATACTGTACTGTACTGTGATTACAAAACATACGGATGAAGAATAGTGAAAAAAGAAAGCTTTGAATAAACAAGTATGTAGTCTAGAGTGCATGGAAAGCATTTCTGATATGAAGGGGCATTATAGGAGTTGTTTATACAGTACAAGTTGAAATACACAGGTTACATGAAAGGAAGTTCTAGGAGATTGGGACAACACTGGCTGATGGACTCTGCCGTATTATTTCCAAGGTGTTTGTCAGAAGTTTTATTTCTGCATACATTTAATTAACACCTATCTAGATTATATCTAACAAGGTGGTGTTGGGTCAATGACGTGTAGGAAGTGTGTGGTTGTGAAGTTACCAGGGGTGATGGATCAGGGTGGTGAAGCGTCGTGAAGATGTGGTATCAGAAGTGTAGGATTAAGACCACTTCATAAACCAAGAATAAATATGAAGAAAGAGGAAACCAAATAAGCTGCGAGGCTAATAATAATGGGAAGGAAGAAAAGAGAAACTTTGTAAGCAATGAAGATACAGTACAGTACTGATAAACGAAGGTTTCGGAAATGTTGTGGGATATATGTACAGTATACAGTACTGTATATATTTGGAGGAGACTCGACAAGAATATCTTGCTTTGTGTTAGGAGGTAGTATTTGCATAGCTGTATTTGTGAGGATTGAACTATGGCTCTTGGATCCCATCTCTTGTTACTTGATAGATTTGGTATAAAGTAAACATTGCTGATATTACAAGGTGTGTGAGCTTTTATTTATAGCATTCAAGATCTCATAAGAATAGTACATTCATGTTAGCATGAAATTAATTTGCATTGTCTTTCTCCAGCAGCAACATGCGCCGCACATTTGATACTGTGCGCATGACAGGCAAATACATCGGCTCAGGATCACAGGGTTCTCTCAGCTCCTTGGGATATGGAGGATCGGTGCACTCCACGCCCACCCGCCATCCTCACACCCCATCACATATGGCAACTCCTACACACATGGTATCCAGTGGGGGCACCTATGCTATGTCTTATATGGGTTCCCAAGGCTCGTCTGTCTATTCTGGGGGATCAGGACATCCATCTTTGGATTCGGGTGCAGATTCTGATGCTTCTTTGCACACAGATTCAGAGGATAATTACCCGTTAGTATTTCTTTGCACATTTGTTTAGCTTTTATATTCTTTTCTTCATTGAGAGCACTATGTAAGCTTATGATGCCCACATTTTTCATTCTGTATTTAGAGTGTAAATAGGAAAATTGCATCATTCATGTGCATGTTAAATCATTATGAAGAATCTTTCAGCAGATTCTTCATGTAGCCTCGTTTCATCACTCGGCTTAGTTTACAAGGCAAAAATAATTTTAAAGTGCTCAAAGAAGATTCTGCATGAAGTTACAGCAAATGGCCTTTTAAATAATTATGTAAAGAGCAAAATGTTTGTTACTGTATTTAAATTCTGCTTTATTTGCTAGCATCTTAGGTTTAATTATTGTGATTAATTGTAATAGTATTGTAAAGTATGTTAACAAATTATTAACTGCAGGAGAGAGAGACTTACATATATTTATCTAACACAGAGCGAGCCACTTGGGTGTACCAGGCTGGCCAGGAACACCTGACCTAGACTCGTGCTTGCGTCGGCTTGGCCCTGCAAATCGTTCAGGAACACCATCGCAGTTCTTGCCTTACGGATGCCGCACTCCAGATTCCATTATGTCTACTGGTAAGAGGACACATTTTTTATTGCAATATAGTCTATCCTCTTACCTTGAGGTTACCTTGAGGTGCTTCCGGGGCTTAGCGTCCCCGCGGCCCGGTCGTCGACCAGGCCTCCTGGTTGCCGGACTGATCAACCAGGCTGTTGGACGCGGCTGCTCGCAGCCTGACGTACGAGTCACAGCCTGGTTGATCAGGTATCCTTTGGAGGCTTATCTTCCATAAGTATTATTTTGGCAATAGTTATTTAGCACAGATTCTGTTCATGAACATATAAGATTGGTCAATTAAAGTAATATTTTTCCAAATAGGAAGTGGAAAGTCTGGCTTGAGCGCTTATGGAGGCATCAATGCTAGTGATTGGAAGCTGCCTCAGAAGCTCCAAATAGTAAAGCCGATTGAGGGATCATTGACTCTTCATCAGTGGTCTCGATTGGCAACACCACATTTTGGAGGCCTGCTCGAGGAGAGAGACGGTGTTGCTATCAAGGTAAATATAACTCTAATTTGTGATGGAAGGTGGATGGGTGGGTAGATGGAGGGAGGCAGGTGGGAATGTTGGGTAGGAGGGAGGGAGGGAGGGAGGTGGTAGTGTGGGGGAGGGTGGAGGAGAGTTGGATGTGTGGCAATCCACCTCCCCCCCTCCAACCTCCCTCCACCCTCCCACCATCCACCCCCTCCCACCCACCCTCCCTCCCTCCCTTCATCCTCCATCCCTGCACCCTCCCTCCCTTCACCCTCTCTCCCCCCTCTCTCCCTCCCTTCCTCCCCCTCCCATCCCACCCTTCCTCCCCCTCCCATCCCACCCTCCCTTCCTCCCACCCTCCCTTTCTCCCACCCTCCCTTTCTCCCACCCTCCCTTTCTCCCACCCTCCCTTCCTCCCACCCTCCCTTCCTCTCCCCTCCCACTTCCCTCCCTCCCTTCACCCTCCCCTCCTTTCACCCACCCACCCTCCCTCTCTCCCTCCCTCCCCCTCCCTTCCTCCCCCTCCCACCCCACCCTCCCTCCCTCCCTCCCTTTCTCCCACCCTCCCTTCCTCCCACCCTCTCCCACCTCCCCCCTCTCCTCCCTCATATTACAATATATAAAATATATATATATATATATATATATATATATATATATATATATATATATATATATATATATATATATATATATATAATATTTTTTTTTTATCACAGCACAATGAATTTAATAAATACACTGTGATTACCAGATTTATAACAAATATAGGAGCAGAATGTAAAATCTTTAATCCAAGCTGTTTTTTGTCTTAATCTCAAGTAATAATCTTCACCTTAATTTTATCTTGAGCAATAAAATTAAAAATTACTTTATCTCCACCAGGGTGGTGCTGGTGCTGAGCAATTGAATCTAGATGTTTACTCAATGTCTGACTTGGAGGAGGACGAAGTTGAAGAGGAGAACCCAGGCAAGAGGTTCATGTCTACCTCAAGTGTGTTCACATATACTAACTCAACCATACTGCATCCAGATGATCAGACGAATCTCACTCCAAGGTTAATATTTGTCCTCTTTATAAAAGTATCCAAACCTTGCATAGTGATCACCCCACACATGAAGATCAGTTCTTATACCATCTATAAATACTGAATCCACATGTTTTACTTCCCTCTTCCTAAGAGTAATTCATGATTGTACTATGAACAATATAAATTTTATGTACATCTAACAAGCTATGCCCGAAATGCTACGTATGTTAATGTTATATATGCTGGTGTTTTTACATTCTTGCAAAGCCACTAATGTATTCTCACAAATCCATTGTATAAGTAAAATAAAAGCTGCCACTAGCATTATAACACATTCAACATTTGTTTTTTCATCCATTGTGCAAGTACTGCACTGTATTTAGCATGGGAGAAAAGCAAGCACCACCACACTCCATCACTTGCCCACAGCAACTCAAACCACTGTCATTCAGTCTTGTCCATTGCCAAATCCCCTAAACTATTCCCCCCTTCCCTACCATGTCTCTTAATAATTTCAGTCTTTATTGCCACTTACCCTCAGATTCACTCGATAAAAACATCCATTTACCAATTTATCTTTCAATATCCACATTAACAAATCTTTGTAAACTCTTAGTCTAGCTATTTATCCAATTTTTGCACTCACTGGCATTTTCCTTTCTTGCTCTTTATTTTTCGGGCCTCATCCTGATAATACTTAAATTTTTATGTGCTCTAATTTTATATGGTTCCTTGTTCATACTATGCTATTGTCACATTCTGGTTGCATCTTTTCCTAATTTAGTTAAAAAAATACAAAGTTTTCTTTGCACTTCATTTTGTGATCCACTCTATTCTTAATTTGCACAAATTCTATCTTCTCCATTATTCATCCCATGTATTTAAACTGATCAACCACTTATCATTCCACTTATTGACATTTCTTTTACATTCAGAATTCTCATTTCTTGCTACTGTACTTTCTTAACATTTCCTTGTTCTCATTCACTTTTAACACTCCTATTTCCCTACCAATTGTAAACTGGCTTTAATTGTTGCAACTTGACAATAAATACTATAGGTGTAATTTATTATAAACATAAAGGAATAAAAATGTAAGGAAATTTTAATAAAGGAAAAAATGGGTTTGATGTAATTGTGTCTTCTTGCATTAGAGCTCAATATCTATAGCAATTTTGTATTGTTAATGCCTAGGTCATCTGCATTAAGCCTAGTGTTTCCATATTTGATTTTTGCTGTCCTATGTATAGCAAAGAATAAATCATAGATTTGTTGCAAAAGCCATAAGATTTTTTGAATCATAAACAGAATTTTCATGGAACCGTATTCTTTAAAAAGTGTTACAAATTTGTGTTTGCAAATGTTTCATCATTCCACCTCCCTCCTTCCATCTCATGAAAATGCATCATAGAGTCCCAAGTCCCATCAAGATGTCATGAAAACCACTGATATAGATTATGTAATTGTTTCTCTGTTTTGTGAATTAGTCTGTTACTAGATATGTTCAAATGCATTACAAAATTTGATTTTTTTCAGTCTTCGTCAAACTCAAGTCAGTGTTCTTGCAACTTCATCATCCAATGTTGCCCCAACGCCCAGTACCCCTATACGGGCCCCTTCATGTCCTCCATCACGACGCGGTTCGACTGCCACCTTTTCCACAAATACCGGGTTAGCAAAGGTACTAAATGAGCGAGGAATGAACTTGACAAGTGGATTTTCACCAACTGCTACACCAGCCAATAGTCCAACAAATTCCAGACCAGGATCACCAGAACCAGAGGGTTACAAATTACCAGGTTAGTATCTATTACCAATGTAAAGGAATCCCTGCTAAAATTTAAATGTTTACACTAAATGTAGTTAAAATCACTACAGCACTGTATTACTAAAACATCACCATGTGATGGAATCTGAAAGTGCCTTTTTTTCAGGTCTGGAGGATCTTACTAAAACCTTCCACTATGGAGCTAGTCTCCTCCGTCGCACTTTCTACAAAGATGATCCATCAGCCCCTCAGTCACCAGCAGGCCCACGTGTAAATTTAGTTGAGCAAGTTCAGGCCATTGGTGTAAATCGTTTTGTTGGGCCATCTGACCGAGCACTAACTGTTGGTGGAATTGTGATGTCGCGTCCAGCAACTTCACCACTCTTACACCTCTCCAATCTCATTATGAGTAATGCAAAGAACTCTAATACTAATAGCACAATATCCACCACTACAACCACTTCTACATATTCTTCTTCAGATAATGGTGCAATCATGTCAGCACCTAAGATTCTCTCTCCAGGTGAGAGACGCCCTACCCTTCCCTCTGGTGCCCCTCTGGGTATTCCAGGACATCCAGGATCAGGTCACTTAAATAATCGTCTTAGTCAGCTCAAACCTGGTCAACGTGCAGACTTGGGAACTGTTGGGGGACGTTTAAGACCTAGTTCTTTAGGTAGTGTACCTCCACGTGGTAATGGAGGAGAACAAAATGTTGGCACTGTGGGGTGGACATCATTTGGTCGCAAAGGGGGGCTTCTGTAGGTCCTAATTCATTTTTACTTTCCCTAATGGGTTATGATCTGTGTAAGTTCTGCCCCTTTCAGTACATACTTGCAATAACATTCTAGAATTTGTGTTGGTCTTTTCCTGTTTGGTGGTAAATATCTAGCACCTGAAGGAAATGCATTAAATTGAGAAGCAGTATTATCTGGCATATATATTGCTAACAGGGCCAGCACTTTTTTCAAGTGTTACTATACTTATTATATAATAATGTGAGTAGAGGATTTGAATGGATGAATGGATTTTGGGGTGTTATATGGAGATGTGTCTGTTTTAACAAACATACTGTATTTTCTGTTTTTTTTAGTTACTATGTAACTAGTCATCTTGGGATTAGGGATCAAAGAACACTTAATATTTATTTAGTTATATTTTAGTGATATTGTCGTGAGTGTAAGACCAAGGTTTATACCAACTTCCTTTTGATGCACTTTGTGTTAGGGGTTTATACATGTGTTGATATTTTCACAACTTGAACAAAATCTGTAAATTTTGTGATTGGGTTTTTCTAAAGCTTTTTAAGCAAATGCTTGGTCTACCAGTCAAACCCGTGCCAAATAATTTATAAATGTTTGTTGTTACTTGGACACCTTCTGCAGCTATTCAAGTTACTTTTAATATGTTTAAAATATATTTTCCAAACAAAAATTGCACATCTTCTAGTTAGTCAATTTTATTCAATGATTCTGACTGAGCAAGGAGTACATTTCCAGTGACATTTTTAGCTTTGACATTGCCTTCCAAATGATTACTGAAGACAGTAATTTGAGAGCATAGGTTTGTCATTTTGAACTTGAATGTCAGTCATAATCATTGATACATTTTTTGAGACAAACAGGAATGTTATAAATGTAAGGTAGGAACGATGTCACAGCACATGTTGACTTTGGTTGTACAAGCGGCAGAAGGGGTCTCGTGAGGGAGATCCAAGCCTTCTAGTCACAAATGTACTGTCAGAACTTTATACTTGATTCCTTAGCATATACAATATTTGCATGTTCCTCTTTTTTAAACAAGTAAAAAAGTTTCTGACTATTTGACTATAATTTGATTCTCAAAAACTGTTCCTTGTTTGAAGTGGAAGTCGAGTGTAAAAATTTAATCTTTTATAAAAAGATTCATTAAATGTTGAATTATTTTTAATACATTGGATTACTATTGATCTTTATCTTGTATAATGCTTTCTAGTCCACTAGAGGCCCTCT
>NC_091232.1:11965959-12005465 GCF_040958095.1 Procambarus clarkii
CTAAATACTTTGATTTAGATCACTCAATAAGGCTGGTATTATGATTTGAAGCAGAGTTTTGTGTGTTATATACCATAGGCTCTAATGCTACCTGACCTTAACACACTTATTGAGATGGTTAATCTTGGGAACAGACTGACAAACTTGCTTCACTTTTGCACATTAACATGGCTATGATGACAATTATAAAAAAATGTAGAGGTGTTGTAATCATTTGAATTAAGTCAGCATATTCTCTTCCCTCCCCTGTAGGTGTGATTTGTCCTGCGTCTGGTTTCCACAACCCCTACCCTTTGGTTCCATCTCCGAAGTGTTCAAGGGTTTTGGAGATGGATCAAGGTTTAGCTCGGGGTGTAGCTTGGCCTTCTCTAGGGATGGCCCCATCATGGCAAAAGCATTTGAACCTTCTTACCCAGCAGAGGGTTTGGGACCTTTGTCTTCACAACCTCCCCTGCTCCAAGCCTTCTATTTAAGAGGATGCCTTTCTTTCTCAGGCTGTGCCCTGGGGCCTTCATACCTGTTTCAGGGGGTTGAGGTGGGGGGATGTGGAGCCCGAGGAGTGTCTGTGGAAACGTTTTTTTTTTACCTTTTATGGGCTATAGTTTCCTCTACAGAGGGACTTTTGCTGCAGGGGTAGAATTTTTCTTACCCCTCTATGTATGAGTATGATCCCTCAGCTGCTTTCCCTTGAATTAAATTACGAGTTACATTCAGTTTCTTCGAGTTGTCATATTTTGGTGTTTCGGTTTTCCTAAGTTTCATCTCTGGTAGCTTGTATGGATCTCTTTTCATTCTTCCTGTAGAATTCGAACCTCTTTGTTGTTGATGGACCCAGTATCTTTTGAATATGGGTCTGTTTTGGCTGCAGTGTGAGGTTCCAGGTTCATCCAGGCTGACTGACAATCTTTTATTTTCCCTGGAGGCTTGGCAGGGGTTCTGTTGGTTCCACATGCTTTATTTGCAGGAGGTTAGTTCTAATTTTCAGGTGTTTCTGGGCAGCACTTCTTATGAATGCTCAGTTTGCTGAGGTGCTCTCCACGTGGGCAAGTGAAAGCTCTATGTGCAGCTGCCTGTACTGTCAAAGGTTTGGCTTGTCCAGGATGCTCTCTTCTTTCCTTTAGGAAGTGGTGGCGGCTGGATTGCCTCGCATGTCGATAGGCCATGTCAGCTTTTTTAAATTCGGCTTGGTCCCTTCCCTTACCATTTTGTCCACTGCTCCTTTCTCCCTGCTCCTCTTACTTATTTTATTTATTTATATACAAGAAGGTACATTAGGTTGTGAAAGTACATAACACTAGTGTTTGAGTATTACATTCTTGCAAAGCCCCTAACATGCACACAGCATTTCGGGCATATTTCTTTCCAGAGGATGCTGTCTTCCAGGTCTTGTCAGCTGCCTTTTCCTGTTGTCTTATTGATCAGTTATGTTTTCAGGGTTCTGCCCCCGCATCTCAAAGTCAGCCTGGTAGGGCAGGGGTCTCGCCTGCTACTGGTCAAGGTAGGTCCTCGTGGGAAGGGGGGAGTCTAATTCCTGGGCAATGCAATGAAGTGCAATTGCACTTCCTGCTACAAGTTTCTCTTTTGCTTGAAGTTACAATTACACGTCACAGAAGAATGGTTCTGCTCATTGTTCATGCCAGCTCCCCTTTCATGATTTACCTCTTTGACATCACCATGGGAGGGCATCTGGCTCATTTTGCCAACTCTTGATCCCATAATTTGTGAGCTTTTCAGGTCATCTCTTTTGGCCTGTAGTGGAGTTGCACTGTCCCTCTCTTCTCCATATCTCCTTCCTATTCTATCTCCTAATGGGCAAATAATGTTTGAGTAACTGTGAATCAATGTTGAATCGAAGTTGAATCAACATTTAATCAACGTTGTTTCAACATTGATAAAAAAAGTAAAAAAACTTCAGGTGGAAAACACACTATTGGACAACCAAACCCACATTTCAGACTTCATAGGACTCGTTGGTTATTGTAACAGGAGCCAGACCTGCTTAAAGATCAGCATGGGGAGTCGATCCCCAACTCCCCTACAACAATTGCCATACAATTACAATTCACCATGTAATGTTATGCAAAGCTAGCCATAACTGTCCGGCCTGCAAACTCGAAGGCAGATACACAGGTTTCAATTCTTTTAACCATGTCGTGGCACAGTTGACTAAGCGCAGTTGGGAACATCCTGTGTGTAAGTTCGAACCCTCATAACGGCCCTTGTGGATTAGCTCATTTGATATATCACACTATTGTGATTTCTGTGTGCATAGATAAACACACATTCTCTCTTATATAGATATGCACTACATGGGCAACCTGACAGCACCCAGGTCTCTGTTAGTTTGGTCCTCCTTTTGATTTGTCACATGGACAGAAAATTATGCACTAAAATAATTGAAACTAACCTACTCTGTGCTGACCACACACAGAGCACGCTGATGTACTCACTTAGTTGTATTCTCCTAATTGTGCTTGAAGCTCTGTTCAACTTAAGCAGGTTGAGGCTCTGAGGCTCTGAGGCTTAGGTTATTTTTTTTCCCCACACACTAGCTGCTGCTATATGTAGTTGTTGATGTAGCTACTATAACATTCTGAGATAATTACAACAGCATTATTATACAGTTATTTAATGTAGGCTCCAGTTTGCAACTGCCAGTGTTAGATAGGAGGTAAAAGAGGATGTGTCTGTGCCGGGTGGAGGGGGGGATGGGGGTTCGAGAGGTTGCGTGTGATGGGGGAGGGAACAAGAGGTTGTGTGTGTGGGGGGGGGAGGGACAAGAGGTTGTGTGTGTGTGTGGGGGACAAGAGGTTGTGTGTGGGGGGGGACAAGAGGTTGTGTGTGGGGGGGGGGACAAGAGGTTGTGTGTGTGTGTGTGGGGGGCAGGAGGTTCTGTGGGGGGAGGGGGGTAAGATGAGGTTGCCATATGGTCAGTTACTTTTACGAAAATATAAAAATTCCGTGATTATTTTTAATCAATAATTGAATTGAAAATAAATCAAAGTACTTTAGTGTAGTAATTTACTTCACCGTTTATATCGTCGTGTGGAACGTAACATGAAGCAGGTTTACAGTTCAAGGAAGAAAATACGAGCAAGTAACCTTCCTTAATGACTAGCCGAACTAATTACTTTTCAGTCATTAGCAGCATTAACGACCCAAACTTATGCCTGCTCCAGCCTCTCTCTTTCCACGTGGTTTAGCAGTTTGGGTTCTACTGAGAAGGCCAAATTGTTACGAGTATTACTAAACTAACAGAATAGTGGTCTTGTAATTTTCTCAAAGGAAAGTTGTTTTTAAACATTTAATATTAGGTTTAGCTTAATAGATCGAGTTTGTTGAGAAAACACCGCATCCAAAACTTTCCTTGATATATTTATTTATTTATTTATTTATTGATTTATATACAAGAAGGTACATTGGGTTTGAGAGAATACATAGCATAGTATTTACAATCTTGTAAAGCCACTGGTACGCGCAGCGTTTCGGGCAGATACTATAATAACAAATTAATCAATTATCTTTTCGATTAATATATTAGGGAAAACAGTGGGTGCCGTTATTGACTCACAATCGGGGATCCGAGGTTTGGATTCCCGAGTGGAACAGAAACGTTGGGGGAACATTTTCTTTCACCTAATGTATTTGTTCCCCTAACTGTAACTAGGTATCCGGGAGTTAAGCAACTGTTGGGAAGGTCCATCT
The DNA here is from genome assembly GCF_040958095.1 of Procambarus clarkii. NCBI lineage: Eukaryota > Metazoa > Arthropoda > Malacostraca > Decapoda > Cambaridae > Procambarus > Procambarus clarkii. Next base: position 11,969,665 of record NC_091232.1, read on the forward strand.
TCGGGAGGGTCAATAGTTCGACCTTGATTAGGGATGGGGGGGGGGGGGGTTGAGGTGGGAAAATGGGTGACCTTGCTAGAAGTTTAAAGTATATTCAATAATTCTTGCTCCAGAGAAAACGGAATATATAAAGTTGGGCTGCCTAAAACTTTCACAAACCGTTTAGCAATTACAAAATTAAATCAATTAATATAACATTAATAATGAATTCAACATTAATTAATTCAAAATTAATAATTAAATAAAGTTAATTTAGACTGACTTAGATTTTTGTTTTTCGATTTTTTTTTTGGTGCACGAAATCTCCACTGATGAGGTCGCTCGGTGTAATTACAGTACGAGGCAATATATCCCTGCTTAAGTTAGTCTAAAGTAACCAAACGTTACGCATTCAGTCCGGACAAAAACAGGGTGACTGTTAGGCTGTTCCAGGCTCACCGGTATGTGAATTTAGCATTATATTTAAAAATAAATCCCGATGAGCGAATTTGTTAGCGTCACTCATCCTGTGAGTGAACATCCCGCCGCACCATATACACTACCACCCATTAGGAAGAACAGCAGCTGGGTTGTTCATCCTCAAAGTGAACTCAGAGGATGAACACCGACATAGCAACATGTACACATACCCTCCATAGGGCACACACAGCTATGGCGGTGTACAAGAAAATCTCCAGAGGGCTTCCTTCGATGGCTTGCTCAGAGGGCTTCCTCAGAGGACTTCCCCAGAAGGCTTCCTAAGAAAGGCCTCTGGGTTGATGCCTCTTTCACAAGTATCACACACACTTGCAACTCTCTTAACATTCTCGTGGGACTAAGATCATATAACCTTAACAACATAATAAGACAAAACTAGAGTTGTAATCAAGACACCCCAGATAAAATCCCCCACAACAAATTAAACAAAAAATTACAAAACCAACGAGCCATGATACATTTTATTTATATTTATTTATAATAACATTTTATGTTATTTACAATAACAACACTCCAGTGACAATACAATAATAACAGCAGAAAATATTGAAGAAACTCATAAACCAGAGAACCATCTTGGCGGTAGGGAAGATCCTCCACAGATGTGAAGATGAGTCCCCGCGACAGCTTGGAGAGACGCGTAAGTCTCTCGCGATCACCAACAATCCCCTCTATCATAAAATGCCTCGCGGAAGACCGCGAGACCAACGTTACAGAGGACGCGGCTGACACACGGGCCAGATTTGCGTTACAGAGGACCTAGAGCTGGTCCACGCGTCCAGCTGTAGGCTACAGAGGACCCAGTTGGTCCACGCGTCCAGCTGTAGGCTACAGAGGACCCAGCTGGTCCACGCGTCCAGCTGTAGGCTACAGAGGACCCAGCTGGTCCACGCGTCCAGCTGTAGGCTACAGAGGACCCAGCTGGTCCACGCGTCCAGCTGTAGGTTACAGAGGACCCAGCTGGTCCACGCGTCCAGCTGTAGGCTACAGAGGACCCAGCTGGTCCACGCGTCCAGCTGTAGGTTACAGAGGACCCAGCTGGTCCACGCGTCCAGCTGTAGGCTACAGAGGACCCAGCTGGTCTACGCGTCCAGCTGTAGCTCCTCGACAAAGTGACGTACTGTCCCGTTTTCTGAGTTTGGTCCTCTGGTAGGTTAGGATAGGACACTTACAATTTACCGTTTTCTTGACGTTGGGAAACATTAGGAGGACCATATAAGTACCATACACATGCCCATATAAGTACCATACACATGCCAATATATGTACCTTTTACATGGCCTTATAAGTACCATACATATGCTCGTGTAAATGCCATATATATGCCCATATAAGTATACTCCATGTGCCGTTTTAAGTACCATACATATGCATTTATAAGTATCATACATATGCCTTTATAAGTACCATAGATATGCCGTTATAAATATCAGACATATGTCTTTATAAGTACCATACATATCTTTAAATGTACCTTACATAAGTGCCATACATATGTCAATTTAAGTACCATATAAGTACCATACATATACCCATATAAGTACCATACGTATATGTTTAAAAGTACCGAACTTATATCTTTATTAGTACCATACATATGCTATTATATGTACCATACATACACCATATAATTACCATACATATGCTATTATAAGTACCATACATTTGCCATTATAAGTGCAATACATATGCCATTATAAGTACCATACAAATGGCCATAAATTTACCATTCAAAATAATCTCTAAGCAAAGGAATAATATAGAAATGACTTTATTTTCATTACCCATTTTTTAATTAGCTGTTTATAATTATTATTACATGTTTTTCAACTCATTTTCCCTAATAATTTGTTGAGAAAACACGATGATATATCTGATATTTGAGATGGCTGTATCTCGGTAAATATGGGTGTTTGGGCCTTGATATTGAAAATTAGCAAAGAAAGCCTTTACAGAAAGAAATGTAAATTGCTGTGGTAAACACAATGGTAACCATTTTCAAAACGATTCTATGGCTGGTTTTGATTTTGAGTTTTGAGAAAAATGACGATTTCGCCCGGGCTGCGATTCTTTGCTGGCAAACGGCTGTGTGGCAGAAAATGTAAGCTCCTCGACAAAGTGACGTACTGTCCCGTTTTCTGAGTTTGGTCCTCTGGTAGGTTAGGATAGGACACTTACAATTTACCGTTTTCTTGACGTTGGGAAACATTAGGAGGACCATATAAGTACCATACACATGCCCATATAAGTACCATACACATGCCAATATATGTACCTTTTACATGGCCTTATAAGTACCATACATATGCTCGTGTAAATGCCATATATATGCCCATATAAGTATACTCCATGTGCCGTTTTAAGTACCATACATATGCATTTATAAGTATCATACATATGCCTTTATAAGTACCATAGATATGCCGTTATAAATATCAGACATATGTCTTTATAAGTACCATACATATCTTTAAATGTACCTTACATAAGTGCCATACATATGTCAATTTAAGTTACCATATAAGTACCATACATATACCCATATAAGTACCATACGTATATGTTTAAAAGTACCGAACTTATATCTTTATTAGTACCATACATATGCTATTATATGTACCATACATACACCATATAATTACCATACATATGCTATTATAAGTACCATACATTTGCCATTATAAGTGCAATACATATGCCATTATAAGTACCATACAAATGGCCATAAATTTACCATTCAAAATAATCTCTAAGCAAAGGAATAATATAGAAATTACTTTATTTTCATTACCCATTTTTTAATTAGCTGTTTATAATTATTATTACATGTTTTTCAACTCATTTTCCCTAATAATTTGTTGAGAAAACACGATGATATATCTGATATTTGAGATGGCTGTATCTCGGTAAATATGGGTGTTTGGGCCTTGATATTGAAAATTAGCAAAGAAAGCCTTTACAGAAAGAAATGTAAATTGCTGTGGTAAACACAATGGTACCATTTTCAAAACGATTCTATGGCTGGTTTTGATTTTGAGTTTTGAGAAAAATGACGATTTCGCCCGGGCTGCGATTCTTTGCTGGCAAACGGCTGTGTGGCAGAAAATGTAAGCTCCTCGACAAAGTGACGTACTGTCCCGTTTTCTGAGTTTGGTCCTCTGGTAGGTTAGGATAGGACACTTACAATTTACCGTTTTCTTGACGTTGGGAAACATTAGGAGGACCATATAAGTACCATACACATGCCCATATAAGTACCATACACATGCCAATATATGTACCTTTTACATGGCCTTATAAGTACCATACATATGCTCGTGTGAAATGCCATATATATGCCCATATAAGTATACTCCATGTGCCGTTTTAAGTACCATACATATGCATTTATAAGTATCATACATATGCCTTTATAAGTACCATAGATATGCCGTTATAAATATCAGACATATGTCTTTATAAGTACCATACATATCTTTAAATGTACCTTACATAAGTGCCATACATATGTCAATTTAAGTACCATATAAGTACCATACATACCCATATAAGTACCATACATATACCCATATAAGTACCATACGTATATGTTTAAAAGTACCGAACTTATATCTTTATTAGTACCATACATATGCTATTATATGTACCATACATACACCATATAATTACCATACATATGCTATTATAAGTACCATACATTTGCCATTATAAGTGCAATACATATGCCATTATAAGTACCATACAAATGGCCATAAATTTACCATTCAAAATAATCTCTAAGCAAAGGAATACATATAGAAATTACTTTATTTTCATTACCCATTTTTTAATTAGCTGTTTATAATTATTATTACATGTTTTTCAACTCATTTTCCCTAATAATTTGTTGAGAAAACACGATGATATATCTGATATTTGAGATGGCTGTATCTCGGTAAATATGGGTGTTTGGGCCTTGATATTGAAAATTAGCAAAGAAAGCCTTTACAGAAAGAAATGTAAATTGCTGTGGTAAACACAATGGTACCATTTTCAAAACGATTCTATGGCTGGTTTTGATTTTGAGTTTTGAGAAAAATGACGATTTCGCCCGGGCTGCGATTCTTTGCTGGCAAACGGCTGTGTGGCAGAAAATGTAAGCTCCTCGACAAAGTGACGTACTGTCCCGTTTTCTGAGTTTGGTCCTCTGGTAGGTTAGGATAGGACACTTACAATTTACCGTTTTCTTGACGTTGGGAAACATTAGGAGGACCATATAAGTACCATACACATGCCCATATAAGTACCATACACATGCCAATATATGTACCTTTTACATGGCCTTATAAGTACCATACATATGCTCGTGTAAATGCCATATATATGCCCATATAAGTATACTCCATGTGCCGTTTTAAGTACCATACATATGCATTTATAAGTATCATACATATGCCTTTATAAGTACCATAGATATGCCGTTATAAATATCAGACATATGTCTTTATAAGTACCATACATATCTTTAAATGTACCTTACATAAGTGCCATACATATGTCAATTTAAGTACCATATAAGTACCATACATACCCATATAAGTACCATACATATACCCATATAAGTACCATACGTATATGTTTAAAAGTACCGAACTTATATCTTTATTAGTACCATACATATGCTATTATATGTACCATACATACACCATATAATTACCATACATATGCTATTATAAGTACCATACATTTGCCATTATAAGTGCAATACATATGCCATTATAAGTACCATACAAATGGCCATAAATTTACCATTCAAAATAATCTCTAAGCAAAGGAATAATATAGAAATTACTTTATTTTCATTACCCATTTTTTAATTAGCTGTTTATAATTATTATTACATGTTTTTCAACTCATTTTCCCTAATAATTTGTTGAGAAAACACGATGATATATCTGATATTTGAGATGGCTGTATCTCGGTAAATATGGGTGTTTGGGCCTTGATATTGAAAATTAGCAAAGAAAGCCTTTACAGAAAGAAATGTAAATTGCTGTGGTAAACACAATGGTACCATTTTCAAAACGATTCTATGGCTGGTTTTGATTTTGAGTTTTGAGAAAAATGACGATTTCGCCCGGGCTGCGATTCTTTGCTGGCAAACGGCTGTGTGGCAGAAAATGTAAGCTCCTCGACAAAGTGACGTACTGTCCCGTTTTCTGAGTTTGGTCCTCTGGTAGGTTAGGATAGGACACTTACAATTTACCGTTTTCTTGACGTTGGGAAACATTAGGAGGACCATATAAGTACCATACACATGCCCATATAAGTACCATACACATGCCAATATATGTACCTTTTACATGGCCTTATAAGTACCATACATATGCTCGTGTAAATGCCATATATATGCCCATATAAGTATACTCCATGTGCCGTTTTAAGTACCATACATATGCATTTATAAGTATCATACATATGCCTTTATAAGTACCATAGATATGCCGTTATAAATATCAGACATATGTCTTTATAAGTACCATACATATCTTTAAATGTACCTTACATAAGTGCCATACATATGTCAATTTAAGTACCATATAAGTACCATACATATACCCATATAAGTACCATACGTATATGTTTAAAAGTACCGAACTTATATCTTTATTAGTACCATACATATGCTATTATATGTACCATACATACACCATATAATTACCATACATATGCTATTATAAGTACCATACATTTGCCATTATAAGTGCAATACATATGCCATTATAAGTACCATACAAATGGCCATAAATTTACCATTCAAAATAATCTCTAAGCAAAGGAATAATATAGAAATTACTTTTTTTTCATTACCCATTTTTTAATTAGCTGTTTATAATTATTATTACATGTTTTTCAACTCATTTTCCCTAATAATTTGTTGAGAAAACACGATGATATATCTGATATTTGAGATGGCTGTATCTCGGTAAATATGGGTGTTTGGGCCTTGATATTGAAAATTAGCAAAGAAAGCCTTTACAGAAAGAAATGTAAATTGCTGTGGTAAACACAATGGTACCATTTTCAAAACGATTCTATGGCTGGTTTTGATTTTGAGTTTTGAGAAAAATGACGATTTCGCCCGGGCTGCGATTCTTTGCTGGCAAACGGCTGTGTGGCAGAAAATGTAAGCTCCTCGACAAAGTGACGTACTGTCCCGTTTTCTGAGTTTGGTCCTCTGGTAGGTTAGGATAGGACACTTACAATTTACCGTTTTCTTGACGTTGGGAAACATTAGGAGGACCATATAAGTACCATACACATGCCCATATAAGTACCATACACATGCCAATATATGTACCTTTTACATGGCCTTATAAGTACCATACATATGCTCGTGTAAATGCCATATATATGCCCATATAAGTATACTCAATGTGCCGTTTTAAGTACCATACATATGCATTTATAAGTATCATACATATGCCTTTATAAGTACCATAGATATGCCGGTATAAATATCAGACACATGTCTTTATAAGTACCATACATATCTTTAAATGTACCTTACATAAGTGCCATACATATGTCAATTTAAGTACCATATATATACCCATATAAGTACCATACATATACCCATATAAGTACCATACGTATATGTTTAAAAGTACCGAACTTATATCTTTATTAGTACCATACATATGCTATTATATGTACCATACATACACCATATAATTACCATACATATGCTATTATAAGTACCATACATTTGCCATTATAAGTGCAATACATATGCCATTATAAGTACCATACAAATGGCCATAAATTTACCATTCAAAATAATCTCTAAGCAAAGGAATAATATAGAAATGACTTTATTTTCATTACCCATTTTTTAATTAGCTGTTTATAATTATTATTACATGTTTTTCAACTCATTTTCCCTAATAATTTGTTGAGAAAACACGATGATATATCTGATATTTGAGATGGCTGTATCTCGGTAAATATGGGTGTTTGGGCCTTGATATTGAAAATTAGCAAAGAAAGCCTTTACAGAAAGAAATGTAAATTGCTGTGGTAAACACAATGGTACCATTTTCAAAACGATTCTATGGCTGGTTTTGATTTTGAGTTTTGAGAAAAATGACGATTTCGCCCGGGCTGCGATTCTTTGCTGGCAAACGGCTGTGTGGCAGAAAATGTAAGCTCCTCGACAAAGTGACGTACTGTCCCGTTTTCTGAGTTTGGTCCTCTGGTAGGTTAGGATAGGACACTTACAATTTACCGTTTTCTTGACGTTGGGAAACATTAGGAGGACCATATAAGTACCATACACATGCCCATATAAGTACCATACACATGCCAATATATGTACCTTTTACATGGCCTTATAAGTACCATACATATGCTCGTGTAAATGCCATATATATGCCCATATAAGTATACTCAATGTGCCGTTTTAAGTACCATACATATGCATTTATAAGTATCATACATATGCCTTTATAAGTACCATAGATATGCCGTTATAAATATCAGACATATGTCTTTATAAGTACCATACATATCTTTAAATGTACCTTACATAAGTGCCATACATATGTCAATTTAAGTACCATATATATACCCATATAAGTACCATACATATACCCATATAAGTACCATACGTATATGTTTAAAAGTACCGAACTTATATCTTTATTAGTACCATACATATGCTATTATATGTACCATACATACACCATATAATTACCATACATATGCTATTATAAGTACCATACATTTGCCATTATAAGTGCAATACATATGCCATTATAAGTACCATACAAATGGCCATAAATTTACCATTCAAAATAATCTCTAAGCAAAGGAATAATATAGAAATTACTTTATTTTCATTACCCATTTTTTAATTAGCTGTTTATAATTATTATTACATGTTTTTCAACTCATTTTCCCTAATAATTTGTTGAGAAAACACGATGATATATCTGATATTTGAGATGGCTGTATCTCGGTAAATATGGGTGTTTGGGCCTTGATATTGAAAATTAGCAAAGAAAGCCTTTACAGAAAGAAATGTAAATTGCTGTGGTAAACACAATGGTACCATTTTCAAAACGATTCTATGGCTGGTTTTGATTTTGAGTTTTGAGAAAAATGACGATTTCGCCCGGGCTGCGATTCTTTCCTGGCAAACGGCTGTGTGGCAGAAAATGTAAGCTCCTCGACAAAGTGACGTACTGTCCCGTTTTCTGAGTTTGGTCCTCTGGTAGGTTAGGATAGGACACTTACAATTTACCGTTTTCTTGACGTTGGGAAACATTAGGAAGGACCATATAAGTACCATACACATGCCCATATAAGTACCATACACATGCCAATATATGTACCTTTTACATGGCCTTATAAGTACCATACATATGCTCGTGTAAATGCCATATATATGCCCATATAAGTATACTCAATGTGCCGTTTTAAGTACCATACATATGCATTTATAAGTATCATACATATGCCTTTATAAGTACCATAGATATGCCGTTATAAATATCAGACATATGTCTTTATAAGTACCATACATATCTTTAAATGTACCTTACATAAGTGCCATACATATGTCAATTTAAGTACCATATATATACCCATATCAGTACCATACATATACCCATATAAGTACCATACGTATATGTGTAAAAGTACCGAACTTTTATCTTTATTAGTACCATACATATGCTATTATATGTACCATACATAAACCATATAATTATCATACATATGCTATTATAAGTACCATACATTTGGCATTATAAGTGCAATACATATGCCATTATAAGTACCATACAAATGGCCATAAATTTACCATTCAAAATAATCTCTAAGCAAAGGAATAATATAGAAATTACTTTATTTTCATTACCCATTTTTGAATTAGCTGTTTATAATTATTATTACATGTTTTTCAACTCATTTTCCCTAATAATTTGTTGAGAAAACACGATGATATATCTGATATTTGAGATGGCTGTATCTCGGTAAATATGGGTGTTTGGGCCTTGATATTGAAAATTAGCAAAGAAAGCCTTTACAGAAAGAAATGTAAATTGCTGTGGTAAACACAATGGTACCATTTTCAAAACGATTCTATGGCTGGTTTTGATTTTGAGTTTTGAGAAAAATGACGATTTCGCCCGGGCTGCGATTCTTTCCTGGCAAACGGCTGTGTGGCAGAAAATGTAAGCTCCTCGACAAAGTGACGTACTGTCCCGTTTTCTGAGTTTGGTCCTCTGGTAGGTTAGGATAGGACACTTACAATTTACTGTTTTCTTGACGCTAGGAAACATTAGAAGGACCATATAAGTACCATACACATGCCCATATAAGTACCATACACATGCCAATATATGTACCTTTTACATGGCCTTATAAGTACCATACATATGCTCGTGTAAATGCCATATATATGCCCATATAAGTATAATCCATGTGCCGTTTTAAGTACCATACATATGCATTTATAAGTATCATACATATGCCTTTATAAGTACCATAGATATGCCGTTATAAATATCAGACATATGTCTTTATAAGTACCATACATATCTTTAAATGTACCTTACATAAGTGCCATACATATGTCAATTTAAGTACCATATATACCCATATCAGTACCATACATATACCCATATAAGTACCATACGTATATGTGTAAAAGTACCGAACTTTTATCTTTATTAGTACCATACATATGCTATTATATGTACCATACATAAACCATATAATTATCATACATATGCTATTATAAGTACCATACATTTGGCATTATAAGTGCAATACATATGCCATTATAAGTACCATACAAATGGCCATAAATTTACCATTCAAAATAATCTCTAAGCAAAGGAATAATATAGAAATTACTTTATTTTCATTACCCATTTTTGAATTAGCTGTTTATAATTATTATTACATGTTTTTCAACTCATTTTCCCTAATAATTTGTTGAGAAAACACGATGATATATCTGATATTTGAGATGGCTGTATCTCGGTAAATATGGGTGTTTGGGCCTTGATATTGAAAATTAGCAAAGAAAGCCTTTACAGAAAGAAATGTAAATTGCTGTGGTAAACACAATGGTACCATTTTCAAAACGATTCTATGGCTGGTTTTGATTTTGAGTTTTGAGAAAAATGACGATTTCGCCCGGGCTGCGATTCTTTCCTGGCAAACGGCTGTGTGGCAGAAAATGTAAGCTCCTCGACAAAGTGACGTACTGTCCCGTTTTCTGAGTTTGGTCCTCTGGTAGGTTAGGATAGGACACTTACAATTTACTGTTTTCTTGACGCTAGGAAACATTAGAAGGACCATATAAGTACCATACACATGCCCATATAAGTACCATACACATGCCAATATATGTACCTTTTACATGGCCTTATAAGTACCATACATATGCTCGTGTAAATGCCATATATATGCCCATATAAGTATAATCCATGTGCCGTTTTAAGTACCATACATATGCATTTATAAGTATCATACATATGCCTTTATAAGTACCATAGATATGCCGTTATAAATATCAGACATATGTCTTTATAAGTACCATACATATCTTTAAATGTACCTTACATAAGTGCCATACATATGTCAATTTAAGTACCATATATATACCCATATCAGTACCATACATATACCCATATAAGTACCATACGTATATGTGTAAAAGTACCGAACTTTTATCTTTATTAGTACCATACATATGCTATTATATGTACCATACATAAACCATATAATTATCATACATATGCTATTATAAGTACCATACATTTGGCATTATAAGTGCAATACATATGCCATTATAAGTACCATACAAATGGCCATAAATTTACCATTCAAAATAATCTCTAAGCAAAGGAATAATATAGAAATTACTTTATTTTCATTACCCATTTTTGAATTAGCTGTTTATAATTATTATTACATGTTTTTCAACTCATTTTCCCTAATAATTTGTTGAGAAAACACGATGATATATCTGATATTTGAGATGGCTGTATCTCGGTAAATATGGGTGTTTGGGCCTTGATATTGAAAATTAGCAAAGAAAGCCTTTACAGAAAGAAATGTAAATTGCTGTGGTAAACACAATGGTACCATTTTCAAAACGATTCTATGGCTGGTTTTGATTTTGAGTTTTGAGAAAAATGACGATTTCGCCCGGGCTGCGATTCTTTCCTGGCAAACGGCTGTGTGGCAGAAAATGTAAGCTCCTCGACAAAGTGACGTACTGTCCCGTTTTCTGAGTTTGGTCCTCTGGTAGGTTAGGATAGGACACTTACAATTTACTGTTTTCTTGACGCTAGGAAACATTAGAAGGACCATATAAGTACCATACACATGCCCATATAAGTACCATACACATGCCCATATAAGTACCATACACATGCCAATATATGTACCTTTTACATGGCCTTATAAGTACCATACATATGCTCGTGTAAATGCCATATATATGCCCATATAAGTATAATCCATGTGCCGTTTTAAGTACCATACATATGCATTTATAAGTATCATACATATGCCTTTATAAGTACCATAGATATGCCGTTATAAATATCAGACATATGTCTTTATAAGTACCATACATATCTTTAAATGTACCTTACATAAGTGCCATACATATGTCAATTTAAGTACCATATATATACCCATATCAGTACCATACATATACCCATATAAGTACCATACGTATATGTGTAAAAGTACCGAACTTTTATCTTTATTAGTACCATACATATGCTATTATATGTACCATACATAAACCATATAATTATCATACATATGCTATTATAAGTACCATACATTTGGCATTATAAGTGCAATACATATGCCATTATAAGTACCATACAAATGGCCATAAATTTACCATTCAAAATAATCTCTAAGCAAAGGAATAATATAGAAATTACTTTATTTTCATTACCCATTTTTGAATTAGCTGTTTATAATTATTATTACATGTTTTTCAACTCATTTTCCCTAATAATTTGTTGAGAAAACACGATGATATATCTGATATTTGAGATGGCTGTATCTCGGTAAATATGGGTGTTTGGGCCTTGATATTGAAAATTAGCAAAGAAAGCCTTTACAGAAAGAAATGTAAATTGCTGTGGTAAACACAATGGTACCATTTTCAAAACGATTCTATGGCTGGTTTTGATTTTGAGTTTTGAGAAAAATGACGATTTCGCCCGGGCTGCGATTCTTTCCTGGCAAACGGCTGTGTGGCAGAAAATGTAAGCTCCTCGACAAAGTGACGTACTGTCCCGTTTTCTGAGTTTGGTCCTCTGGTAGGTTAGGATAGGACACTTACAATTTACTGTTTTCTTGACGCTAGGAAACATTAGAAGGACCATATAAGTACCATACACATGCCCATATAAGTACCATACACATGCCCATATAAGTACCATACACATGCCAATATATGTACCTTTTACATGGCCTTATAAGTACCATACATATGCTCGTGTAAATGCCATATATATGCCCATATAAGTATAATCCATGTGCCGTTTTAAGTACCATACATATGCATTTATAAGTATCATACATATGCCTTTATAAGTACCATAGATATGCCGTTATAAATATCAGACATATGTCTTTATAAGTACCATACATATCTTTAAATGTACCTTACATAAGTGCCATACATATGTCAATTTAAGTACCATATATATACCCATATCAGTACCATACATATACCCATATAAGTACCATACGTATATGTGTAAAAGTACCGAACTTTTATCTTTATTAGTACCATACATATGCTATTATATGTACCATACATAAACCATATAATTATCATACATATGCTATTATAAGTACCATACATTTGGCATTATAAGTGCAATACATATGCCATTATAAGTACCATACAAATGGCCATAAATTTACCATTCAAAATAATCTCTAAGCAAAGGAATAATATAGAAATTACTTTATTTTCATTACCCATTTTTGAATTAGCTGTTTATAATTATTATTACATGTTTTTCAACTCATTTTCCCTAATAATTTGTTGAGAAAACACGATGATATATCTGATATTTGAGATGGCTGTATCTCGGTAAATATGGGTGTTTGGGCCTTGATATTGAAAATTAGCAAAGAAAGCCTTTACAGAAAGAAATGTAAATTGCTGTGGTAAACACAATGGTACCATTTTCAAAACGATTCTATGGCTGGTTTTGATTTTGAGTTTTGAGAAAAATGACGATTTCGCCCGGGCTGCGATTCTTTCCTGGCAAACGGCTGTGTGGCAGAAAATGTAAGCTCCTCGACAAAGTGACGTACTGTCCCGTTTTCTGAGTTTGGTCCTCTGGTAGGTTAGGATAGGACACTTACAATTTACTGTTTTCTTGACGCTAGGAAACATTAGAAGGACCATATAAGTACCATACACATGCCCATATAAGTACCATACACATGCCCATATAAGTACCATACACATGCCAATATATGTACCTTTTACATGGCCTTATAAGTACCATACATATGCTCGTGTAAATGCCATATATATGCCCATATAAGTATAATCCATGTGCCGTTTTAAGTACCATACATATGCATTTATAAGTATCATACATATGCCTTTATAAGTACCATAGATATGCCGTTATAAATATCAGACATATGTCTTTATAAGTACCATACATATCTTTAAATGTACCTTACATAAGTGCCATACATATGTCAATTTAAGTACCATATATATACCCATATCAGTACCATACATATACCCATATAAGTACCATACGTATATGTGTAAAAGTACCGAACTTTTATCTTTATTAGTACCATACATATGCTATTATATGTACCATACATAAACCATATAATTATCATACATATGCTATTATAAGTACCATACATTTGGCATTATAAGTGCAATACATATGCCATTATAAGTACCATACAAATGGCCATAAATTTACCATTCAAAATAATCTCTAAGCAAAGGAATAATATAGAAATTACTTTATTTTCATTACCCATTTTTGAATTAGCTGTTTATAATTATTATTACATGTTTTTCAACTCATTTTCCCTAATAATTTGTTGAGAAAACACGATGATATATCTGATATTTGAGATGGCTGTATCTCGGTAAATATGGGTGTTTGGGCCTTGATATTGAAAATTAGCAAAGAAAGCCTTTACAGAAAGAAATGTAAATTGCTGTGGTAAACACAATGGTACCATTTTCAAAACGATTCTATGGCTGGTTTTGATTTTGAGTTTTGAGAAAAATGACGATTTCGCCCGGGCTGCGATTCTTTCCTGGCAAACGGCTGTGTGGCAGAAAATGTAAGCTCCTCGACAAAGTGACGTACTGTCCCGTTTTCTGAGTTTGGTCCTCTGGTAGGTTAGGATAGGACACTTACAATTTACTGTTTTCTTGACGCTAGGAAACATTAGAAGGACCATATAAGTACCATACACATGCCCATATAAGTACCATACACATGCCCATATAAGTACCATACACATGCCAATATATGTACCTTTTACATGGCCTTATAAGTACCATACATATGCTCGTGTAAATGCCATATATATGCCCATATAAGTATAATCCATGTGCCGTTTTAAGTACCATACATATGCATTTATAAGTATCATACATATGCCTTTATAAGTACCATAGATATGCCGTTATAAATATCAGACATATGTCTTTATAAGTACCATACATATCTTTAAATGTACCTTACATAAGTGCCATACATATGTCAATTTAAGTACCATATATATACCCATATCAGTACCATACATATACCCATATAAGTACCATACGTATATGTGTAAAAGTACCGAACTTTTATCTTTATTAGTACCATACATATGCTATTATATGTACCATACATAAACCATATAATTATCATACATATGCTATTATAAGTACCATACATTTGGCATTATAAGTGCAATACATATGCCATTATAAGTACCATACAAATGGCCATAAATTTACCATTCAAAATAATCTCTAAGCAAAGGAATAATATAGAAATTACTTTATTTTCATTACCCATTTTTGAATTAGCTGTTTATAATTATTATTACATGTTTTTCAACTCATTTTCCCTAATAATTTGTTGAGAAAACACGATGATATATCTGATATTTGAGATGGCTGTATCTCGGTAAATATGGGTGTTTGGGCCTTGATATTGAAAATTAGCAAAGAAAGCCTTTACAGAAAGAAATGTAAATTGCTGTGGTAAACACAATGGTACCATTTTCAAAACGATTCTATGGCTGGTTTTGATTTTGAGTTTTGAGAAAAATGACGATTTCGCCCGGGCTGCGATTCTTTCCTGGCAAACAGCTGTGTGGCAGAAAATGTAAGCTCCTCGACAAAGTGACGTACTGTCCCGTTTTCTGAGTTTGGTCCTCTGGTAGGTTAGGATAGGACACTTACAATTTACTGTTTTCTTGACGCTAGGAAACATTAGAAGGACCATATAAGTACCATACACATGCCCATATAAGTACCATACACATGCCCATATAAGTACCATACACATGCCAATATATGTACCTTTTACATGGCCTTATAAGTACCATACATATGCTCGTGTAAATGCCATATATATGCCCATATAAGTATAATCCATGTGCCGTTTTAAGTACCATACATATGCATTTATAAGTATCATACATATGCCTTTATAAGTACCATAGATATGCCGTTATAAATATCAGACATATGTCTTTATAAGTACCATACATATCTTTAAATGTACCTTACATAAGTGCCATACATATGTCAATTTAAGTACCATATATATACCCATATCAGTACCATACATATACCCATATAAGTACCATACGTATATGTGTAAAAGTACCGAACTTTTATCTTTATTAGTACCATACATATGCTATTATATGTACCATACATAAACCATATAATTATCATACATATGCTATTATAAGTACCATACATTTGGCATTATAAGTGCAATACATATGCCATTATAAGTACCATACAAATGGCCATAAATTTACCATTCAAAATAATCTCTAAGCAAAGGAATAATATAGAAATTACTTTATTTTCATTACCCATTTTTGAATTAGCTGTTTATAATTATTATTACATGTTTTTCAACTCATTTTCCCTAATAATTTGTTGAGAAAACACGATGATATATCTGATATTTGAGATGGCTGTATCTCGGTAAATATGGGTGTTTGGGCCTTGATATTGAAAATTAGCAAAGAAAGCCTTTACAGAAAGAAATGTAAATTGCTGTGGTAAACACAATGGTACCATTTTCAAAACGATTCTATGGCTGGTTTTGATTTTGAGTTTTGAGAAAAATGACGATTTCCCACGGGCTGCGATTCTTTCCTGGCAAACGGCTGTGGCAGAAAATGTAAGCTCCTCGACAAAGTGACGTACTGTCCCGTTTTCTGAGTTTGGTCCTCTGGTAGGTTAGGATAGGACACTTACAATTTACTGTTTTGTTGACGCTAGGAAACATTAGAAGGACCATATAAGTACCATACACATGCCCATATAAGTACCATACACATGCCAATATATGTACCTTTTACATGGCCTTATAAGTACCATACATATGCTCGTGTAAATGCCATATATATGCCCATATAAGTATAATCCATGTGCCGTTTTAAGTACCATACATATGCATTTATAATTATCATACATATGCCTTTATAAGTACCATAGATATGCCGTTATAAATATCAGACATATGTCTTTATAAGTACCATACATATCTTTAAATGTACCTTACATAAGTGCCATACATATGTCAATTTAAGTACCATATATATACCCATATCAGTACCATACATATACCCATATAAGTACCATACGTATATGTGTAAAAGTACCGAACTTTTATCTTTATTAGTACCATACATATGCTATTATATGTACCATACATAAACCATATAATTATCATACATATGCTATTATAAGTACCATACATTTGGCATTATAAGTGCAATACATATGCCATTTTAAGTACCATACAAATGGCCATAAATTTACCATTCAAAATAATCTCTAAGCAAAGGAATAATATAGAAATTACTTTATTTTCATTACCCATTTTTGAATTAGCTGTTTATAATTATTATTACATGTTTTTCAACTCATTTTCCCTAATAATTTGTTGAGAAAACACGATGATATATCTGATATTTGAGATGGCTGTATCTCGGTAAATATGGGTGTTTGGGCCTTGATATTGAAAATTAGCAAAGAAAGCCTTTACAGAAAGAAATGTAAATTGCTGTGGTAAACACAATGGTACCATTTTCAAAACGATTCTATGGCTGGTTTTGATTTTGAGTTTTGAGAAAAATGACGATTTCGCCCGGGCTGCGATTCTTTCCTGGCAAACGGCTGTGTGGCAGAAAATGTAAGCTCCTCGACAAAGTGACGTACTGTCCCGTTTTCTGAGTTTGGTCCTCTGGTAGGTTAGGATAGGACACTTACAATTTACTGTTTTCTTGACGCTAGGAAACATTAGAAGGACCATATAAGTACCATACACATGCCCATATAAGTACCATACACATGCCAATATATGTACCTTTTACATGGCCTTATAAGTACCATACATATGCTCGTGTAAATGCCATATATATGCCCATATAAGTATAATCCATGTGCCGTTTTAAGTACCATACATATGCATTTATAAGTATCATACATATGCCTTTATAAGTACCATAGATATGCCGTTATAAATATCAGACATATGTCTTTATAAGTACCATACATATCTTTAAATGTACCTTACATAAGTGCCATACATATGTCAATTTAAGTACCATATATATACCCATATCAGTACCATACATATACCCATATAAGTACCATACGTATATGTGTAAAAGTACCGAACTTTTATCTTTATTAGTACCATACATATGCTATTATATGTACCATACATAAACCATATAATTATCATACATATGCTATTATAAGTACCATACATTTGGCATTATAAGTGCAATACATATGCCATTATAAGTACCATACAAATGGCCATAAATTTACCATTCAAAATAATCTCTAAGCAAAGGAATAATATAGAAATTACTTTATTTTCATTACCCATTTTTGAATTAGCTGTTTATAATTATTATTACATGTTTTTCAACTCATTTTCCCTAATAATTTGTTGAGAAAACACGATGATATATCTGATATTTGAGATGGCTGTATCTCGGTAAATATGGGTGTTTGGGCCTTGATATTGAAAATTAGCAAAGAAAGCCTTTACAGAAAGAAATGTAAATTGCTGTGGTAAACACAATGGTACCATTTTCAAAACGATTCTATGGCTGGTTTTGATTTTGAGTTTTGAGAAAAATGACGATTTCGCCCGGGCTGTGATTCTTTCCTGGCAAACGGCTGTGTGGCAGAAAATGTAAGCTCCTCGACAAAGTGACGTACTGTCCCGTTTTCTGAGTTTGGTCCTCTGGTAGGTTAGGATAGGACACTTACAATTTACCGTTTTCTTGGCGTTGGGAAACATTAGGAGGACCATATAAGTACCATACACATGCCCATATAAGTACCATACACATGCCAATATATGTACCTTTTACATGGCCTTATAAGTACCATACATATGCTCGTGTAAATGCCATATATATGCCCATATAAGTATAATCCATGTGCCGTTTTAAGTACCATACATATGCATTTATAAGTATCATACATATGCCTTTATAAGTACCATAGATATGCCGTTATAAATATCAGACATATGTCTTTATAAGTACCATACATATCTTTAAATGTACCTTACATAAGTGCCATACATATGTCAATTTAAGTACCATATATATACCCATATCAGTACCATACATATACCCATATAAGTACCATACGTATATGTGTAAAAGTACCGAACTTTTATCTTTATTAGTACCATACATATGCTATTATATGTACCATACATAAACCATATAATTATCATACATATGCTATTATAAGTACCATACATTTGGCATTATAAGTGCAATACATATGCCACTATAAGTACCATACAAATGGCCATAAATTTACCATTCAAAATAATCTCTAAGCAAAGGAATAATATAGAAATTACTTTATTTTCATTACCCATTTTTGAATTAGCTGTTTATAATTATTATTACATGTTTTTCAACTCATTTTCCCTAATAATTTGTTGAGAAAACACGATGATATATCTGATATTTGAGATGGCTGTATCTCGGTAAATATGGGTGTTTGGGCCTTGATATTGAAAATTAGCAAAGAAAGCCTTTACAGAAAGAAATGTAAATTGCTGTGGTAAACACAATGGTACCATTTTCAAAACGATTCTATGGCTGGTTTTGATTTTGAGTTTTGAGAAAAATGACGATTTCGCCCGGGCTGCGATTCTTTCCTGGCAAACGGCTGTGTGGCAGAAAATGTAAGCTCCTCGACAAAGTGACGTACTGTCCCGTTTTCTGAGTTTGGTCCTCTGGTAGGTTAGGATAGGACACTTACAATTTACTGTTTTCTTGACGCTAGGAAACATTAGAAGGACCATATAAGTACCATACACATGCCCATATAAGTACCATACACATGCCAATATATGTACCTTTTACATGGCCTTATAAGTACCATACATATGCTCGTGTAAATGCCATATATATGCCCATATAAGTATAATCCATGTGCCGTTTTAAGTACCATACATATGCATTTATAAGTATCATACATATGCCTTTATAAGTACCATAGATATGCCGTTATAAATATCAGACATATGTCTTTATAAGTACCATACATATCTTTAAATGTACCTTACATAAGTGCCATACATATGTCAATTTAAGTACCATATATATACCCATATCAGTACCATACATATACCCATATAAGTACCATACGTATATGTGTAAAAGTACCGAACTTTTATCTTTATTAGTACCATACATATGCTATTATATGTACCATACATAAACCATATAATTATCATACATATGCTATTATAAGTACCATACATTTGGCATTATAAGTGCAATACATATGCCATTATAAGTACCATACAAATGGCCATAAATTTACCATTCAAAATAATCTCTAAGCAAAGGAATAATATAGAAATTACTTTATTTTCATTACCCATTTTTGAATTAGCTGTTTATAATTATTATTACATGTTTTTCAACTCATTTTCCCTAATAATTTGTTGAGAAAACACGATGATATATCTGATATTTGAGATGGCTGTATCTCGGTAAATATGGGTGTTTGGGCCTTGATATTGAAAATTAGCAAAGAAAGCCTTTACAGAAAGAAATGTAAATTGCTGTGGTAAACACAATGGTACCATTTTCAAAACGATTCTATGGCTGGTTTTGATTTTGAGTTTTGAGAAAAATGACGATTTCGCCCGGGCTGCGATTCTTTCCTGGCAAACGGCTGTGTGGCAGAAAATGTAAGCTCCTCGACAAAGTGACGTACTGTCCCGTTTTCTGAGTTTGGTCCTCTGGTAGGTTAGGATAGGACACTTACAATTTACTGTTTTCTTGACGCTAGGAAACATTAGAAGGACCATATAAGTACCATACACATGCCCATATAAGTACCATACACATGCCAATATATGTACCTTTTACATGGCCTTATAAGTACCATACATATGCTCGTGTAAATGCCATATATATGCCCATATAAGTATAATCCATGTGCCGTTTTAAGTACCATACATATGCATTTATAAGTATCATACATATGCCTTTATAAGTACCATAGATATGCCGTTATAAATATCAGACATATGTCTTTATAAGTACCATACATATCTTTAAATGTACCTTACATAAGTGCCATACATATGTCAATTTAAGTACCATATATATACCCATATCAGTACCATACATATACCCATATAAGTACCATACGTATATGTGTAAAAGTACCGAACTTTTATCTTTATTAGTACCATACATATGCTATTATATGTACCATACATAAACCATATAATTATCATACATATGCTATTATAAGTACCATACATTTGGCATTATAAGTGCAATACATATGCCATTATAAGTACCATACAAATGGCCATAAATTTACCATTCAAAATAATCTCTAAGCAAAGGAATAATATAGAAATTACTTTATTTTCATTACCCATTTTTGAATTAGCTGTTTATAATTATTATTACATGTTTTTCAACTCATTTTCCCTAATAATTTGTTGAGAAAACACGATGATATATCTGATATTTGAGATGGCTGTATCTCGGTAAATATGGGTGTTTGGGCCTTGATATTGAAAATTAGCAAAGAAAGCCTTTACAGAAAGAAATGTAAATTGCTGTGGTAAACACAATGGTACCATTTTCAAAACGATTCTATGGCTGGTTTTGATTTTGAGTTTTGAGAAAAATGACGATTTCGCCCGGGCTGTGATTCTTTCCTGGCAAACGGCTGTGTGGCAGAAAATGTAAGCTCCTCGACAAAGTGACGTACTGTCCCGTTTTCTGAGTTTGGTCCTCTGGTAGGTTAGGATAGGACACTTACAATTTACCGTTTTCTTGGCGTTGGGAAACATTAGGAGGACCATATAAGTACCATACACATGCCCATATAAGTACCATACACATGCCAATATATGTACCTTTTACATGGCCTTATAAGTACCATACATATGCTCGTGTAAATGCCATATATATGCCCATATAAGTATAATCCATGTGCCGTTTTAAGTACCATACATATGCATTTATAAGTATCATACATATGCCTTTATAAGTACCATAGATATGCCGTTATAAATGTCAGACATATGTCTTTATAAGTACCATACATATCTTTAAATGTACCTTACATAAGTGCCATACATATGTCAATTTAAGTACCATATATATACCCATATCAGTACCATACATATACCCATATAAGTACCATACGTATATGTGTAAAAGTACCGAACTTTTATCTTTATTAGTACCATACATATGCTATTATATGTACCATACATAAACCATATAATTATCATACATATGCTATTATAAGTACCATACATTTGGCATTATAAGTGCAATACATATGCCATTATAAGTACCATACAAATGGCCATAAATTTACCATTCAAAATAATCTCTAAGCAAAGGAATAATATAGAAATTACTTTATTTTCATTACCCATTTTTGAATTAGCTGTTTATAATTATTATTACATGTTTTTCAACTCATTTTCCCTAATAATTTGTTGAGAAAACACGATGATATATCTGATATTTGAGATGGCTGTATCTCGGTAAATATGGGTGTTTGGGCCTTGATATTGAAAATTAGCAAAGAAAGCCTTTACAGAAAGAAATGTAAATTGCTGTGGTAAACACAATGGTACCATTTTCAAAACGATTCTATGGCTGGTTTTGATTTTGAGTTTTGAGAAAAATGACGATTTCGCCCGGGCTGCGATTCTTTCCTGGCAAACGGCTGTGTGGCAGAAAATGTAAGCTCCTCGACAAAGTGACGTACTGTCCCGTTTTCTGAGTTTGGTCCTCTGGTAGGTTAGGATAGGACACTTACAATTTACTGTTTTCTTGACGCTAGGAAACATTAGAAGGACCATATAAGTACCATACACATGCCCATATAAGTACCATACACATGCCAATATATGTACCTTTTACATGGCCTTATAAGTACCATACATATGCTCGTGTAAATGCCATATATATGCCCATATAAGTATAATCCATGTGCCGTTTTAAGTACCATACATATGCATTTATAAGTATCATACATATGCCTTTATAAGTACCATAGATATGCCGTTATAAATATCAGACATATGTCTTTATAAGTACCATACATATCTTTAAATGTACCTTACATAAGTGCCATACATATGTCAATTTAAGTACCATATATATACCCATATCAGTACCATACATATACCCATATAAGTACCATACGTATATGTGTAAAAGTACCGAACTTTTATCTTTATTAGTACCATACATATGCTATTATATGTACCATACATAAACCATATAATTATCATACATATGCTATTATAAGTACCATACATTTGGCATTATAAGTGCAATACATATGCCATTATAAGTACCATACAAATAGCCATAAATTTACCATTCAAAATAATCTCTAAGCAAAGGAATAATATAGAAATTACTTTATTTTCATTACCCATTTTTGAATTAGCTGTTTATAATTATTATTACATGTTTTTCAACTCATTTTCCCTAATAATTTGTTGAGAAAACACGATGATATATCTGATATTTGAGATGGCTGTATCTCGGTAAATATGGGTGTTTGGGCCTTGATATTGAAAATTAGCAAAGAAAGCCTTTACAGAAAGAAATGTAAATTGCTGTGGTAAACACAATGGTACCATTTTCAAAACGATTCTATGGCTGGTTTTGATTTTGAGTTTTGAGAAAAATGACGATTTCGCCCGGGCTGCGATTCTTTCCTGGCAAACGGCTGTGTGGCAGAAAATGTAAGCTCCTCGACAAAGTGACGTACTGTCCCGTTTTCTGAGTTTGGTCCTCTGGTAGGTTAGGATAGGACACTTACAATTTACTGTTTTCTTGACGCTAGGAAACATTAGAAGGACCATATAAGTACCATACACATGCCCATATAAGTACCATACACATGCCAATATATGTACCTTTTACATGGCCTTATAAGTACCATACATATGCTCGTGTAAATGCCATATATATGCCCATATAAGTATAATCCATGTGCCGTTTTAAGTACCATACATATGCATTTATAAGTATCATACATATGCCTTTATAAGTACCATAGATATGCCGTTATAAATATCAGACATATGTCTTTATAAGTACCATACATATCTTTAAATGTACCTTACATAAGTGCCATACATATGTCAATTTAAGTACCATATATATACCCATATCAGTACCATACATATACCCATATAAGTACCATACGTATATGTGTAAAAGTACCGAACTTTTATCTTTATTAGTACCATACATATGCTATTATATGTACCATACATAAACCATATAATTATCATACATATGCTATTATAAGTACCATACATTTGGCATTATAAGTGCAATACATATGCCATTATAAGTACCATACAAATGGCCATAAATTTACCATTCAAAATAATCTCTAAGCAAAGGAATAATATAGAAATTACTTTATTTTCATTACCCATTTTTGAATTAGCTGTTTATAATTATTATTACATGTTTTTCAACTCATTTTCCCTAATAATTTGTTGAGAAAACACGATGATATATCTGATATTTGAGATGGCTGTATCTCTGTAAATATGGGTGTTTGGGCCTTGATATTGAAAATTAGCAAAGAAAGCCTTTACAGGAAGAAATGTAAATTGCTGTGGTAAACACAATGGTACCATTTTCAAAACGATTCTATGGCTGGTTTTGATTTTGAGTTTTGAGAAAAATGACGATTTCGCCCGGGCTGCGATTCTTTCCTGGCAAACGGCTGTGTGGCAGAAAATGTAAGCTCCTCGACAAAGTGACGTACTGTCCCGTTTTCTGAGTTTGGTCCTCTGGTAGGTTAGGATAGGACACTTACAATTTACTGTTTTCTTGACGCTAGGAAACATTAGAAGGACCATATAAGTACCATACACATGCCCATATAAGTACCATACACATGCCAATATATGTACCTTTTACATGGCCTTATAAGTACCATACATATGCTCGTGTAAATGCCATATATATGCCCATATAAGTATAATCCATGTGCCGTTTTAAGTACCATACATATGCATTTATAAGTATCATACATATGCCTTTATAAGTACCATAGATATGCCGTTATAAATATCAGACATATGTCTTTATAAGTACCATACATATCTTTAAATGTACCTTACATAAGTGCCATACATATGTCAATTTAAGTACCATATATATACCCATATCAGTACCATACATATACCCATATAAGTACCATACGTATATGTGTAAAAGTACCGAACTTTTATCTTTATTAGTACCATACATATGCTATTATATGTACCATACATAAACCATATAATTATCATACATATGCTATTATAAGTACCATACATTTGGCATTATAAGTGCAATACATATGCCATTATAAGTACCATACAAATAGCCATAAATTTACCATTCAAAATAATCTCTAAGCAAAGGAATAATATAGAAATTACTTTATTTTCATTACCCATTTTTGAATTAGCTGTTTATAATTATTATTACATGTTTTTCAACTCATTTTCCCTAATAATTTGTTGAGAAAACACGATGATATATCTGATATTTGAGATGGCTGTATCTCGGTAAATATGGGTGTTTGGGCCTTGATATTGAAAATTAGCAAAGAAAGCCTTTACAGAAAGAAATGTAAATTGCTGTGGTAAACACAATGGTACCATTTTCAAAACGATTCTATGGCTGGTTTTGATTTTGAGTTTTGAGAAAAATGACGATTTCGCCCGGGCTGTGATTCTTTCCTGGCAAACGGCTGTGTGGCAGAAAATGTAAGCTCCTCGACAAAGTGACGTACTGTCCCGTTTTCTGAGTTTGGTCCTCTGGTAGGTTAGGATAGGACACTTACAATTTACCGTTTTCTTGGCGTTGGGAAACATTAGGAGGACCATATAAGTACCATACACATGCCCATATAAGTACCATACACATGCCAATATATGTACCTTTTACATGGCCTTATAAGTACCATACATATGCTCGTGTAAATGCCATATATATGCCCATATAAGTATAATCCATGTGCCGTTTTAAGTACCATACATATGCATTTATAAGTATCATACATATGAATTTATAAGTACCATAGATATGCCGTTATAAATGTCAGACATATGTCTTTATAAGTACCATACATATCTTTAAATGTACCTTACATAAGTGCCATACATATGTCAATTTAAGTACCAATATATGCCAATATATGTACCTTTTACATGGCCTTATAAGTACCATACATATGCTCGTGTAAATGCCATATATATGCCCATATAAGTATAATCCATGTGCCGTTTTAAGTACCATACATATGCATTTATAAGTATCATACATATGCCTTTATAAGTACCATAGATATGCCGTTATAAATATCAGACATATGTCTTTATAAGTACCATACATATCTTTAAATGTACCTTACATAAGTGCCATACATATGTCAATTTAAGTACCATATATATACCCATATCAGTACCATACATATACCCATATAAGTACCATACGTATATGTGTAAAAGTACCGAACTTTTATCTTTATTAGTACCATACATATGCTATTATATGTACCATACATAAACCATATAATTATCATACATATGCTATTATAAGTACCATACATTTGGCATTATAAGTGCAATACATATGCCATTATAAGTACCATACAAATAGCCATAAATTTACCATTCAAAATAATCTCTAAGCAAAGGAATAATATAGAAATTACTTTATTTTCATTACCCATTTTTGAATTAGCTGTTTATAATTATTATTACATGTTTTTCAACTCATTTTCCCTAATAATTTGTTGAGAAAACACGATGATATATCTGATATTTGAGATGGCTGTATCTCGGTAAATATGGGTGTTTGGGCCTTGATATTGAAAATTAGCAAAGAAAGCCTTTACAGAAAGAAATGTAAATTGCTGTGGTAAACACAATGGTACCATTTTCAAAACGATTCTATGGCTGGTTTTGATTTTGAGTTTTGAGAAAAATGACGATTTCGCCCGGGCTGTGATTCTTTCCTGGCAAACGGCTGTGTGGCAGAAAATGTAAGCTCCTCGACAAAGTGACGTACTGTCCCGTTTTCTGAGTTTGGTCCTCTGGTAGGTTAGGATAGGACACTTACAATTTACCGTTTTCTTGGCGTTGGGAAACATTAGGAGGACCATATAAGTACCATACACATGCCCATATAAGTACCATACACATGCCAATATATGTACCTTTTACATGGCCTTATAAGTACCATACATATGCTCGTGTAAATGCCATATATATGCCCATATAAGTATAATCCATGTGCCGTTTTAAGTACCATACATATGCATTTATAAGTATCATACATATGCCTTTATAAGTACCATAGATATGCCGTTATAAATGTCAGACATATGTCTTTATAAGTACCATACATATCTTTAAATGTACCTTACATAAGTGCCATACATATGTCAATTTAAGTACCATATATATACCCATATCAGTACCATACATATACCCATATAAGTACCATACGTATATGTGTAAAAGTACCGAACTTTTATCTTTATTAGTACCATACATATGCTATTATATGTACCATACATAAACCATATAATTATCATACATATGCTATTATAAGTACCATACATTTGGCATTATAAGTGCAATACATATGCCATTATAAGTACCATACAAATGGCCATAAATTTACCATTCAAAATAATCTCTAAGCAAAGGAATAATATAGAAATTACTTTATTTTCATTACCCATTTTTGAATTAGCTGTTTATAATTATTATTACATGTTTTTCAACTCATTTTCCCTAATAATTTGTTGAGAAAACACGATGATATATCTGATATTTGAGATGGCTGTATCTCGGTAAATATGGGTGTTTGGGCCTTGATATTGAAAATTAGCAAAGAAAGCCTTTACAGAAAGAAATGTAAATTGCTGTGGTAAACACAATGGTACCATTTTCAAAACGATTCTATGGCTGGTTTTGATTTTGAGTTTTGAGAAAAATGACGATTTCGCCCGGGCTGCGATTCTTTCCTGGCAAACGGCTGTGTGGCAGAAAATGTAAGCTCCTCGACAAAGTGACGTACTGTCCCGTTTTCTGAGTTTGGTCCTCTGGTAGGTTAGGATAGGACACTTACAATTTACTGTTTTCTTGACGCTAGGAAACATTAGAAGGACCATATAAGTACCATACACATGCCCATATAAGTACCATACACATGCCAATATATGTACCTTTTACATGGCCTTATAAGTACCATACATATGCTCGTGTAAATGCCATATATATGCCCATATAAGTATAATCCATGTGCCGTTTTAAGTACCATACATATGCATTTATAAGTATCATACATATGCCTTTATAAGTACCATAGATATGCCGTTATAAATATCAGACATATGTCTTTATAAGTACCATACATATCTTTAAATGTACCTTACATAAGTGCCATACATATGTCAATTTAAGTACCATATATATACCCATATCAGTACCATACATATACCCATATAAGTACCATACGTATATGTGTAAAAGTACCGAACTTTTATCTTTATTAGTACCATACATATGCTATTATATGTACCATACATAAACCATATAATTATCATACATATGCTATTATAAGTACCATACATTTGGCATTATAAGTGCAATACATATGCCATTATAAGTACCATACAAATGGCCATAAATTTACCATTCAAAATAATCTCTAAGCAAAGGAATAATATAGAAATTACTTTATTTTCATTACCCATTTTTGAATTAGCTGTTTATAATTATTATTACATTTTTTCAACTCATTTTCCCTAATAATTTGTT
Organism: Procambarus clarkii; assembly: GCF_040958095.1. Taxonomy (NCBI): domain Eukaryota; kingdom Metazoa; phylum Arthropoda; class Malacostraca; order Decapoda; family Cambaridae; genus Procambarus; species Procambarus clarkii. Next base: position 11,998,809 of record NC_091232.1, read on the forward strand.
GAGAAAACACGATGATATATCTGATATTTGAGATGGCTGTATCTCTGTAAATATGGGTGTTTGGGCCTTGATATTGAAAATTAGCAAAGAAAGCCTTTACAGAAAGAAATGTAAATTGCTGTGGTAAACACAATGGTACCATTTTCAAAACGATTCTATGGCTGGTTTTGATTTTGAGTTTTGAGAAAAATGACGATTTCGCCCGGGCTGCGATTCTTTCCTGGCAAACGGCTGTGTGGCAGAAAATGTAAGCTCCTCGACAAAGTGACGTACTGTCCCGTTTTCTGAGTTTGGTCCTCTGGTAGGTTAGGATAGGACACTTACAATTTACTGTTTTCTTGACGCTAGGAAACATTAGAAGGACCATATAAGTACCATACACATGCCCATATAAGTACCATACACATGCCAATATATGTACCTTTTACATGGCCTTATAAGTACCATACATATGCTCGTGTAAATGCCATATATATGCCCATATAAGTATAATCCATGTGCCGTTTTAAGTACCATACATATGCATTTATAAGTATCATACATATGCCTTTATAAGTACCATAGATATGCCGTTATAAATATCAGACATATGTCTTTATAAGTACCATACATATCTTTAAATGTACCTTACATAAGTGCCATACATATGTCAATTTAAGTACCATATATATACCCATATCAGTACCATACATATACCCATTTAAGTACCATACGTATATGTGTAAAAGTACCGAACTTTTATCTTTATTAGTACCATACATATGCTATTATATGTACCATACATAAACCATATAATTATCATACATATGCTATTATAAGTACCATACATTTGGCATTATAAGTGCAATACATATGCCATTATAAGTACCATACAAATAGCCATAAATTTACCATTCAAAATAATCTCTAAGCAAAGGAATAATATAGAAATTACTTTATTTTCATTACCCATTTTTGAATTAGCTGTTTATAATTATTATTACATGTTTTTCAACTCATTTTCCCTAATAATTTGTTGAGAAAACACGATGATATATCTGATATTTGAGATGGCTGTATCTCGGTAAATATGGGTGTTTGGGCCTTGATATTGAAAATTAGCAAAGAAAGCCTTTACAGAAAGAAATGTAAATTGCTGTGGTAAACACAATGGTACCATTTTCAAAACGATTCTATGGCTGGTTTTGATTTTGAGTTTTGAGAAAAATGACGATTTCGCCCGGGCTGTGATTCTTTCCTGGCAAACGGCTGTGTGGCAGAAAATGTAAGCTCCTCGACAAAGTGACGTACTGTCCCGTTTTCTGAGTTTGGTCCTCTGGTAGGTTAGGATAGGACACTTACAATTTACCGTTTTCTTGGCGTTGGGAAACATTAGGAGGACCATATAAGTACCATACACATGCCCATATAAGTACCATACACATGCCAATATATGTACCTTTTACATGGCCTTATAAGTACCATACATATGCTCGTGTAAATGCCATATATATGCCCATATAAGTATAATCCATGTGCCGTTTTAAGTACCATACATATGCATTTATAAGTATCATACATATGCCTTTATAAGTACCATAGATATGCCGTTATAAATGTCAGACATATGTCTTTATAAGTACCATACATATCTTTAAATGTACCTTACATAAGTGCCATACATATGTCAATTTAAGTACCAATATATGCCAATATATGTACCTTTTACATGGCCTTATAAGTACCATACATATGCTCGTGTAAATGCCATATATATGCCCATATAAGTATAATCCATGTGCCGTTTTAAGTACCATACATATGCATTTATAAGTATCATACATATGCCTTTATAAGTACCATAGATATGCCGTTATAAATATCAGACATATGTCTTTATAAGTACCATACATATCTTTAAATGTACCTTACATAAGTGCCATACATATGTCAATTTAAGTACCATATATATACCCATATCAGTACCATACATATACCCATATAAGTACCATACGTATATGTGTAAAAGTACCGAACTTTTATCTTTATTAGTACCATACATATGCTATTATATGTACCATACATAAACCATATAATTATCATACATATGCTATTATAAGTACCATACATTTGGCATTATAAGTGCAATACATATGCCATTATAAGTACCATACAAATGGCCATAAATTTACCATTCAAAATAATCTCTAAGCAAAGGAATAATATAGAAATTACTTTATTTTCATTACCCATTTTTGAATTAGCTGTTTATAATTATTATTACATGTTTTTCAACTCATTTTCCCTAATAATTTGTTGAGAAAACACGATGATATATCTGATATTTGAGATGGCTGTATCTCGGTAAATATGGGTGTTTGGGCCTTGATATTGAAAATTAGCAAAGAAAGCCTTTACAGAAAGAAATGTAAATTGCTGTGGTAAACACAATGGTACCATTTTCAAAACGATTCTATGGCTGGTTTTGATTTTGAGTTTTGAGAAAAATGACGATTTCGCCCGGGCTGCGATTCTTTCCTGGCAAACGGCTGTGTGGCAGAAAATGTAAGCTCCTCGACAAAGTGACGTACTGTCCCGTTTTCTGAGTTTGGTCCTCTGGTAGGTTAGGATAGGACACTTACAATTTACTGTTTTCTTGACGCTAGGAAACATTAGAAGGACCATATAAGTACCATACACATGCCCATATAAGTACCATACACATGCCAATATATGTACCTTTTACATGGCCTTATAAGTACCATACATATGCTCGTGTAAATGCCATATATATGCCCATATAAGTATAATCCATGTGCCGTTTTAAGTACCATACATATGCATTTATAAGTATCATACATATGCCTTTATAAGTACCATAGATATGCCGTTATAAATATCAGACATATGTCTTTATAAGTACCATACATATCTTTAAATGTACCTTACATAAGTGCCATACATATGTCAATTTAAGTACCATATATATACCCATATCAGTACCATACATATACCCATATAAGTACCATACGTATATGTGTAAAAGTACCGAACTTTTATCTTTATTAGTACCATACATATGCTATTATATGTACCATACATAAACCATATAATTATCATACATATGCTATTATAAGTACCATACATTTGGCATTATAAGTGCAATACATATGCCATTATAAGTACCATACAAATGGCCATAAATTTACCATTCAAAATAATCTCTAAGCAAAGGAATAATATAGAAATTACTTTATTTTCATTACCCATTTTTGAATTAGCTGTTTATAATTATTATTACATGTTTTTCAACTCATTTTCCCTAATAATTTGTTGAGAAAACACGATGATATATCTGATATTTGAGATGGCTGTATCTCGGTAAATATGGGTGTTTGGGCCTTGATATTGAAAATTAGCAAAGAAAGCCTTTACAGAAAGAAATGTAAATTGCTGTGGTAAACACAATGGTACCATTTTCAAAACGATTCTATGGCTGGTTTTGATTTTGAGTTTTGAGAAAAATGACGATTTCGCCCGGGCTGCGATTCTTTCCTGGCAAACGGCTGTGTGGCAGAAAATGTAAGCTCCTCGACAAAGTGACGTACTGTCCCGTTTTCTGAGTTTGGTCCTCTGGTAGGTTAGGATAGGACACTTACAATTTACTGTTTTCTTGACGCTAGGAAACATTAGAAGGACCATATAAGTACCATACACATGCCCATATAAGTACCATACACATGCCAATATATGTACCTTTTACATGGCCTTATAAGTACCATACATATGCTCGTGTAAATGCCATATATATGCCCATATAAGTATAATCCATGTGCCGTTTTAAGTACCATACATATGCATTTATAAGTATCATACATATGCCTTTATAAGTACCATAGATATGCCGTTATAAATGTCAGACATATGTCTTTATAAGTACCATACATATCTTTAAATGTACCTTACATAAGTGCCATACATATGTCAATTTAAGTACCAATATATGCCAATATATGTACCTTTTACATGGCCTTATAAGTACCATACATATGCTCGTGTAAATGCCATATATATGCCCATATAAGTATAATCCATGTGCCGTTTTAAGTACCATACATATGCATTTATAAGTATCATACATATGCCTTTATAAGTACCATAGATATGCCGTTATAAATATCAGACATATGTCTTTATAAGTACCATACATATCTTTAAATGTACCTTACATAAGTGCCATACATATGTCAATTTAAGTACCATATATATACCCATATCAGTACCATACATATACCCATATAAGTACCATACGTATATGTGTAAAAGTACCGAACTTTTATCTTTATTAGTACCATACATATGCTATTATATGTACCATACATAAACCATATAATTATCATACATATGCTATTATAAGTACCATACATTTGGCATTATAAGTGCAATACATATGCCATTATAAGTACCATACAAATGGCCATAAATTTACCATTCAAAATAATCTCTAAGCAAAGGAATAATATAGAAATTACTTTATTTTCATTACCCATTTTTGAATTAGCTGTTTATAATTATTATTACATGTTTTTCAACTCATTTTCCCTAATAATTTGTTGAGAAAACACGATGATATATCTGATATTTGAGATGGCTGTATCTCGGTAAATATGGGTGTTTGGGCCTTGATATTGAAAATTAGCAAAGAAAGCCTTTACAGAAAGAAATGTAAATTGCTGTGGTAAACACAATGGTACCATTTTCAAAACGATTCTATGGCTGGTTTTGATTTTGAGTTTTGAGAAAAATGACGATTTCGCCCGGGCTGCGATTCTTTCCTGGCAAACGGCTGTGTGGCAGAAAATGTAAGCTCCTCGACAAAGTGACGTACTGTCCCGTTTTCTGAGTTTGGTCCTCTGGTAGGTTAGGATAGGACACTTACAATTTACTGTTTTCTTGACGCTAGGAAACATTAGAAGGACCATATAAGTACCATACACATGCCCATATAAGTACCATACACATGCCAATATATGTACCTTTTACATGGCCTTATAAGTACCATACATATGCTCGTGTAAATGCCATATATATGCCCATATAAGTACAATCCATGTGCCGTTTTAAGTACCATACATATGCATTTATAAGTATCATACATATGCCTTTATAAGTACCATAGATATGCCGTTATAAATATCAGACATATGTCTTTATAAGTACCATACATATCTTTAAATGTACCTTACATAAGTGCCATACATATGTCAATTTAAGTACCATATATATACCCATATCAGTACCATACATATACCCATATAAGTACCATACGTATATGTGTAAAAGTACCGAACTTTTATCTTTATTAGTACCATACATATGCTATTATATGTACCATACATAAACCATATAATTATCATACATATGCTATTATAAGAACCATACATTTGGCCATTTATGTATGGTACATATAATAGCATATGTATGGTACTAATAAAGATAAAAGTTCGGTACTTTTAAACATATACGTATGGTACTTATATGGGTATATGTATGGTACTTATATGGGTATATATATGGTACTTAAATTGACATATGTATGGCACTTATGTAAGGTACATTTAAAGATATGTATGGTACTTATAAAGACATATGTCTGATATTTATAACGGCATATCTATGGTACTTATAAAGGCATATGTATGATACTTATAAATGCATATGTATGGTACTTAAAACGGCACATGGATTATACTTATATGGGCATATATATGGCATTTACACGAGCATATGTATGGTACTTATAAGGCCATGTAAAAGGTACATATATTGGCATGTGTATGGTACTTATATGAGCATGTGTATGGTACTTATATGGTACTCCTAATGTTTCCTAACGTCAAGAAAACGGTAAATTGTAAGTGTCCTATCCTAACCTACCAGAGGACCAAACTCAGAAAACGGGACAGTACGTCACTTTGTCGAGGAGCTTACATTTTCTGCCACACAGCCGTTTGCCAGGAAAGAATCGCAGCCCGGGCGAAATCGTCATTTTTCTCAAAACTCAAAATCAAAACCAGCCATAGAATCGTTTTGAAAATGGTACCATTGTGTTTACCACAGCAATTTACATTTCTTTCTGTAAAGGCTTTCTTTGCTAATTTTCAATATCAAGGCCCAAACACCCATATTTACCGAGATACAGCCATCTCAAATATCAGATATATCATCGTGTTTTCTCAACAAATTATTAGGGAAAATGAGTTGAAAAACATGTAATAATAATTATAAACAGCTAATTCAAAAATGGGTAATGAAAATAAAGTAATTTCTATATTATTCCTTTGCTTAGAGATTATTTTGAATGGTAAATTTATGGCCATTTGTATGGTACTTATAATGGCATATGTATTGCACTTATAATGCCAAATGTATGGTACTTATAATAGCATATGTATGATAATTATATGGTTTATGTATGGTACATATAATAGCATATGTATGGTACTAATAAAGATAAAAGTTCGGTACTTTTACACATATACGTATGGTACTTATATGGGTATATGTATGGTACTGATATGGGTATATATATGGTACTTAAATTGACATATGTATGGCACTTATGTAAGGTACATTTAAAGATATGTATGGTACTTATAAAGACATATGTCTGATATT